>NW_027176964.1:630000-787500 GCF_023349555.1 Cebidichthys violaceus
TAAAGCCTGCAGGATGGGCCTGGCTAGCAAAATACTACCCCCTTTAACCCCCCCTGTTCAGCTCACACACACACACACACACACACACACACACACACACACACACACACGCACAGGCCCTGGCTGTAAAAGCACAAACATCGCCCTGGCCTAATCTCCTAATTAAGCGTGCCCCTCCTCACTATTTAACCCCAGAGAGCCTCCTGGCCCTTGCACTCAGCAGCGTTTGGCCACCTCCAGCAGAGGAACTGCATTGTTTACCAGTGGATTTACTCAGCAGATAAGGAAACCATCTGATGCCCTAAAAGGCCCCAGAAGATAAAGTAGAATAGAATAAGAGCTGAGTGGGCTTTGAAGAGGGGAGATCACACTCCCTAATCCCAGGATTGAGAGGTCTTCCAGAGTTCGGCATGTTATGTGTATGAATGCAGGGAGGAGGTCTGGCAAATTGGATTGTCTCTCTCTCTCTCTCTCTCTGAATGGTCTCTGTGCCAGAGGAACTTGGGCCAACTTTGTAAGGTTCAAAAGATCACAATAGAAAAACTAACACGTCACTGAACCTGTCAGCCAGCAAATTATACTGAATAATGAAAGCTTATGGGGATTTAATTACATATTTTTTGAAATGTATAATCACTTCCATACTGTTTCATAATCGTCAACTTATCTGTGTTTGTTTTACGACTTTATGACGCAAAGGAAATGTAACTGCCACAACGAACGTGTAATAACAATAATAATGCTGTGTTGTGGTATTTACCATCCATAATGGCTCATATCATCCACCATGCTGCTTCTTGAGAGGAGCACACGCTCACTGCGATGCCTTGTCTGTTACAGGGAATCCTTCTGAAGCGAAGTGGCAAATCCCTCAACAAGGAGTGGAAAAAGAAATATGTCACACTGTGTGATAATGGCGTCCTCACTTACCACCCGAGTTTACATGTGAGTCTGAACCCCCCCCTCCCACACACACACACACACACACACACACACACACACACACACACACACTTCCTTCTTCTTCCCTCCCCATTCCTTTTCCAATCGGCTTTATGTGTTTGTTACACTACTGTTTGTACTCGAGGGTGCTGCTGGAGGTTTTAATGTGCGACTCTTTCAACCGCTGAGCGCGATTCCGTTGATGGGATTACATTTACCACCGCTGCTGGAGTGAGCTGGATTACAAGCATATAGGCTCATGGTTTCTACAGAGGCTTATCGCCGTATATTACAGCTGTATTAGCCAACCCTGTGACTTTAAGTGTAGTATTAAGAAACGGGGACTACCTAGTGGTCATCTCTGCCCCCCCCTGTGGTGTCCATCCCCGGTGCCGTCTCTAATGGAGACATGGCTGTGCCCGCCGCGCCCAGACTCCACGCTGGCTTGTATTTATAATGGTTCCCGCCGCATGGCAGCAGAGCCTGACCAGCCTCCCACATCCATCTTTGTCAGAATCCCGCTGGGCCGCTAATACCTCTTAAACACTCGGCTGGCTGGCAGCAGACAGCTCAGGAGCCCCGGTGCCACACACAGAAAAACGCCCGCCCTTCTCGCAAAAAAAAAAAAAAAAAAAAAACCCTCCCATCTCCCATCGCTCTCTGATCTTCCAGCCCTGCGTTTAAGATGTTCAGACAATTTGGCGAAGGTACAATGAAAGATGGCCGCAACATCTCGTCTCTAATGAGACAGCGGCAAACTTTGAACGCAAGCCCAACAGTTAGACGCGAACCTTGTGTGTGGCCTTGTTGCACTGACAGTGTGTTAGTGGTTTAATTTACAGGCAGTTATTAGCAGAGCGGAGCCGTGCTACAGTGATGTATGTAATTGACTGAACAGGCTATCTCTTGATCATTACAGCTATTACGGGTCATCGGGGCAATCTATGAATCTATGAATCTGTTGACTTACGGAGGGAGGTGAAATAAGGGAGACAGTTACATTAACGCGGTAACAGCTCCAGCTCATTTTGAGCGGCGGAGCGGAGAAGGAGTAAGAAAAGGGGGGAGAGAGATTGAGGGAGGCAGAAAGAGGGAGGGAGGCAGACTGAGAGTGGAAGAGGGGAACCTTTAATTTCGCAGTCAGCCAAGCCATCCACACAATCACCTTCTGTTAATTCTATCTGCTACATCAATTAAATTGTTTGTAGAAACTAATTGAATGTGGCTTAATCACACATCTTAATAGCTTTGCACGCTTCGATCTGGCTGTTAATTCCAGCAATAAAATGAAATGAGAGCGCTCACTGGGTAATTAGCGAGGAGGCTTGGGAAAGAAATGAGTGCTTTATGACACGGTAATAAAGCAGAGGAGCCGGTGGGGGGACGGCAAAGGCCGAGCTCGCCCCTATCTGGGTCTTTTTCTGCTGAGCCCAATGATTTTCACCTTGGCTTCCCACATTTGGGCAGTAGTCGCTTTAAACCAAATCAAATGCCCCAAATTGAAAGAGAATGAGACTGTTTCCATTCATTAAGCCAAACATCTCGCTATTGGGAGACACGGCGTGGGCACAGGTGATGTGTAATGGCTTTACAATCATTTTTTTCCGCCATCACACACCTATAGTGGAAGGTCTAAGACGGGTTGTGACTAATGGGGATGGAAATTGAATAGTCTTTTAATTTGTTTTTCTTCCATAATTCCTGGATTCTTGTTGGTCCGCTGTGTGTAATCAGTTGCCTGAATTGAAGGACATGAATGGAAATATTGGGACTTTTTTTTTTTTTTTTTTTTTTTTTTTTTTTTAAGAGAGCAGGCCATTCACAACATTTGTCTTTTTTTCCCCACTTTGTGTAGGACTACATGCAGAATGTGCACGGCAAAGAGATAGACCTGCTGAGGACGACAGTCAAGGTTCCTGGGAAGCGACCGCCCAGAGCGGTGGCCACCGTCGCCCCCACTGCTAGTCCCAAAACCAACGGGCTGACCAAGGACCGCAGCGCCTTGCAGCTGGGCATCGGAAACACAGGTACCACTTCCTGTCCTCCATAGTACGGGCAATACAAGTAAATGCTCATCATTAAGAAACAGATTAATGAACAATTCAAGATATTTACTTTATGCATTCTGGCAAACAATTAACTGAGTGATGATCAGTACATTTTGATGCTGTTTTTAGCTTCAACCTCAGTCTAGCGCAACAAGTGTGACGTCACATGACATAGTGTATATGGTGAAGGAGCTTCAAACTCTGATAAGAGAAACGTGTTTGGCTCAGGGCTTCATCCGGCTCATGAAAACATACAATGGGCCAAAGACTTCAATATGTGAAAACAACAGTTTGTGTACAAAGTAGCATTTGCACACACGACTTCAGGCTTTCAATCAGCCTGAACAAATACCTTTCCGTGAGCCTCTTATCAGTGTTAATATAATATCATGGATTGTATATTTTTAAGGGCTGAGTTTGTTTTCACTTTTATAAAAAACTTTTTGGACTAATTGTTCATCTTTAAAATCGTAGCACCTCCAGTTCAGAAGTACTCCGTCTACGCAAAGCTCTTATTTCTCTTTTTCACTATTTAATACTACATAATATTCACTTATTTCGGTAAATATGAAAGGATTGACATGGTAGGTAGAGAGAAATGCAAAAGAGAAAACAAATCACAAGTATAATGTGTAATGGTTTATCAAATGAGTCTTTTATTACTGTACTTATTTTCTACGTCCTCACGTTTGTGATTAATCATAAAAATGAGTCCCAACAGGTTAATTATCTACTTTCTGTATGTTTCATTCATGCAAATTAGCTGCCTCATAGCATGCACAATGATTACTTAATGAGCGCCTACGAGAAATCTATTAATTCTCAAAATTATTAAACAGGGAATTGAAAAATTGTGTTTAAACATAATGGCTGTGTTTAAGGAAATATAATGAAAAAGTGGAGAGTTGTTTATTTAGGACTGTTACGCCACCATGACACTGACCTAGTTGTGTTGCATCCTCTATGGTAGTAGTAGGGGGTCACCGTAACAAAACCCTGTTTGGTCCTGAGCATCGTGCCAGGGTTCCTCCACCTTTCAAGTTTAAAAATAGAGCTCCTCTCCCAGCGAGCGGTGCCACCGGAGGCTGCGGAGAGAGTCTGGCAGGCTTACAGAGGGGAAGCCAGTGATTGGATTTAGGGGTTAGGATTAAGAGTAATTAATACTAATTAGCAAAGTGAGCCCCGGAGGGAGGCGGGGTCCTTCATCGGCTGTGAAATGGGCACAGTGTTTCCATCGCTCAGGCTAAAGCTAACTGGCTCAGGGTGGGTACGGTGCCAAAAGACGGGTCGGCGGGGACCATTAGCACTGTCCAGGCAGGTTACCGTTAAACCTTGCTGTACGGGTTTATCAGTCAAAAAGCAGGAAGATGTAGGAGTTTACAGAGCGGAGGACGCTGGATCTGTTCACCTTGAGCGCTGGGTTGAGGGGAGTGGTTGGGGGCAAACAAAGGGCCTTGAAAAACAGGCCAGATGAGCCGGTTTTTCTGGGAAAACGGCACCAACTGGTCTGTGTTCTTTGTTGTTCATTTCTTGGATCTCAATGACAAATTCCCAAGATTGTCAGTCGCCATCCATTTGTGCACCAGGGAACAATGTGTGGGAGATTTGCCTTAATCTCCACTTAGGAAAAGAAAGGTTACAAATCACATCAGGTCTCTCTCTGGGTGGAGGACCATCTTCTGATTATGCGATCGGGATTTTGATTTCATTAGACGTGCAATTGATGAAGGGAACAAAGGGGTAATTTTTCATTCACGGCGCCCCAAATCACAAGCCTTGTCTGTGCCTTTGGTAATTCATTCATTCCTTAGATCTAAAGACCTTTATAATCACTGGGAGAAGAGGGATAGCGACGGAGAGAAGGAGGGGCGGAGTGGATGGGGGAGATGGGGAGATGAAGAGGAGAGGCTGAGAAGACAGAGAGTAAATGAGAGAACGCATGCGCCCACGAGTTTGCCAAGCGGCCAGGTTTAATTCCTTTGCTGGCTGCTGAGCGGAACCATTTTAAATATGATCCTCCCTGTTAACACGCATCCTGCCGTGTCACCGGCGACAGATACATTGTATCAAAGTATTAATGGGCCCAGTCACTTTGAATCAATCCTGTGGGGGAGAGAGATGCATGTGGAAAAGATGGAGATTTTTTAGGAAAGTGTTGAGCTCGTCCACAGTTTGTCTCCAGCTCTAATCTTCAGCCCAGTAGAACCAGGAGTCATCCAGCACTTTTATTTGTCCAATTTCTAATATTAAAATTTTTTAAATCAGTCTTCACAAGTAGCCCATGACGGCTGTGGAAGTACACCTATTAGAGTAATAGTTTGTATCAAGATCCTTTTTGTCTTCAATTACCTTTAAGGCAGAAGATGCTATTAGCACCCAGGTGTCCGTAGCCAACGATGTTATTTGCACCTGACCCTGGCACACGACATACTGTATGTGTATATGTAGCTTACTGTAGGCTATTTACATTTTTTATAACCCTAACCTAACAAAACACAAAATAATAAGTCAACTAAGTGTGAAAAGAGGCTTCTCACAGGACTCAAACCCCAGTCTCCTGGGTAAAAGTCCTGAATTTGACCAAATCATCCACCTCAACCTACCACACATACTTTGTGGCTGTTTATGCTACTAATTAAGCAGCATATTCAACTTGGCTAGGCGTAAATAATCCATATAGCTGCTGTGTGACTATTCTCACCTGGGTGCAAATAAACACTCTTTTTATTTAATTTTTCAACTTCAAACGTCAAAATATCATCAAATTCATAGTTACAGTGCTGGAAATGTCTACAAGCATCCTCTGACGATAAGAAACCATATCATAACGCCTAAATGACGGAAAAATACAATTTTAGATTTGCCCTAAAAAGAGAGAGATATCTAAACAAGTAAAGAAAATAGGATGGTATTGTCGTACACAAGGGTTATAGTAGGATCTTAAAGTTGGTTTAATGCATACAGTTTTTGTATGAAGACAACATATGAAGCACAGATAGGAGTGACCTGTGTGGGGGCTGGTGTCGGTGGGGGGGGTGGAGCGTCTGAGCGCTGGTCAGGATGATGATGGTGGTGGAGGTGGTGGATTACACACAAACGCAGATGATGTGCTGCCCGGCCCACATTAGCATGAATGCTTCATTATCCCACTACTTGTACATAATGGCAACAACTCCACGGAGGGGTCAGGCCTCGTCACGGCTCATCAACCCACTGACGGCCCGGCCTAAAGAGAAATGAGAAGCAAGGCAGCGCTGCTCCCCGCTAATCCATCGCCTCTACTTAACACCGCGGCCCTGGATCGCCTGCAGAACACACTATATGGCTTTTGTTTTACACGCGACGATCCAGTCAGCAAGAAATATTCACAAGTAACGGTGCTTTGTATTCAAGTAGTCAATGTTGTTTTATTAAGAATTGTGCAGAAGTTAACTGTGAAATTATAGAAGAATCTGTGTGTTAACATCTTTGATTAGAAAAAAGAAGAATTTTTATTTAGTTAAACAGGAGACTTTCCTCTTTGCTCTTGTGGTTTTTAATTACAGTATTTAAATGCAGTGGTTGAAGTAGGATTCGGATATTTTCTGATAAATACCACAAAGTAAAAAATACTCTATTAAAAGTTAAAGACCGTCATCAAAATGTTACCAAAGTAGAAGTACAGAAGAAAGTATCAAAAGTACTTATTATGCAGCAGAATGGCGGCTGTCAGTGTTGTATAATTAAATATGAGATTATTATTACTGATGCATAAACTTTGTTAAAGCATTTTAATGTTGCAGTTAGCTGAGGTGGAGCAACTTTATGTTGTTGGGTAGTTTAATCCATCAAATTGGATGTTATTAAAAAATAATAATAAAATGAAGGTAAAGAACAAGTCTCTCAAGTAGAATGGAGTAAAAGTATGGAGGAAAAACTCAAGTAAAGTACCCTTATGTTTATACTTATACATTAATTGTGTAAATGTACTTTATTTTCTACCACTGTCTACGCGTCATGCAATTTCACACTAAATGTCTCGATCGCTGCTGAATTTTATTGCAAAAATAAACGCTGATACATTTCATCAATAGAGACAAAAGTAATGTTTCTGAGATCATCAGAATGATGCTTCTGCAGCACAATCATGTTAACAGTCTTACTTTTCTACTCCTCAAATGTTCTGTTGCCTCAGAGGTTTTTTTTTGCATTATTCTAAACATGTATTGCATTAAAATATAACAAAGCTTGATGACTGTGGAATCACTAGCACTATACTTGAAGTTAGCACCGTTCAGAATGAAACCTGATCCGTTGGACGTCGGTTAGCAGTAGTCGGGTCCATCATCACTGTCCACCACAGAGCCTCCACTAGAGCTGCAGGTCTGGAGTCAGGCCTGGCTGGAGCTCAGAGTACAGTGCTCTTTTAATGCCACAAGCTGATTATTTCTCCACTGTAATTACATTATCCTCCCCTTTATGCAGGAGTGGTCTCTGGGGACTAATGGGTACAGCCATGTATAATTCATTAATCATTAGCATCCAATTTGACAATTAGACGTGATTGTTGAATTTTAAATATCAATGTAACTTACCTTGTAGTTATCTAACAGGTTTTTTTTATTTTTTATGTTTTACCTGTTTTAATTTTTAAGGGGTCAAAGAGTCAAACGTCACGCTTCGGGAATAAAGAAATGTTTCTCTTTTAGTAGCAAGAAATAGAACTACGTCTAAACCATGATTAAACATGTTTCTGTATAAACAAGGTTTTTGCTATAAATAACAGCACTGAAGTGTTTTTCTATGAGTCTTAATTGGAAATATTCTTTTTTTTTTATTCAGTAATGATAAAAGCATCCAAAAGCCTGTTTTTTCTAGAAGGTATCAGCTGATTTAAAGTATCATTCATCCGTCACTTTTAAAAAAAACAAAGTTTCACATTTTCTTTTCAGTAGCCTTACTCCTCAGCTCTCTCTCCCCCTCCTCTCCCTCCTCCCCCTCCTCCTCCCCCTCCTCCCCCTCCTCCTCCTCCTCCTCCTCCTCTGCTCTGATTTCAGCATGCTAATTTAGTCAGTGCTCCTCAGCGTGATTCCCTCGCTCTCTCTCCCATTCTTGCTGCGATTCTGCTCCCTCCCCTCTGGGACCTGAAGATTAATATTCCTGGGCCCAACAAGATAATTACTGATACTAATTAGACATGATTATGTGAATTTGATACACTTATTACTCTAGATAATGAGTAGGACATATTATCCTAACAAGCACCCGTGCCGCTTAGTTTACTTTACACGCGACTTACACACTATATATTTTCTGTTATTGTCACCTCAATCAGAAACTGGTATTTTCTAGTAATTATTTAATAAAAGGTTCTGACGTGGTGATATCTGCAAGATGAGAACGCATCGTTGAGAAAATCAGAGATATGGCTTGTTTTCCAAAACAACAAATTTGAACCCTTTCAATGCCTATTTACCACATTAGATTGTATTGTCTTTAGGATGTAGTCATTCATGACAACTTTTAGGGTAAAATTACTGTGAAAATAAACTTTTTCTGACGACCAATTTAATTGATGAAAAACCCATCCAACCTTTTCCTTGTAGGCCATGCAGAATATGTTCTCATTCGTGTAACGTTAATTAATTTCACAGAATAAAATCACACTTTTTTTGTAACAAATGACTGTATCACATGACACGGTACTGCTCCGGTTGATGCATTGTAACTCTGAAGCAGTTAATCTGATTCCACGCACATGACTGGAAGTGTATCGATGACTTCTTCAGAGTAGTTAGGAGGTGTCGTAGCGACTGCTCGCGAACAGGAGGGAAGGACCCCACATGGCGCAGCCTAGCCCATGAATTAGTAAAGAGAGCCAGGCGTCCGTGGCTCGCCTGATTGGAAGTTAGGGAGAGAACGCCTGCTGACGCCAGTGGAGATCGATGTGGCAGTCAGAGGGATGAGGCGAGATAATTAGCGTTCAGAGTGTATCTTGTTAATTAAGGGCTAATTAGAGGCAGAGGCGGAGGGAGACGGGTTTCATGTGTGTGTGTGTGTGTGTGTGTGTGTGTGTGTGTGAGCGGGGTAGTTGACAGAGGGATGTGCACAAATATGGAGGCAGCAGCTTTGCATTGCTGTAGAAACTACCAAAAACTGTGAACTCAGTTGCATCATTAGAACTTCTTTACAGAGTTTTTTTTTTGGTTCAAAGAAAACAATCCTCTCAGAAATCAAACAGATGTAGAAAAAAATAGATCAGGATTCATTTCCTTGTGTCTGTCTCTTATTTTCCAGGTGCTCCTCACTCCAACAGCAGTTCGTCCCTCCAGACGGGCGCGTCGTTGTTTAGCGGCAGTAAAGACGGCATGCACCAGCGCTCCTTCTCCGTGTCCAGCGCCGACCAGTGGAATGAAGCCATCAACACCAGTACGAGCAGCGGAGCCCGTAAGACATCCACCTCATACGTTCACGTCCGCCTGAATCTCCTCCAAAAGTCTTAGCCATGCATTGTGCACCCTAAACGTTCATATCTCTACCACAAAGACGAGAGCCATTTAAACCCCCCCCCCACAAAAAAAAAAAGACTGGATCTGATCTGGAGGTGTGACGTGGAGACGCCATTTTCCCGAGCGTGTTACACAGGTGGAGCGATGCTCATTTTTTATAATTAGGTGATCAGGGCTGTGATCGCAGTGACCTTTTTGTCTGCCGCTCTCTGATGGAGGCGCCGTGTTCAGAGGAGAGGAACAGTGAAGGTTAACTTCAATGCGTCTCCACTCGCTGCCTCTGCGTCACATTGCACCTTGTCACTGTACTTGAGTGAAGTGAGATAATATATTCACCATGCATGTCTACACCCACCCACCCCATCCTGTCTTTACCTTCCATCTTACTCGTGTGCCCCCCCCCCCCCCCCCCCCCCCCTTCCTCTGTTTTCCTCTCTTTTCTTCCGAAGAGGAAAATGAATGCTTTTTGGGGGTACCATTCATCACCAGTTATTTCCCTCTCTTTGTGGTTGGCAGTAAAAAAGCACTTAAATGCACATCAACAGAATAACAGTCATTTCCATGCATGTTTGCACTCTGGTAGTTCTCATTAGCGCGGCGGCGGCTCCCCCCCTCCCCATGGGCTCCCAGGGGCCCCGGCAGTTTAAAGAGCGCACTTTACGAGCGCTGCTGGAGTCCAACTGCACGGCCCTCGTGGTTCCGCAGACAAGCCTGTCTCTCATTTGGAGCTGCCAAACGATCAATTCTGCCTGGACGCAGGCACTTCCATCACCCCCTACCCCCGTCTCCCATCAGCAGCATGCCCAAAGCAGAATTACTTAGATTCGTGGGGTCCTCAAATAAATGAGTGTGTGTTGTGTATGTGCGTGCGTTCTCGCTGATTTTTATTTTTTTTTTCTTGTGTGTGTGTGTGTGTGTGTGTGTGTGTGTGGGTTGCTGTTTGCCTGTAAGTTTTTTCCACGGAGTGTGTATGTGGGAGGAGAGAGAGAGAAAAAAAAAAGGCTTCACACTGGATGTTTGTGAATGTGCGTTCGGCGTTTGACGCTTCTGCAGAGGACAAATAATTCCTAAACGTTTGTGTTGCGAATATAAGGAGGCCTGGAAATTTCCCATTTTCATGTTTGGTAAACTGAGAAGCCCTCGATATTAACATAGCTCATTAACCAGCATCCAGTCTTCAACTAAATCAGATCCACACTTTGCTCCTTTATTCTGTTTTCTTCAATTATTTTCATGCTACTCTTAAGGTAACCACAAATGAGCTCGAATGAGGCAAATGAGCTGAAAATAATAGCAGAAACATTGCGTCAAATGATAGATATGTTGCTCGTCTTTGGGAAGGAGTGTCTCTGTAATCAGTGCATAGTCAGTGCAGACAGTTTAAGGCTCGCGATGTACTCCGGAAGCAACATCTCTGTGGCTGAAAAACTTTCTCTGAATATCTTGTTTTTGTGTCACAACTTAAGAATGTGAATTACGGCAGCAGAATGCGTCTGTAGTGTAAAGTGTGACTGGACTATCAGAAAACAAAAACTTGATTGAAATGCGGCCCTCTTATCTTTCATCCTAATGTGCCTTCAATAATCAATAGAGGGTGTTCCACAGTGAAGCGTGCTCATGTTTTGCCATTTGAATTGACTTGAACCCGGCCCAATCACTCCATTATCCTTGGTGAAGGTTGCAGGTTAACATAAAATGTGATTCTGAGATGCAAAAACAGCAGATTGATGATTCACTGGAGAATGAATGCGTCTTAGCCAGGTAACCATTTCCATATTATTTAAAGAATGTCCTCATTTGTAAGCCTATTGAGCAAAGGCAGAAAGCAGAGGTAGTAGCGTCTCTTGAATATTGAGCGCAGATTTTTGATTAAATCCCGGCCCAATTTTTTTCTATTGCTTGCATTCATAAAGACACCCATTCTTAATGCGGCGGGTGCTTGTTTAGATCCCGCTCTCCTTCGTACGCCTCAATCTTTGAGGCAGAATTAAAAGCAAGAGGCTCCAACAGTCGTCTGAGCAACGTGATGGGCTCGCTGATGACAACAACTTAAGTCATGGTCAAAGTGTGAGTAATGTCACATCTCCAAAGGCAAAAGATTACCGTAGATCAGTGCTCACCACGGGTGATGGTTCAATAATTAATTCAATATAATCTTGTAGATAGAAGAGAGATGTATTGGTTCACTGATCTCATGGCCAAAAAAAATATAACAAGTGTTATTATGCCAAAAATCTGTCCAAAATGTAATAAAAAATAGGAATATCTTTTATTAAAACACAAACGATTGACTGAGTGGGAAGATCAACGGAAAGTAAATCCGTTACAATTTTGAAAAATCGATTAATTCACTGACAGTTTTCAGCTTCTCAAACTTGAGGATTTGGTGCGTTTCTTTGTCATGTATGATCGTAAATTGAAAATCTTGCGTGTTTTAGATTGTTTGCCTGACAACATAAGCAACTGGAAAATGCCATTTTAGGAACTGGGAACCCATAATTAGAAAAAAATCACATTAATTGAGAAAATAATCAGGAGATTTGTCCTTGAAATGAAATGTTAGTCGCAGCCCTAATGAGAAGAGCGATATTTAAACTTTTTACCTTGTGGGCTTTAATGATAATTCAGCGCTAATTATCACAATATTATATCCGTCCATATAGCACAGCTCTCCATGAAAAGTTTTCACCGCTGCCTTTTTTTTTTTTTAGTTTTTTTTCTTTCCGTCCTCCAAGACCTTAATGCTGCGACTACCTGCTCTGCTATGTGGTAATTTATATATAAGTGCTATTTCTCCTCCCACTTTGCATATCAGGACACAGGTAGTTAATGCACGGATAGCCTTTTCCTGTGGCACTGTGTTTTATACCTTGGCCTCCCGATGTGAGGGTGATAGCATGTGGGGCGTTTGATTTCTACGCTAGGCCGTAATGAAGTTTGACATTTAGTTTGGAGAGAGCAGCAGAGCGCGATCAGGCCTTGATTAGTACGCTCTAATTGAGGATAATAAGGGGGAGGCGGTGATTGTTTCTAATTTTTGCCATTAATTGCAGCCGTTGGCTTTGATTGAGGACAGGCAGGGCTGCCATGTCAAGGGGCCTGGCGGAATCATAGTGCTCCTCACCCGGAGCCTCTTGAATAACAATGAAATGACTCCCCCCCCCCCCCCCCCCCCCCCCCCCCCCTCTCCTCTACATCCTCTGCCTCTCTCTCTCTCACCCTTTTTTTCATTCTCATTCATTCTCAGTGTGGCATTGGTAAAGGCAGGAAGCTGTTAGCGGCCCCCTCTTTGTCTCAGCCGTAGTCTTCATCCTGGAGCGTGTTTAAACTGTCATCTCCATAGTGGGAGTGTAATACGCTGTAATCACAGGTTAGACTGATACCTATTCGGCTGCCCAGGTGATATTGGCTGAGTGGGAAAGAGACTCCTGATCCCCAGTGTGCTTCATTACCCAGCTTGGTCCTGATGGCCCTCATACACACTAACAGCTAGCTAATAATGCCACCGTGAACACTCTGCTTGTGGAATCAGTCCGGTTCTAACTTCATAATTCTCAATTTAAGAACTATAATCTTCCAGTCATGCACAGTTTAGGGCTGAGAACCGCTTAAAGGCAGGAGCCTTTACATTATATAAAACCATTAGGTTTCAGGTGCTTTGATATTGTTGCTCAGTGGAGTGTACTGCGGTTTGATCCATTCTCTGCTCCTATACCTTTCTTGGTGCAGACTTCTTAAAGCCTTATTGGTGCAAACAAAGGGAGGTGCATTACCCCGTATATGTTTCAGGTGCAAGGGTTGCCGGATGAGCGGGGCCAGGGTCATTTTCCACAACATTAGGGGCAGAAATTGATAATTAGAGGTGTTTATGACACGGTTGGAGCCCCCGAGGGGCAGCCCTCCCCTTTAACCTCAAGCGACATTAAACAAATGCTGGCTGTCACGTCGGAGGCAGGTCGGAGCGCCAGTCTTCCACCCGCCATACGGAGCTGTGCTGGCGGGACAGACGCTGGGATGGAGAGGGAGGAGGAAGCAGAGGGTGGGAGGAGGAGGAGGGGGAATGGGGGGGGGGGGGCACATGGAGGACCCCTGTGCCCCCAGCTGTCTGAGCCAGCTAATGACTCGTCTCAGGGGGGCTGTTGTAAGAGAGCAGGGAAATTGAAACAGACGCCTCGACGAGGAGCTGCTACATGTGTGGCTGCGTGCTGCCATTCAAAACACCAGAGAGCTTACTTAATGTATGTAGTCCAGCACAAGCGCCAGTGTTATGTTTATTAATGTGATGGCGAAGAGTCAATATTGTTATTTTCCAAGTAGCACTTCACCATTTATGCTTATTGCAAGGATTGTCACTTATTTTATATCAAATTAAAGATACCAGTAGTTATAAACGTTTTTTTTTTTTTTTTTCCTCTAGTATTGACATCGTTGTTTCTATACATCAGCTCTCCTCAAGATGAATCTCTAAGTGGAGTGCAGACATAACATTGTGTGTCTCAGGTGCCTCCTCTGTTTTGCCCGTGCTCAAACAATGCCTCCCCCGGCCGAGAGCCCCCCCCCCCCTCACGTTAGCATCTTCAATCCCCCGCTGAGCCCATCTTACTCCTCCAAGACAGCCCCATCTCCCCAAAGGTAATGACCGAATTAGGCCTAATGTTGTACACTGGCTAATGGCACAGTGCCGCACATTATAGCATGTGCAACTGGCAACGACAACAGCAATAATCCCTGAGCCCCTTGTCCTCCTGCACTCCACCCCTGGGGCTGGGACGGTGCACAGGGAAATGAATGGAGTTTGCCACACTACAATGAGCTTTTGATGGGAGACAATGGAGGAGGCTGCCAGCACCACACAGGGTGGTAAAGGGGAGAGCAATATGGGGGCCCATCTACCGGCCCTCCCTCCCTGCTTCCCCAAGGGCCTGGCCCCCGCTCCCAGATTCATAATGGCATCCGGAGGGGGAAAGAAGGGAAAGTGATGTCAAATGTCAGGAAATCAGAAAGATGGCAAGCTGACAACCCCCTCCTACCGGCCCATCCCTCCTATCCCTTTGCCCAACGGTAGCACAGGTTAATATCACATTTATAAAATCACTTACAAGAAACAAAGCCGGCTCTTAGCCCCCTGTCACTCTCAGACAGTCATATAGAGAGCTTTGCCGCGGGCTAGCTTAGGTAACCATTTGTTCACGGATAGCCCCCTTACCTGTCCTTCACTCTATCTAAAGCCGGAGCCACGCCGTTACTTTTTGGAGCCTCTAACTCTCACCGCTCGTGGACGCATTTTTGAGGACGCGACGAGCCTGCCTCTACTTTGCATGATGCTTTCAATAAAGCTCCTAATGTCATTCATTATTCATAGCTCAGTGTCATTTCACAATGATTCATGCGTTTGTACATTCGATACATAATCGTACATTTTATGACTTGAATAAGTTAAATTGAAGCTGCCAGCTTAGTTTATTTTTAAAGGCATGGCTTCCCATTTTTCAAGTCTGTCTCCATTTTATACTCTGTGTTGTTTTTTTTGTCTTACATTTCTGTCTTCATACTGGTCTTGCAGCTTCAGCTGAGAGCAATGAATACAATTAATAGTGGGCTAATCAACAGTCCTCATTAAGCACAAAAAAGATCTTCACCCAGAGCCAGCGTGATGCTACAGCACTCTGCCAGAGCAATTTCCAGTTGATATTTCATCAAATCATTTTTATTTTTAAATTGGACACTCTTGGATGCTCTTCATCCATCTTCTGCAGTTCATTATCTTTATATTATGGTTCATCATGGCAATAAATATTAATTTTCTTCATTTCATTGTTTCCCTTAATTTTTAGTTAGACAAAAGCTTTTGTCTACTGTATTTGTCAAATACCATATAGTTTCTTAACTAGTTTCAAGAACTCTTTGAAGTATAATAGTTGAGACTAAGATGTCATTTGTGTGGCTGCACATTACGGCAATTATAAAATCTTCTTAAAGGTTTTTTGAGCGTTGTTTTCTAAATGCTTCGCCGGTAAATCAGCCTTAAAAAAGTGTCGGGGTTTGAAAAAATGATCTTCCTCGTGACGATGACCCACCAATGGGGCATCGTGCATTGAAAGAGTTTATATAACTACTTGACTTCATGAGAGAATCCTGTAGCATCACAGTTTCTTTGGTGTGTTTTGTGGAGTTAATATAGAACTGTATATAAGCTGAAGCTGTGATAGTGAAACTCAAACTTACCTACATGGGCAGTGATTATTAACCTGAAAGAAAAATGTTTCTTTAACATACAGAATAATAATTGTTTTCCCTCTCTTTGTTTTTTTTTTCAGCCAATGGGATGAGTGATCCTGCGAGTTCCTTTGTGGGCAGCGCCACGAGTCCTAAACTTGAGCCGCCTCCTTCGCCACACGCCAACCGCAAGAAACACAGACGGAAAAAGAGCACGGGCATCACAAAGCCAGATGGCTTATCTGCAGGCAACGAAGGTACGGCACGATCCCATTGCTACACTTCTGAAATGACCAAAACCTGAAAAGACTGAAAATATAGAAATGTCATATTTCCATCACGTTTTCTGTATTGTTTTCCACCGTTTGAGGTTTGACCAGCGCTCTTTCATCTGGTTACGCTCTCTTCTTCTGCAATGGTTTAACGGCACCTGAGTGAGGAATTAGAGCCACCAACTATTTATCTTGAAGAACAAACTCCTAATTCTCGCATAGCCATGGTGGATGTAAACGCGCACCTCATTTGAATTTTCTGTTGCTGATTTTCTGGAAATTCAGTTAAAATTTGCGTTAAATGTGGATGGAGACCTGTAGAGACATGAGTTCACTTACCCGATAATTAATAATATAATAACTAATAATTAATTAAGTTTCTATGTGCAGCACAAAGTAGTCAAACCCACAGATGTTTCAGCCACTTTGTCAGTGTGCAGAATTGTTTATGCTTACCAACCAACACAATAAGCTCTTCTTTTGCTGTTGGGAAGCCAGAGAGGGCTCGCGTCCTAAGAGGTGCATGAGGGACTCCTATCAGTGGGACTGTCTGCTTACACAGAGGTGGGTGGGATTTGGGGGAAAGCTCAAACCTGAGCGTTTACACCCTCCCAGTGAAGCTCCTAACTGGCAGCTTAGAGGAAATGGTAGACTGTCATGAGCAGGCAGACGGTGTGTTTTCGCTCTTCGGCGATAGTTTGATTGACAGACAGTTCCTCCAATCACTTGCCAAGTTTTCTTTCTTTTTTTTTTTTAAAGTGAATGCCCTTTTCCAAACAGCTTCCAATGACAGCTTCTCAGATGGTTCTGTGTAACGAACCATCTGGCGGGTCAAACTTGAAAGCAAGTATTTATATGGAATTCAACAGAAACTTTCCTCTTTGTTTGTTATTGAAGTAAAGATCCACTTTGATTTTAAAAGAGCTTCTATATTGTGATTGAATAGGCATATGAGGCACATAAAGGTGTGTAGTTTTGTGTCTCTGTGCCCCCCCCCCCCCCCCCCCTGCACAGTGCACACTCTCAGCCCCCATTTTATTTTAGCGTAGTCTGAGAGGCCTGATCTCCAGAAGCCGTGGCCCTCCTCAGCAGGGGAGTGGCAGTCGGCTCTCCACCCAATTAATAATGATTCTCCAGACCAATGATGAATGGAGTACCCTAATTGGATGGCATTGTGAAAACACTGGGACGCATTTCAGAGGCCATAAAACCGATGTCACCGGAGCGGGATGATCAATCAACAAGATTGATACGCTGGATAACAACAACAATGGCATTGACGCCTCCTAAATGGGGCTTGGCATTTATAATCATTATACTTTTTTATCATGGTCTCTGACAGCTTCTCTTGAAAGTCTGAATGGGTCTCTTGACCACATTGTTGTTCAGAGGGAACATCATCAGCATCTGGGAGATAAGTGCTGTGAGATAAGTGGTGCTGTTTTTTGTTTGTTGGAGTGCTATGTGGTCACGTCACCGTACCGGTGGAAGTGAAACTCAGATCTGATCATTTGTTTAAATGTGGCAGTTGTATGTAGCGTGGAGTCCATTGCTTCTGTTTTATTTGACATTACTTGGCTCTTAATGGGACCGAGCTCTTAATGGCTGGCATTATGAAACGTCATCAAATGTCCTCGATGAGCGCCCCACACAGGAATAGTTGATGTCGGATGACTCCTGGACTTCCTGAGGAGGATATCTAAGAGTAATCAGACAGGAGGAGGCAGACTCTGAATGTTCCTCACGTCATCAAACACGCACATTGTTTTCTATCTCATTCATTGTTCTCTGCAAGGTTTTCCATTAGCATCACCTTGTCTGTTCTGCTGAATGCTCTGGAATACAGACGTATCATCTTAAATATTGGATTCACCCAAGTCTGGGATGTGAGTTGTGTCTCCTGTTGAAAGAACAGAGGAGAGAGGAGAGGAGAGGAGAGGAGAGGAGAGGAGAGGGAAAGCAGAGGAGAGGTGGGATCCTTGAATAAATTGCTATCAGTTTATCTCATTTACGGGGCAATCAGAAGCGTGCAATGCAGGCTGAAATTGAATTTTAGTAGTTGTGAAGCGTCATAAATCAAAACAGCGCGCACGTCTTAAGGTGAGAAATCATTTTGGTCAACATTGGACGTGTAGGATGTAGGAGGGAGCCTGGAGAAACTGTTGCTGCACCATCATTTCCAAATATTGTACCACGGTACTCTTCTACATGGCTGCTGAAGTGGGAGAAAATCTTATACATCTTTTATAAACTCAAATTTGTCACTCTGATCACGAAAGGATAAATGACTGACAGTAATTGCACAGAAATATATTTTCTCATTTTCATTCAAATAGGCTTTAGGCGAGCCAAGAGCTTAAAAATCACATTTGAACCTGTGCATCAGATTTAAAAATGCATTTATTTCAAATCAATGTAAAGCTGTTTTTTTTTCTAATCATTTTATTTGGTTTATGTTTGAATTCCCTGTTATGTCTACGGTGCTACACTTCCACCAAAGATATGCACAATGGACACAGTCCCTAATATCCTATGCACTGTCAGAGCTGTGTGGTGTAATGAACTTCTCATGTGCTTAAAGAATGATGCAGGATGCATGGCGAGACAACTGACAGCCCCGTAATGTGTTTCCCAGCAGCCGCCCAGCGACGAGCTCTCTCGGTGTGTCGCTCGCCATAAACCCACTGGAAAATCGATGGCCGATAAAGAGTTGTGTTCAGGGGGAGCCCCCTCTGATTAATGCAGACTGTCAGGGAGCATCATTAATGTATTTCTCTTTTAAAGAAAGTGTATCAAATGCTCATTGTTTTGGGGGGGTTTTAGTTTGTCCAATGTGAGCAGAAAGGGAGGTGCAGGAATGGAGGGGAGTCGTGACGAGAGGCTCCCGATTCTTCCAGGTTTTTACGGATGACGATATTTACTTCCGCTAAGGTCACAGAAATCAACAAGAGCTACGGGTTTGCCTGAATGCTTTTAATGTAAAGACGCCGTTAAAGTCCTTGTTTACATTCACGTCGAGCAATTTTCTAGACGGACAACAAATCAAACCAAATCGGTTCAAACTTTACTTTTGGCCTACAGTCCTAAAAGAGGATGACGGACTGAAGGAAGGATTACTGGCACTGCGTGACATGTCCTTCTTCAGCTATAATGAACTGTAAAGTGCTGCAGAGCATTGTGTTTGGGACTGGGGGCAATTCTTTTTGACAAATTCCATTTTTTTATTTAATCTTAAATTGGTTAATAACCTCTTATTTAATGAAAGATTCAACAATGGATTTTAATCAAGTAGTTTTATTTTGCAGTTTAAATTGATTGAATCTAAATTGATTGAAAGGACTCTTCTACTGGATTAGCACAGGATAGGAAGTGTGAAGAAAGTGGACTCCTAAATTTCAAACAGAATCCTAAAGGGTGGATGCAGCCTGCCCTCATGAAATCAGTGGAAATGAAAAAGTAGAAATCTAAACTCTATCTGCTCAATCGGAACAAAATCTTGGCATAAATGCATTCGTGTAGTAAGATGGACACTGGTGGAATGTTTGCCGACTATAGATACATGCATATATTACATGTTCTAACTTAACTTGTAAAATGTTAAGATGTGCAGAATAGTAGCATCTTTGAACTCTCATCAGAAGATGGACGCTGTTAGAAAAGATCATGTACCGTTGGGAAAAGGCTGTGCAGCATCATACTGTACACAACATAATGTGGGTCAACTGGGACCAATGGGCATTAGTAATTGGACAGCAAAGAATTAGCTGCAATAATCTTAACTGGCCATTCTAGATTCTTGAAAGTAGTTTGACTTATTTCCCAAACCCACTTTGCAGTGATGTTGAATTGTAACGTACGGACTTAACTAACAAGACTACGGGCTTAAAGGTGTAGAGATCATTTAGTTCCTCAAAGGTTCTCTCTGCCACATTCAGTATTATTGATGAAGCATCAAACACCTTATTAGCTATGTAAATATAGCTATGTATACAGTAGAGTAATGTCTACCTGAGAGTAGAATGAAGCTCTCCCTCTGTGTGTGCCTTAATCAGATCGTCTCCTCGCTTCGTTGACTTAGCCGGGTTGGATGAAAGTAGATTGGGTTATATTTGTATGACGTATTTAAAAAAAATACTTCTGATATTTACTTTGACTATGGAGGAAAAGAATCGGTCATAATCTGTGTTCACGTTCACTTCTCCCATTGGAGCGAATAGACTCAGGACCTGCCGCTGGTCTCCTAAAGGGGCGGGGCAGCGGTATAACCCATGTGACACAGAAACAGGAATATGTCTCTCAGGTGGGTGTCTCTCTTATCCCCCCAGGTAAACACGGTCAGTACTGTTGCCGTTGTTTGCGCTGTTAGCACTGTTAGCGCTGTTAGAGCTGTTTGCGCTGTTATAACTGTTAGCGCTGTTAGCACTGTTAGCTTCTCGCTGCCAGCTCAGCCGTCGTGAGAGCCGTGTAGAGGCAACCACTGCTCTTTAAATACGAATCTAGCACCTCTAACAACGCTGCTAATGTAACTAGTTATCAGATTTTCTGTCATCTTTAATTTGTCATTAATGACTTTTATTAATCTATTCCTGCTCTTGGTTTTCTTTCACTATATAAACACTGCAGGTTTAGATCAGAAGACAAGTCTTGTTGTTCAGGACTCATCTACATATTGACTGGAACAAGCAGTCGTGGTATTTCTGTGGCCAAACTACAAATTAAAATGCATCCATAGTTGATCAAAAAACGGCGTTAAGTAGTATATTGTCGGTCCAACTTAATCCACTCTGCTATTGTCCTGCACCTTGGGAAACTAAGGGTTAATATCCTCTGGAGTCCAGCTGAGGATTAGGAAATGGAGGTTTAACTGCCTGTGCTAATGGTGGGTGTTTATCTCAATACTTTGTTTTGTCACTCCCCGACTCGCTCTCATTTCCGAAAGCTGTCCCTGGAGCCTCCACTCTTGTAATGGCTTAGCTTTCTGAGCGCCACAGTATGGAGGGAAAGGAATAACAAGATTCTCATTTGGGCTCCGTACACACTGCCCACAGATACATGTATAATTGGCCCTGTTTTCATTCTGCTCTGTTGTTAAATGCACTAGCTATTAGCGTGGTAGTGGTATTGGTGCTGATTTCATGTGTTTGTTTATTGTTGGAAGGTGTGCTCCTTGTTTGTTTGAGAGTGTGCACGTAAAAGTATGTGTGTACACACGAGCGTGAGTGCATGTGTGTGTGTGTGTCAGATAGATAAAGAGTGTGCTCTATCTCTCTCCCTCCCTCCCCCGTCCTCCTCTTTCTGAGTTTGGTCGTGGTTCCCCTGGGGCCCCTGTCGCAGTAATGGCCTGCTCCTGATTGCTCTGATACAGGTTAGGAATATTGGCTTTAATGATGTGTAAAATGAGCAAGCAGTGCCTGTGACATTTACAGATGGCACCGCCTTGGCCTGTTCTTCCCAACTGCTCGTTAATTCACGGGAACGGCAAGCACTTCTTTAAGTGACTGCCTGGCGCACGCACACGACACGACACAACACAACACGTCCCGCACACCATAACAATAGCTCACCTTGTGCACCTCGTCATCATTTCAGCCAAAGTGTTCACACAAATGGATGGAGGAGGAAAAAAAAAAAAGGGAGTCCTCAAGGCTGAGGAGTGTTGGCTAAGTCCTCTCTAAGGGTTCGTCACACCGGTCTCCAGAGGTCTTAGAGAGGCTTAGACAGAATAGATGCCGCGTTGCTCTGCGCCGCACAGACAGCACAGCTGGGCTCAGCACCAAACCCCCCCCCCCCCCCCCCCCCCCCCCCCGAGGTGTTAATCTGGTCCACAGGTTCCTCGGCGGTGCATCTGCTGCACGTACACAGCAGTAGAGGAATCACCGTCCTCGGGTCACTCCCTTTTCTTTCAGGTCCCACTTTTGATTTTCAGGTCAAACGAACACCTTATTAGAGGTTTTTAAATTTTGATGAACAGCTTTGCTTTTAATGGCAGCCAGTCAGTGGTGGAAGAAGTGTCAATAAAACTATTTAACAATACTCCATCAGGTACAAGACCTAAATTCAAAACCCTACTTATTAAGGCTGTTCTCAACAAAATACATTCTACGATTTTGTCGACCGATCTGTAAAACTGAGTTTCAAACAAAAGCACCACTTCTAATCTTGTTGTTTGCCAGAGATGTGCTAAAAAGTTTCTTGAAAATACGTCATTCAGCATTAAAAAGCATAAAAAAATGACTAAAGAGATCTTAGTCAACTAAGACCACAGCGACTGATTAGTCGAGTAAGAGGGGGCAGCCCCACGACTTACTTAACTGCACAGAAGTATCATCAAATCAATATCTTAAATCAATATTCATATATATATATATATATATATAATTATTTAACTATTAGTATTGATGCATCAAGAAGCATTTTATTGTTGGTTGAGGTGGTACTTTACATATTTAGTCTTGAGGGTGGGGCCCCCTTCAAAGTGTCACATGACACATCTGATAGTATTCGATAAGTTGACCTCTTTGAGTCCTTATTTAACAGTTTGTATTTAAATTAGGATGAAATCACTCTTAAAACAGCTAATAGCTCATAGACATCAGTAAAGTGATGACCTCAATCAGACACTGCTGTTGTTGGGAATCCTTAACAATGAATGTGTATAAGCTTATTGTACATGTTTTGTTTATTGTAAAATCTTAATCTGAAAAGTAAGTAATAATAGCCGTCAGATATTAAAAAGAGCAATATTTTCCTCTGCAGTATAGCTGAGTAGAAGTACAAAGTAGCATGAAATAGAATAACTTCAAAACTGTACTTAAGTTCAGTACTTGAGTAAATATACTTAGTTACTTCCCACCACTGCAGCCAGTACATTTCTGTATCTTGAAGCAATAACGTATGATTGGCTTTCTGAAGTGCAGATGTATTGCTGCTGGAAACCATCAAGTATCTGATGAACAACATCTGAGGTTCCTGAACACTTTTTATGATCCACGTAAAAGGTGGACGGAGATCTTTTTATCGGTTTCTTCCTTCTCTGCACCTCTATGGTCATTACGCTCTAATTTCCTTTTTATTATGCCATGTTAATTAAGGAAAGTCATATTTCGCTCATTCTTCACAGTCGTCTCCTCCGTTTGGCTTTAAATTGTGTTCCTCCTTGTCCGCCCACTGGCAGAGCTGCGTTAATTTATTTCTAATTGGCGAGAACTTGTTGATTGTGGGCTCGCAGATAGATCTGGTCAGGAGGTTAATGCTCACGCTAATGTGACAAGGTGATCGCTCCTCTGCTAGCCATGTGCTAACTGCGACCGTAGAGTAATAACAGAAAGCGCTAATGGCCCTTTTACAAGCTCATCATGTCAGTGTGCCTGTAAGACGGCACTGATGCCTTTGACACATTGTACATGCTCAGATTTACCGTCTCTGAGAGAAGACCACTTTGACCTCGGCATCGTGCTTACATGGAGCAGAATTACTTCGGCTTATGGTGCTGAATTGCCACGCTGTTGGACGGCATTAAAAAGTAATATCGGTGTGCTGGAGCCGCACGTAATGACAATACCGGTGTCAAACATAAAGCCTCCTGCTGCACATTGTCCTCTGTCTCTTTAGTGGCTACAGTATGTCTCGCGTGTGCATTACTATGCATGGAGAGTTAGATTTGTTTTCCCTTGTATACTCATCAGTTTAAGAAACCAGCCATCCGTTGCTTTTTTAATCTCCATAATGAAAGTGTTTTAATGCCTCCAATTTATTGCCTGGGCAGCCAACAGAATAATTAGCTTTGTTCAGGTTTTTTTTGTTGTTGTTTTTTTTTTAAAAGATGAAAACACAAGTATAACAACATTTGAGTCTGGGAGCCACAAATTATAATCAAATGCATTAGTTATTGTACCTGAAGTTATATTGGACAAGAAAATTGATTTTTACTGTATGTATTCCAATTAATCACGCTGTTTTTTTTTTTTTCTTCAAATTTAATAGTCTTTCCTTGTTTTTTGCTTTTATTCTCTGTCACTTTAAGGCTCCTTTTTAAGTTGACCATTTTGGTTTCATCAAATGGACATTTTTCTTTTTCAATCCCCACCAGTGCTTTGAAATGTCACACCCACATAAACACTTTGTCACTGTGAGTCTAAATAAAGAGACTTCCAGGGCTTTATTGATTCTTTCGTGACCCGTAGTCGATTCCACAAACTAAATCAGATAATTGAAGTTGGTGTCGAGCTAATTGGATTATTGCTTTCCCCCTGAAGAGATGGCCCTCCACCGCGGCTCAGGGATCGCTACATCAGTGGCGTCCGTCAGACATCTGTCATTTAACAGCACCGGGCTGCGTCTCGCACCAAGGAGGCTGAATTGATTATAAATACAACGTGTTGTAATTTCTTTGATTAGATGATTTGTCTGACGATCTCATCATCATCATCATCATCATCATCAGATTGCCATCATTTCATAACTACAGACATGCAGTTAAGAATTAAACACATTAATGCACAATGCATTAGTACATCAGAAGTATAAATATATTTTGTTCATTTAACACATTTTAATGTAACCTCTATTAATGATTAATGATAAAGCTGCACAGGAGAAAAAGGAATCCCCTCGTGTCTACTTGCCTCCAGTCCTCCAAACATGGTTTATGCAAATGAGATGACTATTTGCATAGACATAATTAGGTAATTACAAATCATTTGGCTATGAGCTGAAGCATGTGCACAGACCAGAGATGTTACACGAGTCACATTGTACAGTACGGAGTTAATGAATTGCCTCTGAACAGCAGAGGCATTACAGCATGTGTTGGAACATATGTCGTGTCAGACCTCTTGTTTGAAAACGACAGGTGACATTTTCATAAATCTTAGTTAAACACAAAGAGAAGACAAAAAGACGACGGCGATTCACAATTTTCAAAGCCAGTTTGAAGGCAAATTAGTTTTCATTATATCAACAAACAACAAATGCATTTAAGAAAAAGACATAAAACATGATTGGATTCATTGTAACGGACTACTTTGCATTTAACTAAGATGTTAGAAGAAGTCTCAAACATTTTCTTTCAAAATGTCAATGAAATTCTAAAATCTAGTTTGGAACGATAACTTTGGGATCTGAGCTGGAATGACCAGATTCTATGAAAATAAAAATAAGTGGTTCTTTGATAATGAGTAAAAAGTATCAGCCTGTGTACATAAAAACTGTTGGGTAGAAGTTAACTACGACTCCCAAGGTGCATTTCTACAAAAAAAAATGTGCGAACAAAACACAATTTCTCCGAAAATAAGTTGAAATAATGAACTAAACTTTCAGTAATCTTTCGAAAAAAAAACTTATTTCAGTTTTCCTGTTGATTCTGGACATTTATATATTAGGTACAGTTATATAACTTTGGGATGACTGCAAATGAAATGCTTAAAAGCCCAGTCTGCTCTGATTGGTCAGCGTTTCCCGTCCTTTCGCATTTGCGTCCTTGCAGTGTCATTTCAGCTGAGGGACTAGCTGTGTGTCAACTCCACAGAGTTTAGCAGCACTTCTACTCGTGACATCACAACTTTACCGAAGTCCTGCCGGCTCCTTAAAGGCGCAGTGTCTGAATCCAGGCTGTGTGTATTTCTCCGTGGATTGACAGTTTTGAATTTATACTTTCACAGTATTTTTATAGCACCTAGACCTGCTTTATAATAATAATACAAGACACTTTCTACCATATGGGACCTTTAAGAAAAGATAATATTGTGTGTTGCTGCTGATTGGTAATGGTCTTAAAAGTTATTCAACTCCAGCAGAAAGGAAATCCTCTGAACGTTGCTGAGTCCATTTCATCGTGCAGTCGTGCACGGATGGGCCTCAACCGCCGAGCTGTGTCGCTGCCTTGCAGAGCCTGCGCGTTGCTCAAGTACTGATTCTTTATTTATTTGTGTTTTCCAGAGCAAGAGGATTCCTTTGAGTTCATCATTGTGTCGCTGACGGGTCAGACGTGGAACTTCGAAGCCTCTACATACGAGGAGAGGGAACTGTGGGTCCAAGCCATTGAGAGCCAGATCTTCGCCAGCCTGCAGTCTTGTGAGAGCATAAAGAACAAGGTACAGTAGGTCTCATCTAATCACAGCGGCGTCATCATCCTACAATTCTGCTGCTTCATTTACACTTCCTCTTTTCCCCGTCTTTCCAACCTTTATTGACGTTCTCACCCTCCTCCCCCCCCCTCCCGCCCCTCCTCACCCACTTCAAGCTGTCACATGTGGGAGGTTGTCAGACAGGTGCACCGCAGTGTGGGGGATCTCTTATTAGAACTGACAGACATCAGAGAGAGAACACGGCTTGTGTCAGCATACTGGGGAGACACAGCCTAATTTTCATATTCATATTTTCCCTTTGAGAAACCCCGTCCCTCCCTCTCCTCGCTGGTTGTCTATGATTTGAGTCCAGCTATAATTGTTTGCCTTCTCCCTCTCTTGCCGTCATTAGTTCCTCCTGACTTGTTCTCTCCCTCATGTCTTACAGTCTCGGTTAGGCAGCCAAAGTGATGCAATGGCCATTCAGTCCACACGAAACGTGAGGGGGAACAGCTTCTGTGTGGACTGCGATGCACCCAGTGAGTATGACTCTTCATCGCAACAGCTCATTTCTCCTTGATGAAGGCCTTGTAGAGGAGGAAACAAAGAGTTTCTGTATCTGATCAAAGATGTCATATAAAAACATAAATAAAACTATGTATTGGGTTTGGGTTCACCACTAGCTCGCTCACTGCAATTGCAAGATTGGGAGATTGGATGGTTTCATCTCTCTACTCCAGTGTTGAAATGATTGCTTGTCCTTTATCACGCAGACCCAGACTGGGCCAGTCTGAACCTGGGCGCCTTGATGTGCATCGAGTGCTCCGGGATCCACAGAAACCTGGGCACCCACCTGTCTCGCGTCCGCTCCCTGGACCTGGACGACTGGCCGGTGGAGCTCAGCATGGTGATGACGGCCATCGGCAACTCCATGGCCAACAGTGTGTGGGAGGGCGCGTTGGAGGGCTACACCAAGCCGGGGAGCGACAGCACCAGGTTAGCATGCGTCTGCAAATAAAGGTGCTGCTTAATGAAGCGTGCGGAGATTATAGAACGGGGAGGCAGCGCCGTCTTCCCTACATTACCTGCCGTTTATTAGCCACCCACATTTCAGCACAGGCAGTTCACGCCGCAAAATGCTCCATAAGAAGCACCAGGGGTCCATAAATGTCAGTCTGCTGAGCCAAGAACACAGTATTTTATGTTTCAGTCCACCGTGTTCGCATTTATCACAATGCCTGTGTTTTATCCGAGTCAGTTTGTTGGTATCTCTATCCCTCCATCTCTTCATTTAAGGATGTAATATATTTTATTTCCACCAGAGTATCTGTTGTCTTGTTCGTCCGTCCTTGCACTTACCTTATTAAAAACTCTGACTAGCTCCAAATCCATGAGCACTAATCAGGAAAAGATCTTTGAATCTGAACCACATCTGAATCCAGCCTTCGTCCTTTGTTCGTGCCTGTTATCCGTGAGACTTTAAACAGCATATATGTGGAATTCTTCCAAACTTCTACAACTTAGGTAACCAAAGCTTTTACTTTTGGAACCAAACATGTAGCTCTCCATCTCTTTAAAATGCGTCTCTTTGGACTTTGTCACTTCCCCCGCACTGCCCTGCCCTAACTTACCCCAATGTCTGCTCCCGCTCCTCTGAGGTACCCAGATCCGGTAGGAGGATTGTTTATCTCTCGGTGACAGGTGAGACCTAACGTCCCAGTCTGACTAATGACCTGCTGTGTGGCTGTGCAGGTAATTAAGCACACCATTATGGCTAAACTCCACCCCGAGAGCCGGGCCCTCGGGGCCCAAGTTGCCGTGTCACATATCCATCACACAGGGCCGGGTCATCACTCAGTCTGTCACAGCAAAGACTGTCTGTAGGGTCTCCCTGGTGGCATTAGAGGGTTTTAACATCACAGCTTTGTAACTTTGTTACTAAAAGTGACATATCAAAAAAGAAACGTCGCTGCTTTCTGTTTTATTTTACTACTTCTGTCCTGCTGCTGCAGCTGTTATGGCTAAAACACATTCAAATGTAATATAATAATAATATTGTTGTTATTGTCCACCATAACCTGTACATGTAAAGTAACTTTTATGTATTCCTGATAAACTATGGGGTGCTCACAACCAGAGTATCAGTTGATACAAGTGCCCAAAGAAACGATGATTGAATAGTCATTTAAGTCAAACTAAAAAGCAAATTGAATGCTGGTTATAGCAGTTAAATGTGATTCATTTATGTTTTCCCTTATTTATTGTATTGCATTGTATTTAGTTGCAAGTCATAACATAATTAGTTTTAGGAAGATGTCACTTTGGGCTCTGGGAACTTGAGATGGGTGTAACAATTTCTGAATAAACGTTTAATCGGTTAGAGGGTTTCAATAAGAAGAACCGGATGAATTAATAAGGAAAACTATCATCAGTTTCAGGGCTACTTTCAGCCTCAACATGTCAGGTTTTTATAAGCCAATACAGAGTTTTTGCACTGAAGCTGTTAATACGTTCATCACTGTTATTTGTTTCCTTGCAAAAATAAATTGCAAGTTAACAATTATTCTTATTAGATTGAAAAAATAATAATAATACAACAGCTGTAAAACAGTAATAAGACAATGATGTGACAGGAGAACTGTGCCTTGAATCTCGTACTAATGAAATCTAATAGGGTTTGTATCTCTTTAAGGCAGGACCTCTGCTGCTTACCCACCGTAACGATCAGATGGCAGAGACAGATTACCGAAGTCAATGTCTTATAATTTCACGACGAAAATAAAATGGCAGGTTTACATTGCATGTATCTGGTCAGAGAAGAACAGCTATCATATCAGCCTTAAATTTGTTCAAACAAACCCTAATAATGACACCAATTCATATCCCATAATTAGTTTTACTCGCATCACCAGAAGCATGAGGGACGAGTTCAACCTTTACCCAAATCTGTGATGTTTGGATCACACTAATTCAGTTTTGAGTTTGTGGCGCTACAATATATAAGGATCACTTCACTGTGGAAAAGTTAAAGCAGCATAAGTGAGTACCTTAAAATACACTTCTCTATTTATTTATTTTTTTGTCGATGGAGCAGTTTCAGGATGCGCTTCAGCACATGATCACTGGACATACAGAGATAATACTTACACACCACATACTGGGACCATATGAAAAGTTTGCTAATGAACAGTTTTTCATAGTTTTTTTGTTTTGTGTTTTTTTTTCCACTCCACCGGTCGTCTCAGGCCTTTTCCTCTTGAATCCATCCTGCGCTCTCCGGCCAGTTCAGAACTGAATGATGGCCTACAGTTATTTATTGAATGGTATCTGTGCCAAAGTGCTCCACTGTGGACTTGATGAAAGATTATTGATGTTGATTCCTCTCCCTACCGCTGTCAGTCCCACGTCGCCTCGAGTAGGAAGGTTCTTCATTGTCTAAAAAATCCGATCCCTATCCCGCAGCAGCATCTCCATTAGTTTTCCCTGTCAAACAATAAATCTCATTTGCAGCATAACTAATCTCCAGACAAAACACAGCAGTTGTAAATATCATATATGGCCACTGGTCATTGAGATGCTGATGATTTTGTTGCTGATGGAGCAATGTACCCTTGTGGGGGAAACTTTGGTATCAAATTATTTAGCTTCATCACAAATGATGAATTATAACCAACTTCGTGGGATGTCGTCTTTTTCTTTCTTTTAACGCCATAAATCCTGACTCTCTTTCTGATATGCGCCTCTTATCCTGAACACATATGAGAGGATTTTAATTGTGTCACATGGGTGACATGCAGCAGCTTTGTGATGGCACCCAGGCAGGCAGTGTGTGGCTCCCGAGTCCCACTAAACATTAGTGACACCTAATCTAAACGATTCAGTAACTACCTGAATATCAACTCGGTGTCTGATTGAATGTCTCCTGCAAGACTAGTTTTACCCCCTTGCATTTTTGAGATTTAACTTAAACGCATTCATCCACAAGATTGGTTTAGCTTATGATATTCTGGATCGGGAGAACACAATGTATAGATTTGTCGTACACAGATCCGCACAGCAGCATCAGACTGATTACAGGCATCGTAATGGGCGCGGATGTGCAGGTATATACGTGGCACCTGTTTTTTAGACATTGTAGAAGAATGCATGGTTCAGCTTTCTAAGAAGGCAGCCTTCATAAAGTTGTAACTAATCGTTTTCTAGATCAGTTATAAGCCATTTATAGGGGAACATTTTGGATTACCAAGTTGTAAAAAATCCCTTTGGCTGGTGTCAATCCTTTCTAATTTTTTGGGGGGGTTGTTAATCCATCAATAAATCCCCGGGTGTGTATCACTTTCTAATAAGCCATCAAGCCTGCAGTTTGATAAGTAATTAATAAAGTCTGCAGTTGTAAGTGCTAATATTTTCCACAGAAAATAAATAAATCTGGATTTTCCAGAAGGTGAGGAGTCAGACGTGTGAAACAGCCAAAGTCATTTTTCCCCAAAAGTTCTTCTTATTCATGGATAATAACTGATCTATAGGAAATACATTACATATCAACCATTAATAAAGCCATTAGTTACAATTATATCCCATCTATAAAGGGTGCCTGATTAAAAAGCGTTGCCTGGCTGTTTTACAGTTAATGATGAATTTGTGCGAGCGCCTACATTGAGGCTGATCTCTACATTGAGGCTGATCTCTACATTGAGGCTGATCTCTACATTGAGGCTGATCTCTACATTGAGGCTGATCTCTACATTGAAGCTGATCCCTGCATTGAGGCTGATCTCTGCAGTCAGCATGTTGGAGGGGAGTCCTTCTTTTAATTAGCACCTGGGAGTCGCTGTGTTTTGCACGTCACCTCTAATTGCTTGGCGTGTTCGCGATAGAAAACACCACAGACTATTTTGACAGATACTGTGGGGGAGGTCCAACAGCTAACTTTACCCTTATCGTCTACTGGCACACACACACAGACTCACACACATACACAGACACCGGTTCTCATTTGGGGGAGATGTCCCGGAGCGTGGACGGATGTGGACGGCTATCCCTCACCGGCGCGGGCCTCTCACTGTCACCCTCTGTGGGCTCCGCGGCGCCCTCGGCCACGGGCAGGTAATAGCTCTGATGAGAGCCCTCCACTTTGTTTCAGAAATAATTTGCCGCTCCTGCCGCCTGCAGGGGCTGCGTGGTAATAAAAATGAATCACACCGCTAACCTCTCCAAACCTGGCCCCGCTGCCTCTTTTAACCCCTTCCGCTCCGGCGGTGGCACCTTCTGCTCGTCCTCCCAAAGCTGTCTGACCGCGTTTACAACAACATTCGGCGCTGTGGCCAGTAGATTTCTGTTTCTAGGATTTTGTCCACAGTGGACTCCGTCCTCCAAGTTATTCCAACTAAATAAGCGAGCAAAGCTCCGGGGCTACACACAGGTTAGGAGAGCTGGAACGCCAACTCTCAGAAGAGCTTTTAGAATAGCCGGCCTTGCCAGGAGCCCTGGTGGAGGAAGAGTAATTAATTAAGACGAATGAATGGCCGGGTCTTCCCATGTCCTCCCGCTCTCCCTCTCTAAATGAAACCCACAGGTCAGTAATTAGCCCTGTGTGGGAGAAGCGGGAACCACAGCCACTAATTGCCCACATGCCACCGGGTTTCAGACCCAGGTAGACATGGAGGAAGGTCTGAGTCATCATGGCGGAGTCTACTTAACCCGTGAATGTAGTTTTAATATGGTTAGCATTATGAAATCAGAACAGAAGTTCTTCTCTGATGATGTGAAAGAAGAAAAAAAAAGAAGAAGAGACGGCCCCTTTATGTGACCGAGAATTTGAAATGTGTTCGTGCAGCAGGCCGCATGCATAAGCAGGGCATGTGTTATCGTCCCCTCTGCTTTGTATGTGAGGCGAGGGTTCAGCAGGGGTTAACAGCATGAGCATTTAAGGGTGTTAGTCTTGCCGGCACAAAAACACAGCCACTCCATCACGAGGAGTCTGACAACCTCATTAATGTCACAATATATTCAACTCATCCCTCTGCCTGCCTACGGCACCCAGATGCTCTCCTGTTGGCCTCTCTATAGAGCTCAGCACAACAACCTTTTGAATTCTGGTCATCTGTTCGGGGGCCGCGCTCTGGAAGCGAGAAAAGCGGCAGCGATTCCACTTGTGAAAATATTTGTCTTAATTCTTTCGCAGCTGTTGTTCTCTGAGCGGAGCGTAGCGTGTCTACACTGTACCCACTGGCCCACGGGACGCCTTATTTAGCACTTTTGCGGCGGCGTTTACTGTGCTGCGCCTTCATTTCTGGCCCTTAGCAACCTTTGATGCTTTGGGGCCCAGCTTTCTGTCCCTGTTGTGTGCGCTTTTTTTTTCTTCTTCTTCTTTTTTGTCATCTCAGTCGTTTTCCCTCCGAGCCCCCTCTCTGTCTTTCTGCTGCTGTCCCTCTTCCTCACTCTTCTGTGTCTTCCCTCCCCTCTGCTTGTGGAAGTGAAGCCGCTGGCTGCATGGGAATCGGTCCCATACAAGTTGCCCACCCCCACTGTGAGGTCTGTTCAGGCTGGTCAAACCCCAAGTCCCCCCCCCCCCCCCCCCCCAACCAACCACCACCACCACCATTTCTCCCCTTCACTGCGTCTATTTGATGTGTCCGCAGTGAATTCGGATCCTCGGGGAAGAGTAGGAGGAGCTCCAGAGGCTTTGATTGTTTAGGAGGACTCGGTATGTGTTTGAAAGATGGGCGAGTGGTGGGACGGACATCCTCCTCTTCCTATGGACCAATGCACCTTTATTGCAGGCAGTCAGATTGGTCATTCTGTGGCTCCACCCCCGCCGTCTCAGTTTCCCTTCCCTTCTTATAAATTCCCGTTCGCCTTTTGTCTTTCAGGCTTGACTAATTATCCTTGTTTGTCCCTCTTTATTTGAATTCAGTCATGTGTTCTTGACTCCGTGGGCTGGGTTTAGGAGAATCATTCCGCCATTTGCCACTTAATTAAGTCAGGGTCAGGATCCATTGCTCAACGGAGAGCTGAAAGGACAGAGCTCTAATAGAATTATAAAAGAGGCCTTTCTCTACTGTTAAGGCTGCCTTTATCGAGGTGGCTTCTACGTAGTCAAATGAAAGGGGACACCAGCTCTGGACAGGAGCCCATTTCCACTTTAGACTCTGCGAGCATTTTGATGTTTGTCCCGAGACTTCTTTCGCATGAAATCTTAACGATGTAAAAGTGAAACGATGATTATCGGCTTCGCGATAACTCTGAATGATGGGAGGAAGATTTGGGGCGAAGCAAACGCCAGCTTGTTTTTACTTGAAAGAGACACAGGCATTTTTATTGGGAACTTTAAGCTCCCCTCTGTCCCCTCAGCAACAGAGAGATTTCCAACAAGCATGTGCTCGAGCCAGGGTGGTGTCTGTTGGTGCCCATGCCTGGATGTGTGTGTGTGTGTGTGTGTGTGTGTGTGTGTGTGTGTGTGTGTGTGTGTGTATATAAGAGTAACCATCAGTTCAATTTCCTAAATATCCCCCCATGCTGTGAAAATTCACTCTCCTTTCCCTCTCCACCTCCCCTCCTACTCCGTCCTGGCGCTTTGACATGCTAAATCTGCTGATTTTATTTTTCTTCCTCCTGCGGTGAGGAAGTGTCCTTTTCAAGGGTCTCAGTTTTCCCCCTGACTGTCTAAACCCGACCTCTGTTTGGATTGTTTTTTCTATTTCAAACAAAAGACAGAGGCAGGATTACCATTTCACTTCCTTTCACGCTCTGGCTTTCAAGTGGCAGAGGTTTAGGAATTCCCCCCCCCCCCCCCAAAAAAAAAAACCAACAAAAAACCACTGTCCGGCTGGTTTTGCTTTTTATTTTTCGTAAAAGTAGACGACGTAAAAATAACTGCGGTTGAACTGAGAGCTCAGCATCAGCAGTGAGTGAGGCCTTGTTTTCCCCTGCAGGTCTTCGGGGCTGATTTTTGTAGCGGAGGCTAACAAAGTGTCCTCAGGGCTCCTTTCTGAGATGTTGACGTCTTCTTAATGGCTCTCCTCAGCCTTTTTGTTTCACATCTCGGTGCTAACTTTCTGCCTCATTTAGCTCATATCAATTCACTGGGCTCTACAGATTCAGCATCTCATTCATGGTCCAGCTTTCTGAAACAAACTTTGGACAACAGCTCTAAGTGATTGATTTTAACCACGCTCAGATTTTTGTTAAGGGTTCTAGATTTTTTTGTGCCTTGAGGATTACAGTTAGTTAGAGAGTTTTTAAACATACTTTATCCTCTTGGGCAGTGGAAAAAAAACACTTGTTTTCAAAGAGTCCACCGGAAATAAGAGGGGAGGGCAGGACGGCCCCTTCCTGTTCTGAGCAGTCCTCTGGTTCTAAGGCCAATTGATTTGCTAACAGGCTTGTCCACACATAATGACTGAGTAGGGATTGATGGAGGTCTTACACCATAAAACTCTGAGCCACTGCAATTGCCTGCCATTAGGGCTGTATTGTTGCTCACATAATACCCCGTATATACCCTTAAGAAAAGATTGTCTGATGGGGTAAATGGGTAAAGGACTTTCCCCTCCACATTTTCCTCGAGGTCATAATAAAAATGCACCCGTATGCTTATAAACGCAATAGAGTTAGGACTATTTTAAAGATGTGGGTTAGGTTGCTTTACGAGCTTCCGGTGGCGTTTCGCAGTTAATCAATCCGTGCCGGGGAGCTGATAAAGACCTGCACCTCTTCCATCATATCCTTAACTCCTGCAGTTAGGGCCGGTGCCAGGCTCCTCTGTGCAAGACAGACTGCTCTGTGAAGTGAGCCTGGCAGCTGACATATGAGTCTGAAAATGGTTGCTGTCTGTGGTAAGTTGGCAGCCCTGACACCTAGCTGCTATAAGGTCGTAATAGAGGAGAGTGACTAATGTTGAACTGGCTACTATTGTTAAAGCTGCTGCTGTAATTGAAAATGTGCTATTTGGGGACATGCTCAGGTCAGTTCACACAAATGACGAGATTACCTATTTGTCTCTTTTATTTTCTAGTGGTTCTAGTTTTGGGTTTTTACTCAAGCAGGTTTTTGAGATATCACCCTGACATTATCCTAATTGCACTTTTTCAGCAGGCACTAAATCATCATTAGAAAGTCTATCCGGCGAGGTCTGTGGGTTATCTAGAGGAACTATAGGGCCTTGTTGCAGGAGGGAGATTCTGCTGTTTATTTATTTTTTTATATAAGGATAAGGCTGGAAATATTCTTGATTTTTCAAATTTTCTACAAATCCCATGAAAAGTTCAGACCTAACGATAAGTTGGTTTTGCTCAACAGTTTTGTCTAAGTAGCCAAACCCCGATACAGTTTATTACTCAGTGCCATAGACCTTCAGTGAGCCTCACTGTGTGACATGTTCCTTCATTATGACGAACATGGACACTCTACTTTATTTTAGGTTGGTCCCACATACACCGTCCTGCTGCTGTTAACTCACTAGAGCACCAAATGTGTATTGATCCGCAGCTGGAAATAGTCCCCAACAAATGCTCTATTTACTCCTGTTTGAGTAACAGTTAGTAAAAACTACAGTGTTCTGCCGTTTTAAGAAATTACTGAGCCTTTTTAAAAAATGTAACCAAAAATTTGTGGGCTGGTTTTAGGACTTAAGTTTTTAGTCAAAGTGAGCACAAGGCTGAGAGCCAAAGACAGTACAGGAAGATACAAATAAATATTGAGAAAAGGACAAACATATTGTTGCTTTGAGGGTGAAACAGAAATCCCAAAAAGAATCACTCAAGTAAAACCAAATGTGTGTGTGTGTGTGGCTAAATAGGGCTTTTGTAAATTGGGGGGAACCAACCCTTTAATATATGATGATAAATATATAATTGAATGTGTAGATGGGATGTTTCTGGTTGATGTTGGTAATTAAGTTGTACCGTTGGAGTTTGTTGTCACTGTGATTATGATGAAACGGAATTGAAGTGAGCTTGATTGTCAGCTTGCACTTGGCTGCAAAGCCTCGGCCCGTTGATAGAGAGTCCCATGAGAGCCTTGTCGCTCTCGCCAGCGTCGCCGCTTCAACTTATCCGTGCAAACCTTCTCCTTTCTGTCACTCACCCACGAATCCAAACAACAGCCTCTTTCTGCTCCCCTTATCACGCCGGCTGACAGGGTCGCGGGGTTAGTGCCACACTGGGCATGCTCAGTCATTCACATATTGATATTGATTTTTTTTTTCCCTCTTTCTTATTTGGACAGTTTGTATGTGGGCAGAGAATGAAATGGGGGGGGGGGGGGTCAAGATGGAGAGCAATAGATATAATTCTGCCTGGCGATAGAGGACGGAGCCTTCCCTCTGCCTCTATTCTCTGCTGCATGTTGGAGTGGAGGAGCCCCACATCCCGCCGTCCCTCTCTGGCTGCCATTCAGCCCCATCGATCTGACTCAGGGCCCAGCCGCCCCGAGGGAGACCGGGGCTTTGGAGACACACACTGCCTCTTTTGTGGAGGGAATCCACCGGTTCAGACTGACAGCCGACAGCGCTGATAAAAAAATACGTCCCCCTCCTTCCTGTATTGTCAGCAGCAGACACGCTGTTCGAGATGTGTAACCTTTAGAAAGCCGGCCAGGCTCTAACCGTCTTGCTGTCGACCTTAATCACTAGAAAAGTGGAATATTGCCCAAAGCATCGCAGCCTTTGGCATTCTCTCATCTCTGCAGCCAATCTCGCTGTATCATTTCCCGCTTTGATATAGAGGAAGCTAGTGGCTTTCCTGTGCTCTAATAATTTAGAAACAACACTTAAGTGAGTCTCTAAGACCAATTACTTCAACACTTCCTGTGTGTGTCCACATTCTACCTTTTCCACATGGCTTTGTCTCAAGATCACTGCCTCTGGCTTATGAGATACTGTACGTGTGTAAAAGTTCTTTGACTTTTAACGCTAAGTTGTTCATAGTCGTGCACATATGTTCGCCATGATTTACCCCCGCCATGACCTGCAGCGTCCCTGTCATTCACTTCTCTCCAGGGAGGAGAAGGAGCGCTGGATCCGAGCCAAGTACGAGCAGAAGCTGTTCCTGGTGGGGCTGCCCCAGTCCGACGTGCCCCTGGGGCAGCAGCTGCTTCGGGCGGTGGTGGAGGACGACCTGAGGTTGGTGGTGGTGCTGCTGGCCCACGGCACCAAGGAGGAGGTTAACGAGACCTACGGGGACGGAGACGGACGCACCGCTCTGCACCTCTCCTGCGCCATGGCCAACGTGGTGATCACACAGCTGCTCATCTGGGTGAGTTGGCCTCTCCGGCGTTTGAGGGCGAACGGTCAGAGGTGGACGAACGTTGTTATTGGAGGCATTTAGTGTTCGGCCAAGCGATTTAGGAGTTTAAGTGTGAAAAGAAAGACTTCCCAACAACCAGCAAACCTCTTCAACTACTTTAACTCTTTAATTACCAGATGTGCCAGTTTCTCATTACAAGTTTGTCCCCCACACACCAAGTGTCTAAAAATGTTAAATTATTTGGATTTTCATTGTTCATAGTTGGCTGTTTAATTATATTTTCTGCAAGTTTAATTTAAAAGGAGCAGTTCCTTAAAGGGAGTAACTGCCTATAAAACTTAACACAACTAACTAAACTCTAACTAAAATAAATGTCTCAGCTACAGTTGGTGTTAGATTGCACACTTCTTTCCAAGAAACACCCGAGGAAAGTGCTAAGAATCTGCACACTCGTAAAATAAAGCGTTACCATTTATTTCCCAACCTGACCGTTTCAATGCTGTTTTAAAGCTCGCTACAAGCTGTTAGGAATAAATGAGATATACTGAATCATCTATTTATTTTGTTGGCCGTGACAGTAGTCCATTTTAAGTCTAAAAATATAGCATTTACCGTGTTAATTCCCAGAAGGATGCTAATAACCCCAATTTTGAACAGAAAATACATCTACTTCAGTGGTAACTTAAGCTGCGAATAACATGTGTGGCAAGAATTGTTCAAAATTGCAAAAAACGTATTTTGAATTCTTGACACGATTCAATAGATCCAAGACTTCCCAAGGTTTGAATAATTCACCGAATATAAGAATTATTTTTTGCAGTTTTTATGAAGTGAAGAGACGAGCAGATACAGAATATACTGTATATTTAATATTGTCAAATAATGTCATACAACTATCAAGAAGCTAAAGTATGCATAAGGCTCATTGCTCACGTTTTACATGTTAAATGTAAAACAGTTTTCTCTTTTGTCATGCTTAATTGTTTTCCCTCTATAAAAGCTGTACACTGACAGTCCATTCAAGTTCAGGACAACCACATAATTCTGTTTCAAGTAAAACAGAAACCAAAACCCAGACATGCTCAGACATTAGATGGAAATAGTAGCCACATACTCACTATGACTCGCCCAAAAGTTTTTGTGCGACCTGTTCGAGGAAGATCAGTGCAGGTTGCAGTAAACAAAGATGTCTTGCGAGTGACGCAGCTCTGATTGTAGACAGTGAAGAGAAAAATGGAGGAAGAAAAGGCAGAAACTAAAATGAGCTTCTGAGTAGAATCAGAAAGAATAGTGCAGTGCTTGCATTGCATTTTGTATTAAATCAAATAAAGCATATTAAATGGAATTTTCATACTGTTTGTAAGACCATTTATTAAATTAAATCTTGATAAATGTCTGTTAATTCCTTGGAATTTCCCCCAAATAAATACAAATCTTATATCTGATCTGCCTTTCCTACCCATCATCTTCTCCCTCAGTACGGTGTGGACGTGAAGAGTCGTGACGCTCGTGGTCAGACCACACTGTCCTACGCCCGGCGAGCCGGCAGCCAGGAGTGCGCCGACATCTTACTTCAGCACGGCTGCCCCAACGACACGAGCAGCCTGACGTCGGTGGCCACGCCCAACATGAGCCGCCGCAACCCCAACCCCAACATCAACAACAACAACGCCCAGTGTGAGCTCAACCGCAGCATCAGCATCATGTAGGAGCCGATGAGCAGCCGCGGACAAACGCACGAAAGAGCCCGAAACCCGCTCGCCCCTTCCCCAGCATTTCCTCCTCTGTGTGACCCAGAATCAGTACCAACGGAGAGAAATCCGGAGCGACGGACTCATTGTTTATATTCCACTATGCCGAAAGAAGTGGCTGTTCAGACATTGTACATTGTTTGTTTTATATTATTATTTTGTATTCGTTAAATTTGTTCAATCTTGGTCTGAAATGATCACGATCAGCTTTAAGCTCTTTGTTTTTTAAGCGCCAACCAAACAAATGACTTACTTTTGCATTCGTACCTTCCCTACGAAAAGCATTTCCCTAATGCTTGAACATTTCCTCTTTATGTCTTCCCCTTCCGCGACGCGAACTGGTTTTATAATGAGCTTGAAATGAGAAACTTCCTTCAAATTTCCAAGGCTAAGCATAATAACATAAAACTGTGAGGAATAGTAGTACAAGTGACAAAACACTGATGTGGGAAAGAAACTAAACCTTCCGTGATCTCAATGGCTGTTGCAGCTTTAGTAATGATGCATGTCTTCAACACGGCGATCAAACTCGTGACACACTTTTCATATACAAAGGCAAAGCAATTATAATTGAAGAGTCCAAATGATTTAGACACTTAATTCACAGGAAAATGGATTTGGATCATCATAAAGGAGTTGATTGCAGAATTCCTATCGGGGGGAGAAAGTGAGTCATTTCCTTCGCCTCCCTTGTCGTGATCCTCCAGTGAAAGTGTCCGTGACTATAAAGGAATTAAGGGGCACAATGTTTTATGACCATCGAGCCACGTGGCTTCATAACCGTGCCTCTTCAATCAAAATTCATTCAAACTCAAACGTTTGATTGAAACAATGAAAATCGTACCATTAACAACGTCTTTGTTGGAGTAATTTTTCCCCGATTGACTAGATTGTGCTGTTGATTGTTTGACATAGATAGATACTGGAATATCCATTCTCCTCCTGTGGCCAAAAAGGCTGTAGACGCGGTACTCTCGAGAGTGTTTCCTCTTTTGTTGCTGTGAAATACACATATGGTACTGTGTGTGTGTGTGTGTGTGTGTGTGTGTGTGTGTGTGTGTGTGTGTGTGTGTGTGTGTGTGTGTGTGTGTGTGTGTGTGTGTGTGTGTGTGTGTGTGTGTGTGTGTGTGTGTGTGTGGGCGCGCGCGCGCGTCTGTTCAACACGCGCGGGCTTACCTTATCTGTGACCGCGTGCAGCAGAGAGCGACCGGGCATTTCTGTTCATAAACCTCGAGGAGACACCTGCAGTGCAAGATGAACATAACTGTGTTTTAATGTACAGCCGTCTGTAAAAAAAAAAGTAGTTCTTGTTCATTCACCTTACTCCTTATAAGAAACAGTCTCTGACTTTCCTTTTTTCCTTAAACCTGTGTGTCAGCCTAAGAAGCGGGGAGTTAACAAAAATGCATTCAAGTGACTAAGACATTTAGGGATTAAAAATGAGCAAAAGGAGATTCATAGAGGGACGTTACAATAGTTTGACTCTTTGCGTTAATACAAATGTACAGTATTCCACTGACATGTTAAGCAGATTAATTTATAGTAACGATAAGGAGTTGCAGTTGGCACAATGTCTGCCGTGATTTTTTTTTCCTTTTTGTTCAACTGCCATTTTTAAGGTTTTTAACCATCTTGATTTTATGGGTTTACAAAGGCAGGATGAGTGTTTACAGAGCAAGTTTTTGTACCTTATGTTCAGGATTCTGTTTCATGTTTTTGAAGATGTGGTCAAAAGAAGATGTTTGCAAATCATTGAGATAACGATATAGTAAAAGAATACTTTGACATTTTCTGGAAATATGCTTTCTTGATCAGAAGATCGATGGCACTCTCAGGTCTGTGTGTTTCATTCGGAGCTGGTGCCAGGAGACGATTAGCTTAGCCTAGCAAACAGTTAGCCCAGCTTAGCATAAAGTTGCACCACGTTACTCACTCTAAAATCACAAGTTGTCATTTTTTACATTTTAGTTTTTGTTCAAATTAAAACAAACAAGAAAGAGCATGTTTAATTTTAAGCTCCAGAGGTGTTTGTAGGCAGATTTTCGAACACGCTAACTCTATCTCCCTGCTCACGGTCTTTATGCTAGCTAGGCTAAGCTAACAGCCTCCTGGCTCTATCTAGCTCCATACTCAACGCACAGGCAGGCCCGTGGCGTTGACCTTCTCATCTAACTCTCAGCAAGAAAGCAAATAAGCACATTTCCCAAAATGTCTTTCTATTTCTTTGAGACATCCCAAAACCGACCACAGGTTCAACCAGTTAGCTTGAGATGTATTTGTTACTGTGCAGTGGTACCAGCCTTATTTCTGATTTCTACTTGACCCACTTATTTCAATGAGTACATTTCAGAAGGAGTTTAAAGTGTATAGTGATTACCTGAACCCTTATTTACATAATGTAGATGATGAAGAAAACACTAGAGACCTGCCCCCCCCCTTGACACAACATGGACGTGTAAATATTAGCTTCATGCTTTTATCTGAAGACGAGCTCCTCCTAGAGAAACAAGCTAAACTGGTTTTAGGTCAACGGTCCCTTTTGACCCACGAACCATATTTTGATATGTTGTTTTTTTTCTGTTTCTCCTTAGGCATATTTTTAAGGTACTTCTGTTAGGTGTCGACATGAACCTACCACCTTTGGTACTTGTGTATAATGATGTACATTTGACATATTTATAATGCAGTTTGTAAATATCTTTTTTTTGTTTTTTGTTTTGTTGTTGTTCAAGTTAATTTTCCTATTGTAATTCCTTTTACGTTGAGAACGTGAAACGAAGCAAAAGCTAAAGAGTAACTTGTTGTACGCTTGGATGCTCAGCTGACTGTTGACCTATTAATAAACACTCAAATAAAACGATGTAGCCTTCCCTGCATTTAGGGGAAAATCAACACATCTGTCTAGTGTGTGTGTGTGTGTTCATCCGTCATCCATCAGTGCATGAACTTCTGACGAGGTGAGACTCTCTTTCAAATTAAAAGCATCACTATCCCTTCATCCAGCACTGCCATTTCATGTTCTTCCCCTTTTGCATGTTCCTTCATCAAACTCCCCGGAGAAATCCCGGATCATCACCGGAAGGAGTTCCCGTGAATGTGTCCGAGGCAAATCATCCGAGCCTGCCTGGAGGTAAGTTAAGCAGCCTCTCTCCACTTCCTGCTTGTGGGACCCCCAACAGTTCGCTGAAAGAGGATTAAGATAAAGAAGCCGGGCTTAGTGTCAGGCAGCACAACGCCGTGGGGAAAAGTGAAAGGTCTCAGTGTCGAGAGGAGTCGAGCCCTCACTAATCTACTTCTTATTTCCTGCTAATCTGGTCTCAGCATATCTTCATCCCCTTCCTCTCTCTGTTGGCCGGCTTTGTCTGAGCCTCATCACCTGGTTTCTCTTCAGTGTGTCCTCTTCCTTCCTCTGCGCTGGCCTGACATGGAGCCACAATCCTCAGGGTCACGCTTTAAAGCCCCCGAAAACCTTTTTTTATCAGTCAGCTTCCTTTCTAGCACTAATGGGGTCCTGCCTAAATAAACATAGTGGATATTTCACATGAAAGATTTCTGTTTCTCTGATCTCTTCTCACTGGTTTGAAGTGGGCGTGGCTCAGAAAAAGGTGACATTAATTATATCCCTGCACCAATCAGGATTAAGCAATATTTGAATCAGAATCTGATGATTGTTTGGTTACAGACCTATTGCAGCACATTAGCTGGGTTTTTTACTGTACAATAAATTATATATTTATAAACTATAACTTATCTTTATTTAACTTAGATTGTTGTACATTTGGCCTAAATATTCAGTGTTATTGAGAAAAACTTTTAACATCCATCGAGTGATTTTCGGGCCACTTTGGAGCAGTAAAGCTGTAAACTCAACATTGATGCATCTTCACCTTTTAAGATGATATTAGCAAATATTTACACATCCAGTGGATATGGAGCAACCTTAGCTTTTATTTAGCTTGTGTCCCCCTGACAAATGGAAGTCCATTATTCACTTTTTTTTGTCTTTACTAACTCATGAGGGAATTATCTGTCTCTTTAGTGGCTAAATGCAACAGCTGCCTTATAAAAGAAAAAAGAGGACTATGACTTCAATGACCAAAAGTTGAAAAGTAACAGTTGTGACCAACCAGCCAGCTAGTCGCTAACTGTCTGGTTGCTATTTAGTGCTGAGCAGGTAGCACACAGGGAGTTTTTAGAGCTTTTGTTTTCTGCTTGAAAACGCTGAGAGGGAACCGAAAAAAGTAAAGTGAGGGCCAAAAAAAAAAGCAAAAAACAAAGATGCTAAAACTGCTCTCGAAGTTCAGGTCTTTTGGGTGATAGTCTCTTTCACATAAACCTATTAGTGGAATCCATTGTTAACATAAAAAATATATTCATTATAACTTCTAAAGTCTTCATGGCCTTTGAATATCAACATGTTAAGGTCTTGCTTAAATGATCCTAAACTGAATCACATTCCTTCTCCATCTCTTGAGAAATGTCACTGAAAGTGCGTGTCCTGTAATTTATTACGCCCCGGCAGACCCGGGCCACTTGTGTTTGTTGTGGTGAGACTGGAGCGCTCGCTTGCACCGCTGTGTGTTTTGATATTTCATCAGGGCCTGCTAAACAGTGAGGAGGGCTCTCTGCCGCCCACCTCTTCTCAGACAAATTGCCTCCAAGATTGCAGAGGTGGGTCTGAGGCTGATGGATGGGTACACAAAGACCTGACGAGACCATATTTGCAAACATTAAATCCATATTTCCATAACATGTAGGGGGCTGCTTGGCCACGGGCCACTTGAACAGCCTGTTTAGCGAGCGGTCGGTGATGGTCGTAACGTAAATGTTGCTTTAAAGTGCCGTTTGTCTCACGTGTGTGTGTCAAGCTTGTCTTCATTTGGACATGTCGCTCCCTGTTTTCTCCTCCTTCCCTCCACCCTTTCAACCTCTTTAACCAATAATTATATCCACTCTGCTCCTTCCAGCCGAACCAGCTCTGCCCTCCTGAATCCCCCCCAGACCTGAACATCCATTTATCAATTTCAGCTCCATCATGTCTGACCAGTGCGTCCATGTTGCTCGTCTCCATCTGACCCAAAGCTCATGTCTTCATTTCCATATCCTTGAACCCTCTCGCTAATCAGCAGATTTTAGCGCATCCCTGCCTCTCCGCCCCTCTTCTCCTGCTGTTTCATCCGCACCGTCTTCCTCCTCATCCTCCCCTCTCTCTCTCTCTCTCTCTCTCTCTCTCTCTCTCTCTCTCTCTCTCTCTCTCTCTCTCTCTCCTTTGTCTTACATAAACGCTCCGTTCCCATCACTCTCTCCCCCTTCTCCCCTCTCTCCTTCCCCGTTGGCTTTTGCCTGCGTTTCTCTGTTAATTTGCCTGAGAATGCATTAGCTGTAATGAAGGCTGAGGGCCGAGGGAATCCTCCAGGGTTCCATTAATCATCCCCCCTCAGACAGGCAACCTTGATTACAAGTGGCAAGAAATTCATTAGAGCTGGGCCTCTGACAACTCTTATCTCCGCCACTAGATCTGACTCATTAGGCAGCCAAATTAAAGCTATGATGGCCCTGATGAAACTCATCGCTTGTTTATCTTGTGCGATTTGATGCATCTGCCCATACATCACTGTAGCCACGACCGTCCGGACCCTCCCAAGAAGTCAGGCCTGCAGTCGACGCTGAGCAGCCTGCACGAGCACGAGCAGCAAGTAATGAGCTCCCTCGCTTCCCCCTCTCTCTCTCTCTCTCTCTCTCTCTCTCTCTCTCTCTCTCTCTCTCTCTCTCTGTCTCTCTCTCTCTCTCTCTCTCTCTGTCTCTCTCTCTCTCTCTCTCTGTCTCTCTGTCTCCAGGTGGGAGCGTGGAAATGGTTTAATGTCTTCGCTGGAGAGAACTTCTGATATTTCAATTTGTGATTCAAGTAGCAGAATGGTAAAGAGGAATACAGATGCTGTCTTGAGACTGAGGTGTTCACTTACAGAGTAGCTGTAATGGAAGAGGAATTATTAAAACTCATAAAACGATTAACAAATTCACAACATGCTAACAAGATCTGTTATAGCCGAATATACAGTAACATGATATTGTTTATGGATTTGAATATGCAAATCCTATAAGATGTCAGCTGTTTAGTTAATGATTCTCCTCACTTTGGAGTAATAAAATAGTCCCACTCACAGGATCCTGCATGACAACCACCACCATGACCTTTGCCCCTGAGCTGTGTCATGGCTCCTCGTCGTCACCTCACGGGAGCCGAAATAGCCGCTGCACTCTGGCACAGTGTCGTGGAATTGACCGTCTGCATTAGTCAGCTCTTGGACCAGAATAAAAACTTCCACCGCTCCTTCACATGACCAATCGCTCCTTGAATCCCCATCCAAGTGTCACAGTCTTGACGTATGAGGTGGACGGCGGAATAAACTTTACTACTCATGCTGCCCTGGTCACGAAGTGTCTGTTTGAGTGCTGAGGTCAAACTGAGATATAAAATCATGTTGCGTGTGTGTGTGTGTGTGTGTGTGTGTGTGTGTGTGTGTGTGTGTGTGTGTGTGTGTGTGTGTGTGTGTGTGTGTGTTCCATGAGAGGCTTCAGGGGAATATAATGTTAGATAATAATGTGCTTCCTGCTGTATTCAGCATTTTCTTTTTTCCACAAACCCTCCATATTTATGTTTTATACAAGAATACTACTCAAATATGTGAGGAATCTCGCCCTATCATCAGACTTCAACAGGTGCAGTAGCTTTAACATGAGGCCTGAGACTATTTTGGAAACGGGAAACCAATCAGTGTCTCTCATCTGAGCGGAAGTGAAATTATTCCAACATGAGACGTTTCTGGAAGCAGTTCAGAGAAACCATGTAAACCACAAAAATAAATGCATGTGAAAGTTTGCATGAAACGTTGAGCCCTGTTTTCCCCTTCCTGTGAATGGATAGCTATGTGGCTAAACATTATTTTAGTTACTGATGATTTGAATATTGCAGCTCTATGATTTTACTTTGCCATGTAAGTTTCCGTATTGGCCTATGTCACCATCTTTGCAGATGAGGTCTGTAAGTGTAAATAGTCATTGGTTCTATTTTTATTTATCAGCTATGGGAGTCTATATTTATATAAAAACTGACATTTTTAAAAGTGTTTCTTTATCTGTAATAATAATCTTTTTTTATTGTATTCTGGGGCATTCAAAAAACTTAAATCTACACTTTTATTTTGTAAGAATTATATCAGTGTTTCAAGTAAATATCAAACTTAATTTGACTAGAAATCTATATCTATAAAGAAAATGACACATTATTTTAGAAAAGTACTGAATCCACAGAAACAACATTATCGTCATTAGCGAGTTTTGAAATTGTATTTTAAGCCTCTTAACGCTCTTAATAAATCACGTCTTGTTAGGATTCACATTTTTGCAGAGTCCATTATTATTATTTCCCCGAAATAAAGTGTGTAGCTCACAGCTTAGTAATGGCTGCTGTCGGTTTGGTTCTGTCTGCAGTGACTGATAGATAAGTTCATTATGTGTGTTGAATGTTCTCAGTCTCATGAGGATCCATCAGTCCACTTGAGACAACATGGCCTCCTGAAGAGAAATCAATTTAGGCTGCTGTATTACATATTCAGGGAAAAAAACATAATTTATAAAATCAAGTGATTAAAATTACCTCGAGTGTAAACGAAGCTACATCAAATAACACCTTCAAATTGATGTGAACTTTTCAGTTGCATCGCTGAATCTTTCATTTTTTTCAGTGAAAGCCTTCATAAATGTTGAAATTATATGGAAATATTCTCATTATATAATTTTGAATAATTTCTTTTGGATTTTCTTTTATTTAAAATGTGTTAAATAATATCAAAATAGCCGCCTGACTGCAGTTTGTACAACATTCGTCGCTACATATTTTTTTCATTTCAGCTGGATAAAATAGCTCCTAGACATTTTTCGCGAACAATAAAACATATTTACTCCGCCCTCTAAACAATAATAATTCAATCTGGATTCCAACTTTCGTATAAAGCGATTTATTAGGTCAATATACTTTACAGTTGTCCCTTGTTTGGTCATTATTTCCTTCACATCTTTTCTTTTTTTTTGTTCACAAATAGCTGTCAAAGGTGGTTCCTTCAGTTGCCAAACAAAATGTAAAACGTCTTACATGCAAATGTGGTCAACAAATTGTACGAAACACGAAACAAAAAACCAGCTTCACCAAATGAGGACATGCACATAACCAACTGAACATTTTGGCCCAACATATAAATACTTAAAAAAAATCTTTACAGTCTCATCTCATAGTGCCCATTTGTACCAATTTTTACCCATTTATATTTACATATTCACAGCAATAAATAAAAAAAATGACAGCATATTGCCAAATAATTGATCTGTCTGCGAGCAAACCTCCTCTGCTCAGCCTCACCTCATACAAAACGAATCTAATCCTCCATGTTTGTGCTTCATGCGTTCAACGAATCAGTGGAAGATAGAGTCAATGTAAGTGTTTTTTTTAATTATTATTATTATTATTAATAATATTTTAGATCGTCATCTGAGTTCATGGCCTGGTCCCTTGTTCTATTTGTTGGTGCTGACTCCTCACAGCGAACCTGTTGACGTGCACGGGGATGGGGACCACGATTTTGGGATTCCTCACCGGCTCTCCCGACCGGTTGTTGACGTTGCCGGCCTTGATCCGTTTCCATTTGGCCCTGCGGTTCTGAAACCAGATCTTCACCTGCACCTCGCTCAGTTTGAGCGCGTGTGCGATCTGCGAGCGCTCAGTCAGAGAAAGGTACTTTTTACAGTGAAACTCCTTTTCGAGTTCGAGCAGCTGCTCGCTGGTGAAAGCTGTTCGTCTCCTCCGGCTCTTCCCCGCCGAGCTGCCGGTCGGCAGCGCCTCCTGCGAGCCGGCTTTTAGTTTGCTCTTCTGGGACAGCGAGCCGCAGTTGTTGCCGTCCGAGAAACTTTCGTTCTCGCTGTCCGCGGAGCTGTCCTCTCGGTCGCTGCACGCGGTGTCCGCGGACGATTTGAGGTCCAGCTTCTCGTCGTCCGAGCTGTACAGTTTGGTCTCACCTTAAAATCAAAGAAGAACAAACACACATCCACGTTGAGTCACTTCAGTCTGCGAGCCCAAAATGAAAAGCGACCGTTACGCAAACGTCTCACAAACGTTAGACAGCAATCGTGGTGTTTTTTTAGTACGCTGGGAGAGATAATAGTGCTGAAAACACTCCAACTTTTTATTTACAAGTAGCAACATGAACTCAACTCCTTTTGGGCCTATTTTTTTTTTTTTTTTTTACAGCTGTCCTGTGTTTAAACAGTGTTGCTCTGTAAGTTTTCACTGCAACTGTTTCTGGCAACTAAAGAGGTTTCATTTCATTTCCCTGCAAAACGTTATTTTTGTTTTAATTCAATTTGTTATAATAGTATGAAGAACAATTCAGAATTCATGTCAATAAAAATAATAAATGTATCTGGAACGACAGATTTTAGGGTTTAACTGTCACCAGGCTGCATCCCCATGAATGTGTGCTCTAATACATGCATCATTAATATTTCTGTCACTCTGCCACGGTGGCAAAACTCATGTAAGATGGCTTTTACTTTTCGTTGTAAATTGTTCCGGCATCTCTTAGACTAAACACTTTCTCCATGGGCCAACAACCTCTGATTTAACGCATTTTACGCACAACGGTCACTCTTTTACGCGACAGCCTTGCTGGTTTGCGTCTGATAAAAATCCAAAATACCATAAATAAGTAATGAGGCCGAAGCTTACCTGATATTGTTTGAAAAGTTTCCGAGAAGTTCAGCAGCTCGGAGCCCTTGTCCCGGCTGTGCAGCTCATCGGAGTGCGGACTCTCCTGCCGTCTCGCTCCGGGGTCCGCGGCGCTTAAGCGGGGACCTGGGAGTTCTTGCGGTGGGTAGAAACTGTCCGGAGGATCCGAGAAGCTTGGCATCGTCGTGGTGAGCGCCACCATGGACGGCACCCCCTGTCCCAAACTGGCACAGAACGTGTTGGTGAGCCGTCCCGCAAAAGAAGCCAAAGGCGCGAGTGGAGGTATACCGGACGTTAAATGCGAGTGGGATAAAGCTTGTGGAATAACCAAAGGTCTGTACGGCATGAACATAGGGTAGCCCGTGTAGAGCAGGTGTCCCGGTCTGGGCTGTGGAGTCCCTATCAGTGAGTCGATTGAAAACGCCGTCCCTTGGCCTGGTCTCTGCATTTTTGAAGGGAAATCACTTTTTTTTTTATATTGTGGAAACTTAAAGGCAGGTGTCCTTTTTTTCCTCGGCGACGCGCAAAACTTTCAGTGCAAAGACGGAGTGGATGGAAAGTAAATCCTCTGCCGTGCTGTCATCCCCGGTTAGTGGACTGCTGCTCCGGATCTCCGCGCTCTATATGCGTCAGGCGGTCGGGCGCTTTGTTGTGAGCCCCACCGCTACCTTTTCCCTCTTATTTGTCACACACTCAGACATAAACACACGCTCTCTCTCTATCTATCTATCCAACTTCCCCCCGCCCCTCTGCGATGTGTGCGTACGTGCGCGCGCGCGGAAGAGAGAGAGAGAGAGAGAGAGAGAGAGAGAGAGAGAGAGAGAGAGAGGGCGAGAGCGCATTGGTTATCATCTGCAATACAAGAGGAATGAAAAGGGGGTGTTTCCCTGGGGGCTCATCCATCTTCCTCAAATTACGCTTCATTTCCTTATTCAGCCTCTGACTCTTTGGCCGTCCTGAGAGGCGGTAGTTTCCCAGTGGAGACCAAATAGACGGGTCGCACCCCCCAACCACCCCTCTTCCAAGCCCTCCTCCCCTTTTGCCAGGTTCACCATTGACTGCAAAACGGTGTGAGAGACTGCCCCAGCCCTTCCCCTTCTATAATCGTTGACCACACCAACCCAATCAGCTATTATTAATTTTGATTGATGATAAGTAATTACTCTGGATTCAAGGGACAGCGTAAAACAACGGTGGCTTTTGTTGCGATATTGGGGCCGATGGGCATCAAGAGTCGGGAGGGAGGAGAGGCAGATGTTTCTCCGCGCTCTGTCCCATTCTCCGCGGCTAAAAACAATGCGCTTGGCTTCAGAGAGAGAGAAAAAAGAAGAAGAGAGAAGTGCCGCAACAATTGTTCCCTGGAGAGAGATACTCCACTGCGAAATTAGATTCAGATAAAAGGCGTTTATGCGAGGTCAACTGCAGTGTGGACACGGACACATAGTGGCCAAAGTCAAATTTGAGTGATTCCACGTCGTTTGAACTCGGGGGAGGGGGGGGGATTTATTTAAAAAGCTGTGAATGATAAACTTTTAACGTCTCTCACCAATCAGCTGTCACCGAGCAGCTAAATCCCTGAACGGTTTTTTAAAATTCATAAATATATAAATATATATATATATAAATAAAATAATGCACACATTTTTGTGGGAGTTGTAATGCATTCCTGATCCAAAGAGATACAAAAAAAAAAATCTCTTTTCTTTTCTTTAAGCAGTGGTTTAATCGCAGATCATTTCACCTTTTAAATGGCCATGGGAGCTGATGATGATTAGCCCTATTGAGTCCTGGGTGCCCGGGCTCTCCAACTGGTCGCCTGATTGCACGAGGACATAAACATATCACACCGACTCTGATTAGCAGTGGAGGGCCCGGCTAGGCTAATTCTTATAATTGCAAGTGACTCCAGCAGCACCTCTCTCTCTCATCTATTGAAAGCATTTGCTCTGCTCCTCTTCCTTTTCTTTTTTGAGCGGAACTCAGATGTTGCTCAGCTCCTCTTAACACTTTTATTTTGTTTTTTTTCATGGTTTTTATGACCTCATAAAATTTACATTCATATAGAATGTTTATCATTTTAATCTATTTCTGGTCTTCAAAATGTCTTAAATAAGCCTAACAGAAGTCGCCTGTTATAACAAATAATACATGTTTTTATTGTCATAAGTAGTGCTGAAAATGTTTGTTTTTTCATTATAAAATTAATTAAATTAAGTCAGCAGATAATTAACATGTGACCATGATTCCTCCAACTTAACGTTTTCTTCGTCGATGTCTGATGTGAGAGACTGACAGTCAGGTTCCTTAATTATATCGTTTTTTTAACTTCTGAATCATGTGACCGGGTCAATAACTTTATCAGAACCTCTTGATAAAAGCACACGTTTCAATCGCTATTCCGCACGATTCAATGTTGTTTCAGCTTGTTCTCAAAGTTGAACTTCCGACGTGTCTCTTTATATTTAAAGTTTAGTTTGATAACATACAATCTGGTTGAAAAAGAAACGTGTTTTCTTTCATTCATATAGAAACCTATAGAGTAAATACAAAAAACACGACCGACAGCACGACTACAGAAACACGAGAGAAGAAAGAGAGAGAAATGTAAGACCACAGGAAATAATACAAGAGCAGTGAATAGATTACATGGCCATGGTGGAATATTTTATTTTCCATCAAGACTATTTTTGACAGAAAAAGCCTAATTACAATAATACCTTTGGGAATAATTATTTATGCAAATATTTTAAGGCAATCCTCAATGTACAACACATGATTATTATGCCCATTAACATCAAACTACTGCAATAATTATTATGTATAAAAACACAAACGTCTGAGCCTCTTCACTATCAAGTGAAGAAGTAAAAAAGAAAAGTGATATTTATGTTAAAATATAAAACACATCGTATACCTGCCATGTATTTTATCAAGTCTAGTCTATAGCTCCCTCTTGTGGTGCAAAATCAAATGTGTAGCTCGAACTGGAATAAAAGTGATATGAGAACAAGCAGCTGCTTCTTCATCCTGAAATGTGCATTTAAACATATTAATAAGTGCACTGCTGCTACAGTTGGTGCCACTACTTTAATCATGATGATGACTTATCAGCGCCTTCCTCACAAGTGGCAGCACTCGGTCTTCATCGGGACTCGCACTAACACTTTCAGTGGACATAGCCTCTGTACTCCAGGAGCAGGTAGTTCTTGATGAATGTGGGCAGATCCAGTTTAGGGACCACCTGGACCACCCGGCCCTCCAGGAAGGTCCTGATCCTGAAGCGTGCCAAGTGCTGCAGGGAGCGAGGGGTCTGTGCCAACGAGAAGACGGACTCATAGAACTCTTTGTGCTCCTGGTGAGACAAAATCACAGATGAGATCAGTCGATATTATTTATCCACGTAAATACCATAAAGAAAATGAAGAAGAGGCGAATGACACTATTTAAATATATACCTTTTTTGTCTTTTTTAAATCTAAAAAACATTTGTCTTGTCTTAAAACACCCACACTGGTCTAACTTCACGAATTCATTATTTGACAAGCTTGCCTTAAACGCCTCCGATGACACCGACTCCACCCAGGCGTCTGTGACTTTGAGGCGACTGTAGGCATTCAGCAGGACCTCGATGGTGCGTGGAGATCCACAGCAGTGCTTCAAAACCTGCCAAGAAACGCCACAACACAGCGCACAGATTCATATAATCATCATTTAAGTTCATGAGCGAGCTTGTGACTCCATAGAACTGAAGAAATAAAGTAATTAAACACTTGTGAAATGAACAGATTGGTCTTCCCTCCAGGGGTTTAACTGGAAATTATGCAATTAGTGCTAATTAATCTCCTATTAACACTTGCCTAATTAGGAACCAGGCATTTTGTCTAGTGCACGTGGGTTCACTGATGGTTGTAGTCTGTTTCCCGCAGAGTGCAACACTTCATGTTGTGTCATGAAATGGGAATGATTTGAATGTGAAGTTGTGAAGTCTGGAATATTGCAAGGAACAATTTAGGGTTTCAAGACTCTTTCTCAAGGTGTTACATGTGCAGTATGCTAATTATGCAAAATGAGACACCTTGATGAATAATTGGTCCATGTTTAAAATACAATATACTAGTTCAAACCGGTGTGGAGCGCTTTGGCTGATATGGAATGCATCCTTTATTATTTATTAAATAACATGTAGCTTTTGATTTCCTACCAGGGGCAGAGCTCCAGGCCACACCCGGATAGAACCGTGGTTGAGCAGAGCACGGACGATCCTCTCGGGTTCATGGGAGAGCTTGTAGCACACCACCTTCAGGATGTTGTGCATGGGCGCCTCACCGCCGTACTCCATGTCGTTAACGCAGGCTCCGTTGGCCAGCAGCAGGTCCACTATGTCTGGATTTACATTCTTACAGGCCATGTGCAAAGGCGTGTGTTTGTCCTGGTCCACGGTGTGCACGTTGGCCCCGGCCCCCAACAGCATCTGGCACACCTTGAAGTAGCGTTCGAGCTCCTGCACCTCCTGGGGTTGTGAACATGCAGCGATCAGGGGCGTGAGGCCCTCGTTGTTCTGTTTGTCCACGGCGGCTCCGTAGCGCAGGTAGAGCTCGGTGTGGTCTGGGAGGCCGTTGCTGGCTGCCACGTGTAAGGGAGTGTCCCTCTCTTCTAGAGTGCGACCGTTGATCGCTGCTCCGTACTGCAGGAGATTCTTGGCACATCTGCAGAAAGAATTCACAAGTTCTATTATCCCACATAAACATGAGATCAGTTGTCCCCATCCGTCTTACCAGATGAAGTACCCCTTCATCAACACCACACGCCACGTTCCAAATGTGTTGATTTAACTTGCTTTTAAACCGGATATCATTTAACATGGATATGGATATTACAGTTATTTTCTAGGCTAGGTCTTTGTATCACAAAGGCAGAAAGACACAGGGGTCTTTGTACCACTTTGAGAGGCAGAAACTCCACATTTCAAACACTACTCCAGCACTTTTGGCGAGATCCAATTCACCGCTTTCTTCTCTGTTGGCCTGCTAGCTAGTTTTGATGCACCCTAAACAGGAGCCGGTGGTGTTACAGTGAGACTACGTATCTCTTAGAAAAGTTGAATTGATCTGCAATAAATGCACCCTTGCTCATTTCAATGCACTCGGAGGTTTTGCTGCTACGGCTTGTCTTGGTCTGTCATGACCAGTAACTTAGCTGATGGTGGCTAATGTTAGCAAACTCTGGTTAGATATTGTGTTTCACTGATTTTGTATAACACAATCGTCTTCTTATTAAAGTTGAATTGTATGCAATAAATGCGCCCTTGCTTGAGTCTGGCATGACCATTAGCTTCTGACGGCTAATGTTAGCTAATGTTAGAAAGTAAATAACTGACATTGTTGAGTAAATTCAGTGACTTGTTGACTCTCCTCTTGGGCTCGTTCCACTTTCTACTTTTGTTCTGCTTTACTCACTCAAGGGATTCGGGGCTTGAGCAAAAGTGCAGAGGCATGAAGCCCTCTTCGGTGACAGCATTGGCGTTGGCGCCATGGATCAGCAGCAGCTTGGTGCACTCTGGCTGGCAGTTTTCACAGGACTCGTGCAGGGCGGTGGTGCCCCCCGGTGCCAGGTCTACATCGGCCCCGCGCTGCAGCAGGAGTCTCAGGCAGTCGGTGAAGCCTCGGCTAGCTGTGATGTGAAGCGGCGTGGTCAGCTCCTGCTCATAACTCAGTGACCAAAGTCCTGCCAGCAGCAGAGAATAGAATATAAAGTCAACTTTAAGCTTAGCAGCACTGTAAATAATCAGATGCGTTAATCCAAGAGGCGTTTTATTGTCAATTAGAACATAGTTCATAACATTTTCAAAGTATTATTAGTTACATGACTCTTCCCAACACTCAATAAAATACTCAACAGAGTGCTGCAGGAATGAGTCAGCATTTTTGCACTTCCTGTTCCTTCTACTCGAAGTGAACAGGTTTTTTGAATGGGTTTTTGGTTAGATGCCTAAAATAAAGTCTGCTAACACAAACACAAGCTTAAGAGATTTTAAAGTTCTACGACATAAAATACGTCAGTAAATGTCCCACACTTGAATTTTGAAGCTTTATCGTCTCTTAAAAAAGGCGGTTGCTAACAAGTGGCTAAATGAGACAACAAAATGTCACCACACCGACTAGTCCGCCTTCACAGCCTCACTGTGTTTTTACTCGTGCTCATCGAGCGTGGTGTAGTTTGTTTAAAGCCTAACGTTTCACATTCACATTCCACTGGCTTTTTGACATCGAGGGAACCAGTGCCGCGCTAACTTCCGTGGTTGGCCTACAAAAATACGTCATCCCTGCAGCACTCTATAACACGCAATAAAAAAGAAAGACCACAAACTTGTTTGCATAGCTTCAGCCAGTTTGATTGAGCAATCAAAGCTCTGATAAACCTACTCAGGCCTCCGTAGTTAAATCTGAAGTTCTTCCATTCCTCGATGTTGCTGGTGTCATAAATGGCATCGATAAGGTACTCGTACTCGTCGTCGTCCACAATGCTGAGAACCGTCATCTCATCGCCCACGTTCAGAGAGTTCCAGAACTGCAGCACACAACCCGAGGCCTTGGCCGTGGCGATCACGTCGTTGCGATACTTCTTTGGTTTGTGGCATTTAAACGTCGGCGCTACGTAAGCCATACTGGCGCTGACTAGATTGTTGTTGTTTTTCACGTTTTAGTAAGCTGGTTTATCCTGAAGGAAATAAACGCTTATGATGGTTGTTTGTGCAGATGGGGCTATTTTAGGATGGTGTTATTTGATATTTTTGCTTGGCCTGTGCAGTGGCCTGGAGGCCAACGACTGGTGTGTTACATGTCACCTGCGCACTGATTCAGCTAATTCACTGAGCTCACCGGACAATGCTCTCTTGCACTCAAGAAGTTCAGGGGAAATACATTGTTTTTCAAATATAAATGATTTTAAGTAGCATCCAGTTTTGCAAAGGCCCATTATTGTTATGTGTTCATACAGCATTTTAACTTGGAGTCTTGATCATTACTTTCCAGGGACTCAACAAGCCAAAACGTGTTAGTCTGTCTTCAGTGATAGGCCTCAACTAAGTCCTGAGTTTGTTTATGTGGTGGACACATGATGGTCTCTATAAATATTGCCTCGTGTTCTTTTCTATAAATATCACATCACTGTCTCTTTAAATACTGGCTCAGGGTGACACATGGCTTACAGTTGCATGTCACAGTTTTAAAAGCAGTAAATTCACTTTTTTTCCACAACAACCTAAAAGTCTCTCACTTTTGTTAATTTTGGATGCTGATCTCCAGGAAATAAAATGAAGCCACATAGCTGTGCCAAACCATATAAATTCCTGAATTAATACATCTAATGAATGACAAATGTTGCCTCTTACCATCCCCTGCGGCGACCCATCGCATGTCCCCTCCCTGTGGCTCGATGATGAGGTTCACTGTGCACCCTCGAGGAAAGAGGTGCTGCATGGCCTCCAGGTCTCCCGTGTACAGAGCGTTCTGGACGACCGCATCTTGGCAGACAGCTGGTGGCACAAAAGTGCTGGACCTCAGCGGTGCCCGGTCCCTGAGCTCCTTCTTCAGCATATAGCGATTGAAGTGATGGCTGGCCAGCTGCCTCTTGTACTTTTGTCTCTCCAGCATGTTGTCTTTATCAAGTTCGAGAGAACGCAAGGCCATGGACGTGAAGACAAAGCTACCTCCCGCCATGCTGAAGGATTTATCTCTTACAGAGAGAAGAGTTTGTGTGAGATGTGTGTGATTAAATGAGGGAGGCCGTCTTAAAAAAAAGGCCTGTCTCTCTGCTTCTGTTTCTTTCTCCCTGGCTAATGTCCACTATGTGCCTGCCGGCTGTTCACAGGTTTGGTTCACAGAGTTGTTTTGTTATTCGGTATGAGACCCTCCCTGGTGTGTGACAAGTAATGCTATTTTTATGTCTCACATGCAGCTACTCGAGCCTCTGCTATTTGCCTCCAGCAAAGTTACAGCCATGAAGTGTCTCTGTCAGGCTGCAAGTATCAAGTGAGTTGAATAAACTCATGTTTTGTAACTACCATACATGCTGTTTTTTAGGGGGCGATAGAACATATATTGATGAAATTACATAGCATCTTATTAGAATAAGCAAATAAATGGGAGGCTTGCTTCCTTAAAAAATATATAGATATTTACATTTTAAAGTTAATCACATACTGCTTATTGTTCCACCTCTTGTACTCTGAATGTTAAGGGTAATAAAGGGTCAAGACATTGTACTATAAATATTTCCCACTCCCAGCCAGGCTTTAAACTTAACTCAAGAAGTAATATGTGGCTTTTGGACATCTGGGCAACTTTTAAGGTCAAATGTTGTCTTAAAATGTTTCTTGCAAATGACAATGCCCTTATTGTAAGCCCCAGTGAGTGTGTGATAGCAAAATGTATTTTTCTGCTCAGTATTTTATTTATTTATTTCAAGAGCCTTAATGGATTTTATGTATCCACATGGCTCCCTGCATTAGAACATTAGGCTGAATGACTGGCAACCGCTGTGTCACTCTGCCCCACGTGTAGCGTTGTGATGGCGGAGGGACGGCGCATAATTAAGCCTCTTAAGCCTACTCGCTTGGCATCTGACAAACATCTCTTTTGACTGATGGACCATCATTTTCAAATGCTGGTAGAAATTATATCCAGTGGCAAAACTGGTCCCCTCCTTTAACTCTCTAGACACCAGATTTTCCAAGACTGATTAACTTTTCTATTAAAATGTTGCTGTGTTGGACACACAATGTATAAAAAATCTCTCATATTTTAATATCTGTTTATCCACCTCTGTGTTGGAGTCCATCAAAACGCATGTAAGCTCTGTGGAAAACAAGGTCGGCAGCACAGGTGAAGAAATGCAAGATATTTGTGCAGAGGTGTTACCTTCTTTCCCATTTGAAAACGCCGAAGCATCGCTGCATCTCATCTATACCTTAACGACTGTTCTGGTATGGAAATCAAGGTCATTTATTTTATGTTACAGTTTGGTAATAGATGCCACATTAAACTGAAGGCGAGTAAGAGTTTCAACTTTGAAAACACACATTACCAGAGAGAGACTAGGAATATTGTTTTTGCGGCTGGAGTACATCCTTTTAAATGATATACATAATGAGTTTATAATATGCATCTGGGCTACCTCCTCTCTACTTTGATGTCTTCCAAATGGCCCGGGTGTCATCAGCAAAACATGTAGGCACTTTCCCGCCTCATTGACTCCCAAATGTATTTTAAATATCATTCCTGGTAACGCAATTATTTAAAACGCTGAACTAAACACTTACTAATGGGGAAAAAGACAACGACTTCGATAAATTCATTTCTCAAATGGTAGGCATTCGTGTTTCTTTTTTTTTCTCCTTCCTTCCTCTGTGAAGCGGAGGCAACTCTGATGACAACAAAAAAACATCAGCAGTAGTAACACCCCCTGGCCTCGCAGCCCCCCGTGGACATATTAAATCTTTGGTTTCCTCACATTACCCACCAGAAGCCGTCTCTCCGAGGTTTTTCTACATTGTGGTCAACCTTCCTCTCCCGAGGCGGTGAGAGGCTGGACATCAGCAACAGGCCTGATGAGAGTGAGGCACTTCATTTATGCAATCATAGGCAATTAGTTCCCTCTGATTATGTGCCTCTTAATGCTGTTTTGAGTACTGTGGCACACAGTAATACAGAAAGAGATTAAACTATAGCCCTCCCTCCACACTGAGCAGTCATTTAATATACTGAGAACATAATGAAATGTACACAGTAATTACAGTAATATTAAATGCTAATGGATTTGCAATTGGATCTGAAACACAGTGCACCCAAAGAATTCTAAATTTAGAGCGTGCCACCATGACATCAGAGCAATCAGTTATCCATCAGGTGTTTCTTTTATTAATGAGCTATGTGTTACTTATTGTTATTCCTGTCAGAGGAGGCCAGATCCTGTCTGGCATATGTGCAAGTCTGTGCTGGTAAGAGAGCAATTAATATGTGATTTACACATTTTATTCACACCGAGGGAGTTAAAGAGGGTCTGAAGTTTGAATTCACTACGGTGGTCACTATGGAAACATGATGAGAGATGATGAGAATGCTTAATTGGCTAACGACATTATCTGAGGGAAAGCTGGTTGCTGCATTTATGCCTTTGTCTGCTGATTCTGATTTACATCTTGGCTTGTTCTAATTTTTCCTAATAACGTATTGACTTTGGTAAGTCCATACAGACACATTAAAGTAGACACACACACACACACACACACACACACACACACACACACACACACACACACACACACACACACGTAATGCCATTAAAGCGTCTTTGATAGCCAATCACTGGTTTCCTTTCATACATATGGCTCATCAGAGTCCACAACAGGGCTTTGACAATATGCCCTGTTTGCAAATCTCCCCCAGGTGTCCTCACGATGCTTGAGATGTTGGTGGAGAAACCTAAATGAATTTATAGAGCCTTGAATTGAACAGTAGCTCCAAACTATTCCGTGGAAGCGTGATTACTTTTTCTGTGCTCTTTCAGCTCTGAGCCCACTACCTATACTGTATTGAATCGGTCTTTGCAGATTGCAATTGTCTCTCAACGCACTGATCACCACGCAAATAGCCCTTTGTTTCATCATGACAATTGAGAGGTTCATATTTCAACCTAATAGTCCTGTATAACTTTAACCATCTATCACAACCTCATTTCATTGCGGTTGCAGTTAATACGCGCTTCCCTGCCAAGTGGAACATTTTCTAATGATGCACTCTCACACGACAACAAGGCAAGCCAGCCCGGGCTCTGCATCACTCACTAATGCATCCATCCATAATGTGTTCATAGCAGTCTGCCTAAAGGAGTCAGCGATGACTACCACCAGGCATGGGCACGAGAGGGGTTATGGGGAAGGGTGCAAGATACAAAACCTAAATGGGCATGATAATCATGAAGAAAGTTAGTGCCATCAGAGACTGTATCACCCTCATAATAACATCTGTAGATTTTACATCATTACAAAGAATACGGGGAAAACATCTAAAATGGTTATCTCAACAATAACAGTCAGCTGTGGGAGTCACATCCAAGTGCATCATCACAGTGAGCCTGGCTTTGTAGGATGTTGACAAGGGTAGCCTAATAGGTGTATGTAAAGCCTGATGTAAACACCGTCCTAATTACAAAGACCTTTATCAGTTCCTCCATTTTATGCAGATTGGACTGGTGCAAACGCAAGTGCCATTATCCTGTAATCAAGTACTATTCAGTTGACAGTGTCGTCTTTTTAAAACACTGATTAGAATGCATAACAAGGATACAATGTTGCATTATTTTCTCTGTCAGTTTATAAATATGTACATTTTTTAAAGCGATTTGAATAATGGATCTTGTCAGGGTTTGGAGAAAGACATCAGAGGTGAGAAATATATATAACAGACCATTGCTGTATTTTCAAATAAATATGACCTCTCATGTATTCATTGTCTTTACAAAAATATGCTGTGGATGTGATTTTTGTCCAGTTTTTCAGCCTTGTCTTGTTTAGCCAAGTGTAGATCGATAGATACTCTCCTTTCTTAGCTTGAAGAATACATTATCATAATTTAATGCATTAGCGCTATTTTCCTTATATAGAAAAAAAATCATATCCTATAGTGTTGATATCTTTCATATAGCCTATACTGTTTTTCAAAAAAACGGTCACTTCCGGTAGCCATCTTTGTTTAGACCGTCGCTGCTTCAGAAACAAGTTTAAATGGCAAAAATGCCTTTTGGTTTTTGTCGCAGGCGGGATATTTATTTTGTGGCAGCTGGATAGAAACATGGAGAAGTCTAAAGTATTTTAAATATCGGTTAGCATCGGCAAACAACACTTTGAGGGTTTTTTGTTGTTGAGGTTTGGCCTGTGTTAACGTTAGCCGTTCCTATGACGTAACCCTTGCTAGCTAGCTAACGTTACATGGGGCAGCTACAACATAACGTTACTCAAACGTAAGCTATATTACCGATTCAGTTAACATAGGTAACTGGTCACACGCTAGCTTGCTAACGTTAGCCACTTAGTTGCCTTGCGTCGACACACTTTTTCTTTACTTGTAATCAGTTGTGGTTGTAAACAGTTGGCTCTCAGAGCTTCTTTCCCATCACTTTTAAACAACAGCTTCGTAGCTAACGTTAATGGCCTCTCGATCATTGCAGAAGTATGGAAGCATTTTTTTTTTAAATCACAAAAAATATTTAGAGTTTTTATTTACATTTACTAAAAATAATAATAAAAGAACAAAAAATTAAAAGAGAAATGAGATAGAAAGTCGAAATTATAAGATACTTTAACACAACAGTCATAGAAGCAGCTCTTCATAGGTTACCCTACATTTCACTTATACTGTGAGTACATTGAAGACTACTTTAAACATGGCTTTACAACACATGAAATACTTCTTGCTGTTTCACATGGACTCTGAGCAAACGTACCATTGAAAGGATTTTCAGCCAGAAGCAGCTCTGGCATAGACGGAATAAAACCAATGTGGCTGAGGTGGCAACCTTCATTGAACAGCAACTGGAAACATCTGGTCAGTGTCATGGTTACAGATGGATGCAGCAAAAGTGTTGGTGCATTATTTTTATTTTTTTGTAGTTTTATTTATTTAGTATTATTTTTTGCTGGCAGAAATGGGATTCCATACCGTGCCACACTGTCCTCTGCTATACTGACAGTTGACACTTTATTTTAAAAACCATTAGTTGAAATTATTTGTGTCAGATTGAGAAAAATACTTAGAGGGAATACTTTTTGTAAAAAAAAGCTTTTATTTTCAGACAGCACAATTGCTAGATATTTATTTAGAGCACTGAGCAGATACATAGGTGTTAATATTAATAGATGCGGTATCATACGGAATAATGTGAGTTATTGTAACATTGCACAGTTGATTTCACCAAATAATAGTTTGTAATGGGAACATTTATAGCTGTAATGTACAGAATGAGGTCTGCCAAGTCAAAGACAATGAGTCAAGATGTGCGATTGCGTCATCTAGTGGTTAAAACGCGGTACTGCTTCACCCTGTAAAAGGCGGGGATAAAAAAAAAATTGAAAAGAAAACTCCCGTTTTTTAGTGCTTATGTTTATTGGTAACAAACCAGGTCACAACAACTTCCAGTCGCGTTGCAGTCCTCATTTGGAGCTGGTGTACTTGGTGACCGCTTTGGTTCCCTCGGACACGGCGTGTTTAGCCAGCTCCCCGGGCAGCAGCAGCCTCACTGCGGTCTGCACCTCTCTGCTGGTGATGGTGGAGCGTTTATTGTACTGGGCCAGCCGGGACGCCTCTGTGGCGATCCTCTCAAACAGGTCGTTCACGAAGGAGTTCATGATGCTCATGGCTCGGCTCGAAATCCCCGTGTCCGGATGAACCTTTCGGAATGGCAGACATTTAAAGATAAGAAAACCGAAACATAAGGAAAAAGCACGGTGCCTTTTCGTTTGTGTTGGTCCACCCACCTGTTTCAAAACTTTATAGATGTACATCGCGTAAGTTTCTCTTCTTTTGGCCTTTCTCTTGCCCTTTTTCTCACCTGTGCTCTTCCCTTTCTTTTTAGATATATCATTAGTCATTTTTAGATGGTGTCAAATATTAACTTTAGTACGTCAAACGCTGTATCGAGTACTTTAGGAACAGTTATCCCAGTTTTCTGGCTAATGGGCAGCTCTTTATGTAGCGTGCGTTAATTAGTGACTGATTTAGCTCACCTGATGTGGTGTTTTTGTAACGGGATACGCTCGCGCGCCATAAAGATACAAAATAACGTCTACGAGAAGGAATACATCTGTAGCTAAGAGGCCTTTCAAGCGTGCTAGTTTTTATTTAGGCAGTTAAATGCTTTCGTACAGCAGCCTTGCACAGTAGTCATGTGAGAAATTGAGGTTTTTATCATTGCACATACTAGTCGTGTCCACTGGGTGGCGCACTTGCACCATTTATTAAGGCTGCATATAATCTTGTCAATTGGAGTTGTTTACCTGTCGTAGATTCCACTGTAATCCATTGTAATCTTCCGTGTAGTTAGTAGCTAACAGGGAGTGTATTTGGATGACATAATATTGAGAGGAAAACACTTTTGAGCTGCATTTTGTAGTAGCATTCAGTGTTAAGATTACTGCTGTAGACCTGCTCTGTTTCCAGATAGATTAATCTACACTGAGGCTGTGCTTATTAACAATAATATACGGTATTATGAGCAAGGCTGGATTACAGCAAGCACGTGCTCTCCAGGGTCATTTTGTCTGATTATGTGTGTGCAAATGTTGTGAGAATTTGCACTATAAATGTCTATTCTTGTTGCTTTCTAATCTAGTGGAGGAGTGCTGTGTTAAGTCCCTGTCATTTTAATTTAGCATGTGTTTACTTGGTACATTAACTAGTCCAAACAAACTGCTAATGGGGACTAATTGCAAAGGCTATTCAACCTTGTCCTGGTGAATGCTTTTTTGGTTTCTGTCGCAAATTATAATACATATCATCTCATCACTTTGCAGAAAAACAACCAGATACAGTACTATATATATATATATATATATATATATATATATATATATATATATGTATATATATGTATGTATATATATATATACATGTATATATATGTATGTATATATATATATACATGTATATATGTGTGTATATATATATATATATATATATATATATGTATATATATGTATGTATATATATATATACGTATATATATATATATATATATATATATATATATATATACGTATATATATATATATATATGTATATGTATGTATATACGTATATATACACATATGTATGTATGTATGTATGTATGTATATGTGTATATATATATATATATATATATATATATATATATATATATATATATATATATATATATATATACAGTAATCAATGTCTTTGGTGAGCCGTCTCTGGGTAGGTTATGCTCTGGGGCCCCCTAGTGGGTTGTTTGTCCTCTTAAAGTACTCACAATGTTTTTCAGTTTTAGTTGGTGCTTCCTGTGTGTGATGATGGGGTATTTGTTTTTGTTTAGTAATGGTGTCTTTACTTCCCTAAGCCTGTGTTTGATCCTGGACACTTTTATGTGCGGAACATCTCGGGCAAATCTCTCATTTTCATGCTGATAATTGGGATAAAAATATTTCTTACTTAGCTACAGGCATGCGTTTTCTCTTTATCAGATCCTTGTTGTGTTGTTCAGGATGAATAGTTTCACATCTATATTGGCCCTCAGTGTTTGATTGTTCTAGTCACGCAGTGTAACATATTGTAGGCAGTGTATTTGAGGACTAATTATATCTAGATTTAATTTAAAAACCTGTCAGCATCTACTGACTTTGAACACAAATACTGTGTTTGCCTTAAAGCATTTTATTCCCCATATCCCACAATGCTATTGTATTTTTCAGATTTCTATTGATCATCCTTCTTATTTTAATCAGTAGATATTCCCTAATACTGACACAACAGTTTAAGTAGGAACCAATAACACAGTTCACACACATCTATCTTGTCTGGTGTGTGTGTGTGTGTGTGTGTGTGTGTGTGTGTGTTGTGTATACTATATGATCTCGCTCCTGTATCACAGATGTTTTATCTTTTAGATTGATGAGACCCAAGGTACCAAAGGAACTGAACACAAATAATTCCCTTTTGTCGTTCAAACGCGTCTCTCTAAATGGTGAAGCGCTTCATCATGCTCTGTCTCTATCATACACAGCTTGGGACACTCGTATTGGCTTTAGTCAAGCTCCTGAGGTCCCACTCAATTTTTGAGACGCATCCATGATTAATCTCCGATAAGTAGGGAATAGAAAGCTGCTGCAACACCACTCTCCATCAAGTAGGCTCTTTAGGTTTGTGTAGAGTGTGAAGTAAATTAACAGCAGTGTTTGGAGAGTTTAAAGCAGTTGGAGCTTCTGCAGTAACAGCTTCATCTTGGAGACGTTTTGGGGTTTTAAATAGATCTGGATTCATTCCTGAAAACCTTTAGCAAGTCACAGTTATTTACTTTAATTTTCTCAAAACAAGATGTGAAGCGGCGCGTTTACATCTGCCAAGTAGTGGCACGCACAGAAACGACTGTGCTCACAAAAAGACAAACATCTGGGCAGCTGTGGTTGAAGCAATAATGTGTATTCAGCCTCAGCAATATGGCATTTTCCATATTTTTGAAATATATTCTGAAACATGAAATACTTTTGCTGTAAAACTTCAGCTTTTATGTCTCTTTTTTATTTGTCAGAACGTGGAACATTTGGGTCGACAGATGACACATTAGTGTTACCATTTGAGATTCTGCCAAATCACTTCGTAGTACATCGCCATGCTTGTATCTTGGGGTCTTGGACTTGTTCTCCTCCTCTCAGTTTTGTCCTCCACATCGCACAGCAGATATTGAGCAGTAGATTACACACGAATGGGCTCCTTATCTCACGCAGCATTTATGCAAGGTCATTTGCAGCAACACATTGAATAGCAGCCATTGGTTTACTGTATTGTGAAGGCTGTCTTTTTCTCCTTTGTCTGGCAGATGTCTGCGGTTTGTTCGTTCATCTGTGAAGAGAAGATGGAGGGAGGGGGGGGGGAAGGTGAGTGAGTGTGTGTGTGTGTGTGTGTGTGTGCACGTCTGACAGTCAGAGGAAAATAAAAGTGTTGGCCGTGTATCAACATAACTTATTGCTAAATGTTCCGAGGAGAGCGTGTTTTATTTAGAAAACAAAGCTTAGCTCGATACCTGCAGCGATTACTCTGTGGTGGCCGAATGAACATGTTTCACAATCTTCTATTCAAATATACCAGTTTGTGTTTCTGTGAACAGACCCACACTCAAATGTTAGAGCTTTATAATTTAGCCCCCCCCCAGTTGGACGAGCAATTCAAACCCTTAAAGACAACAACGCAGCGTTTAGTTTATCTTAGCAATAAAAGAAATGTCTGTGATACAACTACAGATGGAACAAAGGTCAGGAACATTATTTCCCAATGCAACTAGTCTACCATTGCAAACGAAACATATTTCTGCTATGGGCTGTACACATCTAAACTACTGTAGAGGCTGGGATAGCGTTAAAGGATCACACTTCAGTCTAATTTGTAGCTCAGGTAATGTTTTGGCTCTGCTCTGTCGGGTGCAGTGTTGCGCCTCTGCTGCTCCTTCCTTAACTTCTTGATGTATGTGCTCTTAAATGCCGACTGCTTTACTGCAGAGTTCACTTCCTAACAGGGTAATCTGTCCTCCGAGCTGCTTGCCAAATCTGCATAACTTGGGCATCACAAAGAATGACTTACTGAAATTGATCCTTATAGCTTTACAGGGAGGTTTTTGCTTGTTTTAGGATTCCCTGCTGAACTGTAGGAATTAGAATAACACAGGATCTTGTCAATTCTCAGACAATCCTGGTCTCAGTTAGCGTTCCATACAGTAGCTTTTGATTCCCTTTGATCATTTCTGGCAGTGCTAAACATTTTAATGTGCATTATCCCAGATAAAGCTGTTGTGGATTAATACATTAATCCCATTTCTTGGAAATCTGACCAAAGCTAAACATGGAACTATAAACTAAAAGTTGTAGCATTTACACAAAGTATGATCAAATATATAGGACAGAGGATGCACATAGATTATAGTTAAGAGCCACAGTGTGTTTAGTGTTGTATTAGGAGTGTCTATATAGCGTCTTTTTTCAATTTTTCTCAATAAAAAGAGAGCTTATGCGGCTGCATGTGCCCCCCTGAGGAAAAAGTGCTGCACCCAGCGCCTTCTTTTTTTTCCAGAACGCTCCGACTTTTTTTTTTTGTGTGCGACCGCTCCGAGCACTTCCAGTTGAAATCTTTGAACTTTTCAGTCCCCGGCGCCCTGCTATCTCTTTTCTGCCAGAGAAAAACAGTGTGGACGCTCAGCTTTAGGTCGGCACACATATCAGACATTACTGTGAACTACTCCTCGCTCTGCATTAGGGGTCAACCAGTCTATGAATGGTGTTGCATCTTAACATTCAGTTGCTTTTACAAACCTACCTGGACTAGTTAACATGCAGTTTTGACATTGTGTCTGTTATGAAGAAACAGGCCAGCCTTTATAAGCCAGAGGTGTTTTCGGCCTGGAATATTTCAGAACATTAGTTGATGGTTTAAAGTCAAATTCAAAGGCAAAAAAGAGAGTGCAGCGCTTAGCGGCGCCATAAATATTTCCCCTCCTTATTAATATTCCCTGCATTATGCTGTACCTTCTACCATCCACTTGAAAGCCAATTACTGTTGAAAAGTCCACCACTTTCATCCTGCAATCTGCAACAACAGGCATGCCTGCTAGTATGAATTTGGGATTAAAGTTTGCTAATCTGTACACAGGACGACGTTACCCAAATGTTACGAGAACATAAATGGATACAGCCTGCAGAGTGTTTGCGTTCTATCTCTGACTATGGAAAGATGCAAGTAAGATGCACATTTATGCTACAACGATCACCAATCAATGATGTTGAATATTTATCAATATATGAGGAAATGTTAACAAGACAATTTTAGTTATTAATCACTATATATATATATATATATATATATATATATATGTATGTGTATATATATATATATATATATATATATATGTATGTATGTGTATATATATATATATATATATATGTATATATATATATATATATATATATGTGTATATATATATATATATATATATGTATATATGTATATATGTATATATGTATATATATATATATATACATATACATATATATATATATATATATATATATGTGTATATATATATATATATATATATATATATATGTGTATATATATTTGTTAGATCATAGTTCAGATGCTATGAAACCATATATACGTAATATCACTTTACTCACAGGGTTTCACTCCAGACTTTCCTGTTATTCTGTTCTAAAAGGTGAGGTTCGCTCTGACAGGACACTTAATATCACGGACACAGTGGTTGAGGTTACAGTCAACCCACTGCACATCCACCACGCTCCACTAATTGGTCCAGTTCTTGGCGGCGGTCCCTTGGACGCGGTTACTGCTGTTAGTGTGCTAACTGGTTGAGCTTGTCTTTTCAGCAAACACCACTACAGTGTACTGCCCTCCCTACATGCTCACTAATATATATGTGTGTGTGTGTGTGTGTGTGTGTGTGTGTTATAATTGTCATTGTGGAGCTCCATAGTATCTGTAAAGCACCGTAACCATTCAGCTTACTCCATGCTTAATCTGTGTTTCAGGCAGTGATTCAGTATTTTTAGTCTGTCATTGTTTTGTCAACCTTGACTGGCTCTATTTGAGAATGAAGAGATATTAAAACTCAGTCAAGGTCTCACATGTTAAATGGACACGGCGTCATCCATCACTGTTTTTTTAGCACATTAATCGTTATCGGTAATGACTGTGAATACAAAGCGGCGCTGCTTAGCTGGTATAGGAGGGCATTGCAGCCTTAAGTCGAGCATCGACCACTTGTAAATTCAAACATCTTAATAAAGTCAATGGCATTTTGACAATAAATAGTATTGATTATCCAGGTGTCATCAATCCTGTTCTGATTTTAGCTTGTACTGCCTTTAGGGGGGAAGAAGCAAACAAAAGGCTTTTGTCTTGTAGTTTTTGAAATTGCTATATGTCTGACGTTGTTCTGGTCGACTTATTCTAAGTGTTAGCGTTCCCTGTCCTGTGAAAAGACTGTGATGAGAACCACAACAGTCCATCACTTCAGGCTTCATGTTGCATTTCCTTCCGGAGCATTTCTTTTTTCTTTCTTCTTTTTTTTAAATTGCATCTCGACTGTGACAATGTAAGGGTTGACGTTGCATTTCTCCAAAAGTTTCCAGATGAAATGTTTTTTTTTTTTCGCAGCTTTATCTGAATTGCATACCTCTGTAGTGTTTGTGGGTAATGGTTGCTATGGTCACTGTGCGTTGTTACCAGGGCAGAATATTGATTTAATCCTCGAGGGCTGTGGTCATATCCTTGGCAGCTCACCTTTTGTTATGATAATAAGACATCCCCGGGTGGCCAGTGAGTGATAATCTCGTTTGGTTCCGAGGGAGAAATGAAAGGGTTTCTTTAGAATGGCGTGGTGAAATAAATATTAACCAAAAGTCAAAATCACCAACTTCATTACTGGTTAACCTTTCAACTCTCATGTCGTCACACACGGCGAACCGTATCGCTGGACTGCTACAGCCTGACTGTGAAGTGCTTTTGGCGTCCGTCCACCGCTTGGAACTACAAAGAAAAATGGAAATATTTAACCCACGCTGTCACAAGAGGAGACGATACATTAAGGTCTTTTAATCAGATTTCTAATGAATTATATGTAATAAGGAAGAAAACATTTAACCAGCAGGTTTTCGGTCGTATATTTGCCTGCTTTACTTGTTTGCATTGTTATGAAAAGGTTAAAATGTGGACATTTTACATGTATTTCAATGCAATAAATATGCAACCTGTAGCATTGTTGTATGCGAGCAAGCATGTTGGAGCAGATTAGAGATTACTAAAAACACGGTGAAGGTGCCGTCCGGATTGAGAGACTTCCCCTGTGAGCACAGACACACAGGCAAAGCAGCCATTCAGCAGTGGGATGGATCCTGACTACTAAAGAGGATGAGGGAGAGAGAGGAAGACTGAGAGAGAGAGAGAGAGAGAGAGAGAGAGAGAGAGAGAGAGAGAGAGAGAGAGAGAAATGGGGGAGTGGTGGGAGAGAGAGAGAGAGAGAGAGAGAGAGAGAGAGAGGAAGCGAAAAAGAGAGTGAAGGGCTCCACACGGCAGAATATAAATCTGTATGTTAGCAGGACTAAAGCTGGAGGTGTCGGAGCGTCTTTAGTGGTAATGCCGGTGGGGGGGTGGCCATAAAGCATCAAGAGGTGGTTTTTTTTTTTCCCTTGTTAACTGAGGATCTTTTGCAAATAAGGAAGTGGAACCCGCGGGAGCTGCGAAACGCCGGTTGTCAAGCACATTGGTGTGCTGGTCGGAAGGTCTCTGACCCCCTTCGTTTTTAATTTTTTGGGGGAGAAAAGAGGAGAAAAAAAAAAGCCACGAGAGAAAGAGGAAGGTGGCAGCGAGGGGACCAGTGAGCCATTTCTCTCTTTATTACTTACCATTCACAAAACCATCGCATCCCATTATCACAGCGATGTAGAGGCATTCTCTCCGGTTAGAGGAGGAAGGGTCCCATTGACTGCTGAGGCTTATTAGCACCTCTCTCCAAACGCTAGACCTTTTCATTGCAGCCCCTCATCTCTCGCCCTCTATCCTCTTAACGTCTCCTATGTTCTTCTCTTTCTCCTTGTCCTTTTGTGTTCTTGTCCCTTTTCACACCACTCAGGAATCAGGAGGCATTGCGTTTTGGTAGAAGTGGGTGTTTTTTTTTCTTCTGGTGCTGTCATTGTATTTGGTGCCGCTACAAAGGACAGCTGAGCGGGGAGTGAGAGTGAGAGAGAGAGACAGCTTTTGGAGATAATAAAATAGCAGACAGAAAGAGAGAGGGTGGGGGGGGGGGAGGACCTGGGACTACAGGAACAGCTGACAACCACTGGGAGCTGAATTGTGATGAAAAGAAAACTGTTACAGAGACTGACAAACCATTTTAAGGTGGCTATTTATTGGGACAATTACCACTTCTTGAGGGAATAAAAGGAAGCAGTGTGCCAAAACCAAACACTGCTGGCTGGATTCTGCTACTGCTGTTGCTAAGCAAAGTCGTTTAACCTGAAGTTCTTGGGCAGACAGTATTGAGCATCACTCTACAGCCATGAAAGGGAGCTCAGAGGAAAGCATTGAAAGCACCAGGCCCTCCAACCTGCAAGCGTTCGCTAACATATCCACCCTCCATGGCATGAGTCACATATTCGCCTATGGGCACATGACATTCCGTCGGTTTCTTTGGAGCCTCTCCTTCCTCGGTTCGCTGAGCTTATTGATGCTGGTCTGCATGGATCGCGTGTCGTATTACCTGGAGTACCCCCACGTCACCAAGCTGGACGAGGTGGCGGCGACCAACCTCACCTTCCCGGCGGTTACCTTCTGTAACCTCAATGAGTTCCGCTTCTCCCAAATCACCAGAAATGACCTGTATCACGTGGGCGAGCTCCTGGCCCTCCTGAACAATAACTACCAAATAGCCAACCCACACTTGGCTGAGCCCGAGGTTCTCGCTGCCCTAAAGGATAAGGCAAACTTCCAGAACTTCAAGCCAAAGCTGTTCAACATGACTGATTTCTATAACCGCACAGGTCATGACATCGGTGAGATGCTACTGCAGTGCACCTTTCGGGGAGAGGATTGCTACCCGGTGAACTTCACCACAGTAAGTGCTCTATTATCTTAACATGTGGTAATTCTGCACAGTGTGCTGTATTTTCCTGCCAGACCTGCCAGCCTGTCTCTTTCTTTTATGGTCAGTTGAAGCTTAGAGTTTTATTATTGCTGTAGAGCAATTTATTTGAAACACATGCCTGGCTTTAATGCACCTGGTACTCTGATATAGTGTTATTGTTGTGGTTGTTATTTCGTTAAGTGTTGTCAGTACAGAAGATGTTGGTGTTGCATTGAGTGCTGTGGTTGATGTGTGTGTGCTCTGCTGAGAGCAAATTTTGCATTGAACTTGTGATACAGGTAAAGTCTTAAGGTGAAATGCTGCAAAGATTTTCGTTTTTCCCTCTACTGGCTTTCTTTTTGAAGTCTTAAGACAGCTTGGCTTCCAAGAAGACATGAATCATTTTTGTTAGGTGTTGCGTCTCCCTTTATTTTTCGAGGAGAGATTGTTTCCATGAGGGGTTGTACTGAGGTCAACTTGATGGTTTAAGCACACACACACACACACACACACACACACACACACACACACACACACACACACACACACACACACAAGCATTTCTTTTTTGCAAATCTGACGCTTTAATAACAAATTGAAGTTCTGAACTGATTATTGCTTTGTTATGAGGCTGGAGTCACCGTGCTGTCTGCCGTCATTATTCATCCCACCTCATTCAAATATTCATTACTGCTGCTCCAAGTGATCTGCTTCAGATAAGTTATTTCTCAGTAGTCGCTGCGTCTCAAATGTCTAAATAAAACCGATTCTTCTACAAAGCTCGTCTTTAGAGATCATTCAGATGGAAAGGTGCTGCGTTATCACCAAGCTGTCCCACTGTGTGCTTTGATTCATTCATCAACACTCGTATCCAATCAAGCATAACTCTTCATTCACCATTCACTATGAATGAAGTTCACTAAACTCCTACATGCTGTGCTTCTGGTTTGTTGTGTTAGCCCATGCTGTAGCTGATAATACATATTTAATTATGGCGTATTAAGTTGAAAAGTCATTTAGAAGCGTATGCAGTAACACAGATTGGCCCCACAGTAGTTTTTAAGTAATGGACTATATTAGTTAAAGCAGAGACCTGGATCTCAGGGACATCAGACTATATATCCTCATAAAGATCTGAGCACACCCTAGCACTGCAGGTGTGTTATAATGTACACTGTGAGATGTAATATCTTTACACTTACACAGGGAGTATAAGTGGCCTTGTAATGGAGAGGATGACCTTATAGCACTTATCCTAAAGGAGAGAAACCTCAGAGCTACTTAAATCAGGGCTCCAATTTAACCAGCATCAGGAAATCTATCAAATGAGAAGGTGATTGAAGATATCACTGTTATTAGCTGTTGTACACATGTATATGTATTATGTTATTGCTCCAAACGCTTTCCTGTCGTGCAATATGTGATCTCCACCCGTACTCCAATCAAATGCAGGAATAAGTTTGAGTTAGTAATCAGGCTGTTTAATTACTTTTAGAAGTTTTATTTGAGTGAAATGGAGACCTAAAGCTCTCCTTGGCGTAGTCTGGATCGCCCATTATTTCATTTAAACAGGAATACACCGGCCAAAAAGAGCGAGAATAATACAGATGCAGCCTGGGGACAGGCAGCGCTGCAATATCACTTGTTTGTTTCACTTCCCACTCTTATTTTAAGAGGTTTTATTATTCTCACTGCGTCTGTGTCCTATATTCCGTATCTTCAAGTGCAGGTGCATGGAGTAACACCTAACTTACTTATCTCTCAATTGAGTCTCTCCACTCCCAGAAATACGATTTCTAATCCGCGCTGTATCTTTAATCAAGCCTGAAAGAAATCACCACAGATGGCTAGTTTTTAAGGAAACTGACTACAATCTTCAGAGTTGATCAAAACTCTTCTCTGCTGTGTGAGCAGATGAAGCACTAAATGTAATATTGATTTTCTTTTCTTTTTTTTTTTAAAAATCTTATTTTTGTTTTTGTTTCAATTTGTATCACGGATACTGTGAATTGGGGAAAGTCTCCATTTACATGTTTATTTTCAAGCGGCACTCAAGAGTGTCTTGAGAAACAAATCAGTCATGGGAAGCTAATTGCCGTTGTGTTGCTCAAATTAAAATGCATTCAGCGTCACGCGGCTGAAACAGTTAATGAATTTAGATTTGCTGCGTGTTTACATACTTTTGTTGGGACAAATTTGTTGGTCCAACAAACTGTGACCTTTCACCTGGCATGAGATTTGAACAGTCTTGTTGATCCCCATCAATGTGTGTGTGTGTGTGTGTGTGTGTGTGTGTGTGTGTGTGTGTGTGTGTGTGTGTGTGTGTGTGTGTGTGTGTGTGTGTGTGTGTGTGTGTGTGTGTGTGTGTGTGTGTGTGTTGTTTGGATGGGAGCGGGTAAAGCACTGCCACGCCACACAGCATTGTGCTCTCAATGGGCAGAAATGTGTTTGTCAGGACTTGGATGAATGCCAGTATTCCATTACCCGTCACACTGGTGTGTTTGGTTCTGTATCTGATAACAATCTCACATAACTAACTGCGAACACTGAGGCTCACTAATAGAGTAACTGAGTTCATAACCTGCTTCAGTGGGGAAAAAAAGACATCTCAGCTGCAGTTTATTAGACATTTTCAGCAGAAAAAAACCAAATGTTTCTAATTTACCAGGTTGTATTTTGTTGACTTTATCCTTGCCGTTTTCTTTTCCAGACACAGACTCACTAGTCACTGACGGTATACTGGTATTTAGATGACTACTACAGGAAATTTACAATTATTTAAATTCCCCATACAGACACGTTGAGAAGAAGATTTACAATGCAAAAGACTTGACCTTGAATAAATGAAGGAAGAATTCCATTAAGTCTGATGCGTTTGGGAAATGAAGAATTCAAAAATGTTTTGCATTGTAATGGGCGGATGGGTGAGGGGGAGAATGTCACTTTGTGTTTCCAATGCAATTAACAACCTTAATCCCTCCTGCTGATTCTATTGGACACGTGGTGAAACATTTAGATTTTTAGACCACGACCAAATTTAGGAATATTTTTATACCACCAGTTGAAAATCAAAATACCCTCTTGAACGTGAAAGTTATCAAAGAAGTTATCGGTCAGTTCTGAGGTCAGGGCAAGCTGTTTCAATATTTAAAATCAGATTTTTCCATGGCAGTTGCTCTCTCTTTTTTTCTTCTTTTTAGAATATCATAATCTTTAGATGACTATATTCTCTAACCCCCAGATTATTGCTTGAATTTCTCTCAGAGTGAGTTTAATCTTCAGAAAGATGAAAGACGTCTGTGAGATATAGAGATCTACCTTCCAGTCTGACAGTGAACCAGAGTTCAAATCTTCTCCTGAAATCTCCTAAAAGCTGCTTTCCATCCCGGCTAGAGCAGCAAGCCAGGCTTTTTCTATTGAAAGATCATAGTCGGATTAACTAGATTTCAATTTCGACATGTTTTTCACCATATCAACAGTAACCCATAGTTTAAGTGAATTTTCTGGGGTTTACACAGATTGAAATTTTGAAGATGGTATTTGGTCTTAAATGGCTGTGTTCCAGTCAAGAAAAAGACCTTTATCAATATGTATTTATTGACTCTGAAAGACGGCACGAGTCGCCTCTGACTCACACGGTATGTAAATGATCCTTCAGTAGATGATAGACTGCAGATAGTGAACAAGATTATCATAATCTGATGGTGTGGATGTGGCGCCACATTCTCAAGTCTTGACGGGTCAGGACAAGTCCCTCTCGGCTACATTTCTGTCCATTTCCTACAGAGAGTGGGTAAAATCAGTATTCATCATCACATTTGGCCGAGGCTCGGTCTTTAAGATGCGAGTTGTCTTTCATCTTATCACCCGGATGACAGCAGGTGCCAAAGGGGATGAAACGCGGCTACAGTTGAGCCGAGGCTGACTGACACGATGTGACTTGTGGATCTACACGTTGGATGTTTAGGGTTTTTCAGGCAGAGGTCCTGAACATTCGGAGGCTCATTTCCACCTCTAAACAGATTGATTCAAGAGCCCGAGGATGCATCTCTATAGCCCTGATGTCGCTGTCTTCAGCGGTGGTGTGTATGTTGGCTGATTTGCATAAATAGAGTGCAATAAAATGCACGTCAGAGAGAGAATATTAAAAACACAATTTTATGATTTCATTGTTTGCAGAGCAGGTTCTTTTGTTGACAACACGCAGAGGTGGCAGAGTAAAATATCACAGTTTAGCAGATGGTGATGCAGATTGTGTTAATAATGACTATAATGATTAACTGTAAAAAAAAACAACTATGTTTGTCTCAACTCTTCACATTCAGAATTCCTATCAATAACGTGTCAGTTTATGAATATCTTTCTTACTCAGACAACTCATAACATTAATAACAGCTGCATTGTGTTTGAGTGTGGCAGTGCCAGGACCCTGGAACCCACACAGAATGCAGCCATCATTAAAGCATTTATTGATTTTTTTTTTGATTTTTTTACTTGAGGGTCAGGGCATCAAATTGAAAACACAATACACAGAGCAACATTAGCATTTATGTGGAGTCTTGTTTCTGGCCATCTGATGCCTGTTAGTCGGACATTCCCTCTCCTGTTCGCTCCGTTTTGGTTTCCATAAGGAGAAAGATATCTGGTTCACAAGCTGCTTCATGCTCAACAATGTTCACCAGCAATGTTCACCACTAACTTTGTCTGCCTGCTGTTAAATGCTGGCCAGGTAGTGTACAGACTGTTTATCACAGCTTTTTTTTGTTGTTGTTGTTGTTGCTAACAGCTGCTTTAAACTGCAGAGTCAGTCGTTGATAATTAGCTGTTGGGTCATCATATGTGGAGCCTGCTATCAGGAAGGTCCGTGTAATGTTGTTGGGGAGATTAGCAGGATTTAATCGATGCTCAAACTTTTGTTTACATCCCGGTGTCTTCTTACCGAGCGTACACAGACATCGGCGGGCACAACACACAGAGGCCTGCCTGTAGCAGCTGACACCAACACGTGAAGCCCAATGTACACGTACACGGATACACAGTGAGAGCATGTAACAACACTTCACAAAGCTACTTCCCACAAAAATGGAATTTGCAGCAGTAAGACGCCAGATCCGCAGAATGCTCCGGCAGCCACTGTTTGAACCCACTGTAGTCATGTTGCTGCCGTTATGGAACAAAGCTATCCTCCGAATTCAGCTGGTGGGGACAAGAAGTCTTTAAATCTGCTTCATTAAGCTGATCGGTTTCAGCAAAAAAAAAGAAAAAAGAAGAATGTATCTAGCTGTACTAACAGCTGCTCTGCAAGAGCAGTCGAAACTTTATGTGCACAGGGTCACAGGGAGGCAACATTGGAGATGTTAAGGAAGGAAGAAAACAAGATGCTTCGCTGAATAATGTTTCATGTCTTTGGTGTTGTGAGAACTTGGAGTGTAGCAGACGTTCTCTGTAAACTCAAGAACAGAGGGAGACGGGGAAAACAGGAGAGCATATCTGGAAAGTGAGGTAACTTGTAAATACAAACAACAAACAGAGCTGAGGTGTGATGAGTGAAAAGTGTCGTTTTCTATATTTTTCATGGCTGGCAAAAGTCAATTATCTAGTTCGTACAGTGGTTTAAGGGATTTAAACCATATGCTGGGTTATATTTGACATATTGTCCGTCTTTTATGGCTGAATTTCATATTGTGTTTACTGTTACCAGTGCTGAATTCAAGTTGCCTTAGGAATAGAATATTCCTGTGTGGCAAGTTTTGATCACATAGCTTCGTCGTGACTTCAGGCTGCACCAAACGTCTTCTTCTGTCGTATGAATATTTGTTATGTTTTATGACACGTTCACCCTAAGAAACAAAAGCAAAGAAGAGATTTGTGTTATCGTGGTTATATAATTGTAAGTTATGGTGCCGTTACATTGACCGCCCTGTTAATACTGCTGTTCGCCTGACGTTGTGCGCCGCAAGCGCCGAGACTAAAACCCCCAAAAAATAGATATAAACATGATGTGAATTTGGGAAATTATTACAACTACCTTTTTTTTCACAACATTTTGACTTTTGGACTTCACAATGCTCCGGAGTTATTGGAAAGGTTTGGATCACACAAGTGGGAAACAATCCGCGCAGCTGAGCCACCAAAGTAATCTGATGCTACAAGTAGTATAATGATGATATCAGTTTAGCCTGATCTTTATCGGCAACTGTGCAGAACGGAAAAATAAATGTCTATTCAGCCCTAGATTTTGTCCTGTATTGATGATTCTCACATTCTGTTTTCTGATTAAGAAGGCACTCAATTTACAATTTGTCGCTGTCCGTGAATGAGGAGTGCTGAATTAATGTCTTTGTGGAATATTGTGAAGGGCCACAAGGCCTCAAGAAATATGGAAGTGCTTCTGCACGAGTCCCCTGCTAATGTTTGCAACCCTACCTGTAACACTGGGGTCTCCATTACTTAGAGCAGGGCATGACAAAGACACACAGAGAGAAATAAGAGCTGTGTGTGTGTGTGTGTGTGTGTGTGTGTGTGTGTGTGTGTGTGTGTGTGTGTGTGTGTGTGTGTGTGTGTGTGTGTGTGTGTGTGTGTGTGTGTGTGTGCTAAACAACAGCATGTATAAGAGAGAGCAGAGTGGTTACAGAAAGCGATATGGCTCTATTTTCTCTGCCGTGGTTTTCAGTATCATACCAGATCTAAAAATAAATGTTTGTTAGCAAAAGGCGAATGGTAAAGTGAAAAAAAAAAAAAAAAAAAAGCATCATTGCATTCGAAGCAGTTACTTTGGAGTTTAGTGGCGTAGTTTGAGTGAGGCACCTTCTGAATTACTGAAGCATTCAACGTACACCCTCCTCTGGGTCGAGAGATTTACTGATTATCTACTTGAAAATAGCTCGAGAATTGTCCGTCTCACGGAGCAAAGCTGCAGCCGGTCCCGTTACAGTCTTTCATGTGTGGCATTAATTGCTAACGGGGGACTTTTGTTCCCGACAAGGCAATGCCTCCATCCAGTGTGGTAAACATTAGGAGAAACTCAAGGAACAAAAGTTTCTGTCCATGCTGTTGTTCCCTAACCCGCAAGCTTCATCTCAGAGTATAACCTTATGTATACCTTATGTATAACTTTATTCATAAAAGGTAAACACTACTAGTAGGCTCATCATGCACAGGCACAGCTACATCTGCCAAGACTAACAAGCTGATGACCCAACAAGCTAATTCACAAGGTTTAATTAATGGGGACTAATTCTTACAACAAGCTGTTTGATGGTGAAATTCACATGAGCAAGACACTTTTGTTATAACCCACCCAACATCAGCAGGGACATTTTTTCGCAGTATGACAAATATTTGACTTTCAGTGTCATCTCAGGAAGGTCCGACTTGACGGCAGCTTTTTTATCGTTTCCTCCAGCCTGAGCCTGCGACTCTCGTCTGCATTCCAGTCAGGGTGTCTCCAATGAGCCTAATCTCTGCCCAAGACTGCCTTACTGTAAGTCACCGCTCACATTTGACAGCAGATAACAACATGAAGTCTTACAGCCTACTGCTGCTGCAGCCAAACAACAAGTAGGCTGTGATATCCCTAAAATATTCTACTGATGCTGTCCTAAAGGTTAGTTTATAGTGACTTAAAAAAGCAGGACAGGCTGTCATAAGTCTGGTGATGGTCACTACATAGTGCATCTTTTCTTGTCTTTATAAAAAGATTAATTATGGAGCGAAAACAAGGTTATTATGTTGTGATCATCAGTACAAAATAATACTAATAATTACAGCCATGGCCTTCTGCGTTCTTGTACTCTTCTTGTTCTTGTTGCTGTGACAGGTGTTGCTTTGGTGCTACTTGCTTCAGACCTTGGTTTGAAATAAAGGTGGGCGGTGTGGGCAAAGTTAGTATTGGCTCGTTACCACTGCTGTGATAATGAATGCAGTAGCAGCAGTCTCACTGTCTATGTGACGGTCTTTACTAAGGTGCATTAATAACAACATAAAACACTAATAAGAAGAAGCATTGTGCTGCTTTAGTGACATGCGTCCGTGCTGCCCGCTCACCTAAAGGTGATCCGGTCTGTTCGGAGAAACACAAAGCAAATATTAGAGTGAGTGCGGTTGCATACTTAATGAAAATGCGTGATTAGACTCGAATTCGCCAGAAAACTAAAATGTTTCAGTGACCGTAATGACAGACTTTAAAACTTTAAAATGTAATACGGCTAAAATGAAAGTCAAATGTGTTTCTCAAGTGTCAGGGCCTCACATCAGGAAGTTCACACTGTCAGTACTGCAGTTTGAAACTAGAAGGATGCGTTTATGCGTCGCTTAACTGATATTAGCAAATGGAAAAGAGCACTTGACTCACTCAATTCACTCGAGACTGTTATTGTTATACATTTTTGATCAGTGCGACCTCAAGTTAATGTGAGCGCGTAATATCCCTTGATTGAATTATCTTAGACCCTTGTGTTGCCATGGTGGGAAACACAATCAAGCCATTCCTGCTGTAAACAAAGGTTAATCTAGTTTAACTTGCGTTCACGACTCGCAAGTATAGAACAACAGATAAACTGAAGATGATGTTGCTCTTGCAAAACAAGCACTTCTATATTTTTCGGTGTTGCCTGGTCACAGCGAGCCTTTTGCACCTTCTATTTGCATGAGTGCTTTTTCCATTAACGTACAACAACACAAAGAGGAAAGCACAAATTAATACGTCTCGGAGTAAATCGATTCTGCCTCCTACATGTTCCGAATATTTATGAATTCCTTCCAGATTTTGCCCAGAGCTTGGAAACAGGCGGCTCCTTTTCGTTCCTTACATTTCGGCTCGTGGAACCACTAATCACACGGACAGTACTGCGCTGGAAATCATTTCACCTGCCATTACCTTGATTGTGACCCGCGTCGCACCATCATAAACCGGGCTGCAGTGCTAAACTCATTTACATTCACGGGCCGTGGTGGTTTATTAATCTTCGCCGAGACTGGATTACTTATGTGAAGGCCAAATTGTCAATATGTCCCTCTGTATTGTACAAGCTCAGTTTATGATGCAACACCGCTCCGGTTTGTTTATGGGTACCAGAATGCTTCCCCTCGCTCGTCTCCTGTAGGAATAATAAACATGGAGTTAGAACAAGCATTTCTTCACTTCCCCCCCCCAAAAAAAAAGATTTTCAGGATATTTTACCCAAAATGTTCGTCTTCTTTGCTTTCGCTTTGATATGACATAGCTTGCAGTCGTGTATTACTATTCGTAATGAAATGAATCTGAGAGAGATTGGTGTGTGCCTCTGAGCTTAACACTGTCTCCTTTTTTCTTTTTTTTTTCCATCATTAAACCCACTTACTTTGCTCTTGGTACATAATGTGCTCTGTCATGTTTTGTCCCTTTCATTTGTGCTTTAACCACCGTGGCCAATACAATTAGGTTTCAAAATCCTTTAATTTGTGGTTAATGCTGAATCCAGAGGATCCTTTTACTTCACACAAGGGTTTTATAGGGGTGGCAGTGTTATACGCTTTTGTTCTCATTTGTACAGCTTGTGTGTAACATGTTGTACGGCACCATCGATACTGACTCGCAGTGTCGGCCGAAACACGTCGAGAATCAGAATAAGGTTTGATGCCAAGTAGGTTTTCACTTACAAGGAATTTGCCTTGGTGTTTGATGCGTACAATGAAACGTATTAAGAGGAAATAAAAGCACAGGCAGAGTACTGCAAAAGTTAAGAACATAAATATTGGATTGGAAAATCACAATGAAAACTACTATCAAAACTAGAGTAATCCATAGTCAATGTCCCTCAAACACTTGCGAACATCCAACGTTACAGTGCTGCGGCTAGAAATAGAGATACCGTCACAAATAGGCTTTGCAAAAGGTTTATTCTTACACACTGTTGTGGTCTGCAGTTGCAGAACATGCTGCGCTTCCGGATACGGAGCAGGGAGATGAAGTGATGGCCTGCAGCCGATGGCCAGACAGCGTCACACCTTTGCTGTGAGAGGAACAGACCACTCAGCATTCCTCAGCTGCTCCTCTGTGTAGAGCGGTCATTTCAGTGTGTCTTCTGTACATCGATCAATGCAACAAGCTAGCTATTATAGGGGAATGTTTGACCTGTACGTATGGATGTATTTATTTTCAGCAGCTTGCTCTTTTCCAGCAACATGTGAAACAACATGTGTGACGTTTCACATTTAAAGATTGGATTCCACCAGTAGTTTCATGTTTATGCTCCTTGTGTCACTCGCACCAGTTGAATTGCACTGAGCTGTATTCACTGTGGGGCAGCTGGTTTACTGCTGGTTTACTACCCTGGAATGAGCCCCAAATAAACAGATTTGATGTGATTTAATAGAAAGAAACGGATAAAAAAAAAGGATGCTGAAAAAAAAACCCACATAATGATGCAGAATTTAAAAGTTTGAATTCATGCTCTGTCTGGTCTGTCTGCAGGCGGCTTGTTTTCTGGATGGAGTTTGGATCGATAGGTGCTAGCTGTGCTAACATTGTAGCTCCTTCACCAATACTCAAAATAACGCCATTTAGGCATAAATACGGTAGCGGTGTTGTTGTTTATACTATAGACAGTCTACGGTTTATTATTATAATAATAATAATAATACATTTTATTTTTCGAGTGCTTTTCATAGTACTCAAAGACACTTTACATTAAAATCATCATATATAAAAGCTATACATTATAGTAGAATTATGTCCGGTTCTGTTCGCGTCTGTGCATTTACTTTGTAAGTAAATACGCAGCATGAAAAAGTTCACTTTGTGTTGAACCTTCGAAGATCGAGAGCATAAAGCTCAATAATTTCATTATTAACTCATCTAATAATTAAATTAACATAATGACTTTACTGTCAAAGAAAAGTAAGAAAACCAGCGAATATTCACGTTTGAGGAGCTGGTAGCTGAAGATGTTTGTTTTTCTTTAGAAATGACTTAAAAGATGAATCGACTCTGAAAATTTCAGAAGATTAATGTTGTTTGATTTCTAAAGAGATCTTGAATAAACATGGAAGCATGTGAACTGTGAATCGTTAATCCAGCTTTCAGAAGGGTTTAAATAAAGAATATTATCTCATGATTTAACCACCTGCTTTTTTCTTTTATCTCTTTCTCCATCCTGTTAATTCCAAGATTCAAAGGCTGTAGCCAAAGGGAATGACAAGGGAGCACAGTGTCTGCCCTTTGAAAACTCATTGGATCATAATTCATTTTGTCACCCTGTACTGGGTCCGTCTGTGATCTTATTGCACACCAGTTAAACAACTGATCAAATAAACCACCGCATCTACTGCAATGCATGAAACTATTGAGTGTCCGCAATTTAAATAGTTAATAGAGTTACACAGGACTGCTGATGAGCAAGCAGGTAATTTTTGTGACCGCTAGCTACAAATTAATAAAATTAAAATTAAATCCATATTTCCCGTGTTCTGCAATAACTGAAGTGCCACTGGCGACCCTGTATCAATCCATTCACACGGATAAAAGATAAATATTTAAAGCCTTGTTTTTCTTCACATCCAAACACACGATTACCTGCTTTTGTTAAGCCTTAAGTGTTTAATCATTAGCAGGTTAAATAGATCAAAGCTTGATGTATTAGTCCTCTCATTTCAGTGTGAACTGAAATAAAATCCAGCCCCTCGCTACCTTGGGCCAGTCTGTTGCCATGGCAGTCGTCTGCGAGGCATGCTCCTGTGCTGTTATCACAAATGGCATTACTCCACGTTCGGCACAATTACCCGACTCATCTAACCAGCTCTTAAGGTGCAACAGCACTCTTCCTGTGGTTTACATGAGGCGCAATTCAAACTCCAACCCCTATATCATTTCTGTTTCCCCCTTTTTAGTGTTTGTTCCAAACCATTCCTATGTGCACACCCACAGTGGATTTGAGCATATTGACGTCAAAATGACATCTCATTATCCTGCCGGGTCGATATATTGAATCAGTGAATACTGGGACATACTAAAGGAGGCACTTCCAAGTCAATCAATATGTGAGCATGAGCACTATGAGAGAAAAGACTTAAAGGGGACATAGTATGCTCATTTTGGGGTTTCTACTAGAACATGTTTACTTTGCTCTAATGTACACTCATACTGTCCCATTAAGACCCTCCGTCTGAAACACTCTGTTCTAGTGCCTGTCTCTTTAAGCCCCGCTCCTGAAAAAGCCCATTCTGCTCTGATTTGCGTGTAAAAAAAAAAAAATAAATAAAAATGGTGCACCTTTGCAAAGGTCAGAGGTTAAAAATGCTTACATAGGTTAGTTGTGTATATATTCTAATGAGTCTGTATGTGACACAGGACGGGGACCTCGGCAGCCAACAAAACACTGACTCGGTTGTTTTCACTTATTTCACAGGTTGTGGGTTGGTACTTAAGATTCCCAGAGTTTCTCATAATCTGTCCCCTTTAATTGTAACTCATGAAGAGGTATTTGTCCTGACATTAGTATTTTAACATCTTAAAGTCTGATGGTCACCATAAATGGTCATTCCATTCAAAGAATAGGTTCCGACCAATATGTATCGTTAGTCAATCTTCAAGCGTCCGTTATTAATTAGAGTATTTAATCTATTACATGTGTTGATATTTAATTCAGTCATTTTACCTTGTGCAACAAAAAGCACTTCTGTTTGTGTAAGTACATTTACCTCATTGTATCTCACTCAAGGAGGATGAGCATATTTCTGTTGCACTTACTTTTTTTTTTAGCAGAAAATAATCGGATGACGACACCGAGCTAGAAAACATTTCCATTTTCATTTAATATGCAGCATCCACTCTGCTGGTTTTCTGCTCTTCATTCGTCACACTTTCACAAACTCTTTGCTCCTGCGCATCTTTTCTAAACGTGCTTTGTTGGTTGATCAATCTAATACAATCAAATCACACGTTAGCTCTCACCTGTTCGAACCTGAACTCTTTAATAGCGACGGCTCTCTGTAGTGACCTTACGTTTACACTTCTCACAGCTGGTAGTATAACAAAAGCAGACTGTTGCTGCAGGAGGTTTCCTGTGTACACTTGTTTGGTGATTGATCCGCAGTCTGACAACTGTAACACGGTCCAATTTATCGCTCTTTCCTGTCTTCCTTTGTGTTTTCAAGGAGACGTTTGTTATAACTATGCGCTCCTCTGAGACTCATTACGGCGGTGGAACTGGAGGAAATAAAGTAATGGTTTCACTGGGGACACCAGTTTCGCCAGAAGCACGTTTTTTGGAATGTAAAGCCTCGCCCCATGTGTGTTCGCTTGTTTAGGTTGGTTCGGGTTGTTGCAATGTGGACACTCAAACTGCAACTGTGTGTTTCCCACTCACGCCCTTCAAAAGGGCTAAATTGACTGTTGTCATGGATATCCAAATCTGACTCGGGCTGAGTTCAGAGTTTGGCGTAATTTAAAATTACAATGCCTCTCGATTATTAATGGCTTTGATTTGAAGCCTGCGTGCCACCTGTGGAATTTAATGGAGGCCAGTCAAAAGTGGCCATTGTGTGTTATTTTGGAGCACAGCTGGAAGTGCACTGTAGGTGTTTGTGAATGTGCTCCCTCAGCTTGCACTCACTGTAATCAGACAGTGTCTGTATCACCAACCATATCTTTAGTGTTGCAGCAGTTTCAACAATAGCACAGTAAATGAGGGCCAAAGCTCCCACTAAGTGAGCCGGAGGGGTTATGAGGAGGACATTGATAGAACTGCAAAAAAAACAAACCTGCAGGAGATAGTGAAACACAATCTCACCGTTTGGCAGAATCCAATGCTGTACACTGTATTGTTATCTGTAATTGTAATGACCTTACCTGGAAAGTGTTGTTCTGATACGTGCGAGGAGGAGTGGTGACTCATCTAGTTTGCATTTTTCTGTAACTGTGCTTATCTCAAAGTGTCTCTATTCTGCAGCACAGTTCGTACCTTCCTGTCTCCTCTCTCTGCCTCCGTATCCGCAGATTAGGAAACCTTTGCTGCTGCTGATTCACGCTTTGTCCGATACAACACAATCCAAAGATCAGACTATTTTGATCAGAAAAAGTTAGGTTCCTGGTATGACGACAATTAAACAAACGGAACAACTACACATTATTTGACACAAGTGTATACTTCATATCTGTATTATGCAGAACTTAAAAATCTGTGTTTGTTCTATGTTTCCTCATTGCCCCCATGTTAAAAGTATTATCGGCACCGCTGCTCTTATGGTAACCTAATGTTACACCATGCGTCATGTGACATGGTTAATCAGCTGTTTTATATTTTCTGAGTGTTCTCACTGAGTCACTTTAACATACAGACAGAGTTTGATTCTCTTAAGTTACCTCAGTGGTGAAGTACATCCATGTCATAACCATTTTAAGTTTGAATTCAAGTACTGTACAGTACTGTACTGTCAAGTACTTTAATACAGTGATTACATTGTGTCACAGCAATCCTTTTCAATTTATAGGTCCAGTCATTTTAGGATTAGGCATGTTACATATTTTTGATTTTAATAGAAGATTATTGAATAAAATATTGAAATATTAATCGGACAAGTTGTGATTTTTATTTAGTTTTTAAATTAACTGTTAGAATAATCGACTAATTGAAAGAAATCAATAAATAAAACAACCGTTTGGTGCAGCCCTACATTGAAATGAAAGTAACTAGTGATATGTAATATATTACATTTTTAAAGTACCCAACACTGCTGAGAATGCAGTAATTACTAAAACAAATAAAATATAAAAAAGCACTACACTTAACAATGTCCTCTTTGCAGTTAACCAATGCAGCAGTCCGATAATTTATGTTCCCCTGAAAGCCAAGAGTGTCTCTCTTTCTCTCTCTCTCTCATCCCTACTTTGTTTCACCTCCATCTTCCTCTCTGTCTCCGCCTCCCTCTCTTATATCTGCCGATAAAGTCTATCAGGAGTCTGTATGCATGAGAGCCACGGGGGAACATTCCTTCTTAACGACACTTCTCACTGAACACCTAAAACAGTCATTGTTATAAAGAAACTGCAGCTTGGGTAGCTGAACTATAGATCTTCCTTAATGGCTGACTTGGCTTCACGTTCCCCAGATGTAGTCGCTTGATGATGCTGCGATTGTCGAGATTCTTTAGAATCCACAGTTTCGCTATTTACTCGACACGCTAATCATTAGCTGGACCTCACAGCTGGACCTCACAGCTGGACCTCACAGCTATACCACATGACATTATGTCGTGTGTTATAGCTGTGAGGTCCAGTCAAGATCACGTTCCTGCATAGACATCAGAGTCTCCATACGTCAGTGTGGCTCCGCTGTCCAGAGCTGAAGGAGATGTGTTTTCTCCTCAGTGGGTCGTGGGAAGGCTCTCTGCAGACGAGTCCATGTCTCACTCACTCTGCTTAGTCAGGCCTAACACGCCCGAGGCGGATCACTCTCTGCCTGCATATAAATTAAAGCAGATAGCCTTGTCCGTGCTTTATTATCTGCTGTGCCGCCGAGTGCTGTTTTCAAACTTCTCACAGGGAGGTGGTGCTTACTTCACGGAGGCTAATGACGGTAGCGTCGACCTCATTCGCGTGCTTCAAGCTGAGGATGAGTAACGACCACCGTCATGCTGCAAATGAGTGATCGGTGATTCATTGCCATTATGCTTATGACACGCTTTAATTACAGTTCCAAAGCAACACCGTTGTTTACAATCGCTCCATAAGGCACACTGTACATGTGTGTGTGTGTGTGTGTGTGTGTGTCACATTTTTAAAAGATTGAACTAAATGTGACTCACACCAATGGACGTGGCCATGATCACTGGCTTAGTCATATTGTAATTAGCAGTCACACACCAGCATCCTGTGTACAATGTGGGCCATATGTATTGGGCTGGTGACACATTTTCAGTTGTTTTCTTTAGCCCAGCATATTGGATTTTAAATAAAACAACTCTGGGGGTAAAAGTGCTGACTTTCAGCTTATATGATTAAGTGGTATTTAAAGGGGTTCGCATTCGTTTTGGGTGAAAAGTGTTTTTATTCCTAGTCTCTTGATTTCAGGACAGTGCAGCAGGACAGGGACCCCAAACATGCAGCCAAAGCAATCAAGAGGGATTTCTAGCGCCATAAACTATTGCCAGGCCAAGTCAATCACATGACTGATGTGTTTCATTGGTCGAAGGCCAGACTGAAGACAAATCCCCTAGAATAAGTAAGAAGTGAATATAGCTGCTCGGACTAGCTTCTTCCACTTGGAGCACTGCTGCGCTCTACTGAAAGCACGTCGCTGTCGACAGATAATCACTAACACCGGTTCTCCAAATTTCATAATGTGCAGATATCTTACAGACATTAAGGCCCATAATAATTTGTACGTGCACATCTTTTGTCTGAATCAGCTAAAAGTCATCACTTAAACCTCAGAGTCATTGTTGGAGTTCAAATTCAGAAAGGCCATTTTCCCAAAGGGAGACTTTGACTTTGGTTTAACTGACGATAGTTTACTTAGTCGAGCAAAAACAACCGACATCGTCCTCACTGCTTTATATTTCCAACCTGTTACTGCGGTCTTTGAAAACTCTTCATTTAACGTATCGATCTTGGTCACAATTCTTTTAAAGAAAATATCTGAGCGATTATGTATCGTTGTGTTAAAAATAAGACTTGGCTTTTTTTAAAACTCTCAAATATCGATCGAAGTGTTGGCCTCAACAATACAGTTCCTCTAAACTCTCAACAGAAGTCATGTAGGATGCAAGTGTTTCGTAACCTCTGTGTGTTCTGCAACAGCAATGTCTTATCTGCTCAATGCATTTCTTGAGTCTGTGTTTGGGTTTGCTAATCTAAATTGCTAGTGGAGAAGCTAATACAAGGGTTTAAGATGCAGAATAGAAAATCAGCCGTGGCTCTTTCATTATCTTAATGAACTCATTATGGGTCTGATAATTGTCCTCTGTTGGCACAACTGATTGGAAGCTGTTGGCGAGTGATATTTCACCACACGTTTATTTTTCTTTATTTCAGTATATGAGAAACTACATGCTGTAACTACACACGCATATTATATTGCCACAGTAATTCCTATTTCCAGGCAATCCAATTGCCATGTTGTCATTGTAGATGCTGCTGCAATTACAGTTTCATCAGTGCTGATCTCATCTGTTAGATCATCTTCCCATCTCTTACACATGCATTATTAAAATGGTAAAAAAAAAAAAAAGAAGAAAAAAGAAAGAAAGAAATCAGTCAAACAATAGAAATGGAACATGTGAAAGGATTAGCTGGATTTAGGGGAATCTGTCCACATGAAGTTTGGGAACAACCATTGCTCTAGGGATTTTCAGCAGATACCACACATGGAAGGGTTACGATTGCTTCACATCGGTTTGGACAGACGTCTGACTGCTCAATAAATTCTCAAAGGAAATAAGAAATCTCCACTAGCTGTGAAATGGGAGCGAAATAAGTTTCTGAGGTTGTCTTAAAACAGGGGAGAACAAAAAGAGTAGCGGGCGGACTGTGCTTGGATGCAGATTGTTATGCGGTATTACTCATTGCTATGCATCTCATTTGAGACCTTTGTTGTTGTTGTTTTTTTTTTGCTCTATATCAGCAGCAGGGCAGTGCTCACTTAGACGGCTGTTCCTCCTAATTTGTCAGCTTAGGTCCGTCCTCACTCAGGCTTGTCACAGACTTGTTTGTCTTCCAGTCCTTTTTCTTTAAAGGGGATTTCACTCATGCCTTCTTCCTCCTTCACTCACAGCCCAATTTCCCCTCTCGTCTGCAAACCAAGAGCCAATGTGAGAAATGCCACGTTCTTGTCTGCTGTGAATGCGAGGTCCCATTCTCTGACATGTTTGGCGCATGGAAGGCAGCGCCTGGCCTGACACCAAAAACATCACTGTGAACCCGGCGTGTGATAATGGTACCAGAATATGAATTCCGGCTTCATTCTAGACACATACTGTACATTTCCGCACTGTTAAATGTAGTCGGTAAAATGCTTTATTGTGGTCACATCTTTGATACTCTGCTGTGTTGTTTCTGCTCTGCTTTTTCTAGTCTATGAGCACCATCATTAATGTGATGTGTTTGTGTCTGCTCTGTTTAGACATGGTGGTTATTGCTGTTCATGGTGAAATGCTGAGTACTTCTTATTATGTACTCCAAACAATTGCTGCCAGTAGTGTAACATCTGTCACACGCTGTGCAGCAGAGGATTTTCCCCTGTAATACCTACATGCTTAGAAGGCCCGTGTCCACTCTTATGCAGGGACATTAACAGAGGTATATTCATGAAAAATGATCCGTGAAATATCAATAAAATCATGGGCATCTAAAAAAATGTGATTTTTCTAAAATAACAGAACAGAACTTCATGATTCTGAAGTTCAGCTTCTCCCTTCCAGACTTGGTGAAAGTCCCACACGCCACAGGCATGTTCTGGCAGAAGGGTGCTCGGCTTGCACCGGGGGGGTGAGAAACAGCTCCCTCAGCCAGCAGGATAACATCTCCCCTCCCTCCTCCAGTCTGACAAAACCACCTCCTGCCAAGAGCCTCCTACTGCACTGCCACCTGGTCTTCTGTTGTAAGTCTAGTCCCAGCCAGAGACCCGTCCATAAGGCAGCCAGGTTTCCTTATGAAGCTGTAGACCCACCATCAGACCTCAGCAAGGACGCTGGCAGCAACTTGTATGAATACGTGAGAGTCGGTGCCAAGTGTTTAGCTAATCGGCTTTGTTTAGGTGTGATCGAATTACAGGATTGAATAGGCAGAAAATGAATTGTTGACTTTTTAATACCGTCCCCACAAATGTGTTGTTCCAATTAAAGAAGTCATTGATGGAGAGCATCGCTGTTATCAACGAGACAACTTTTCCAATCAAAAGGCCCGTTTCAGAATTCTAAAATGGTAGAACCAGGAGGTTAAAACAGGGAAAGAGTTGCAGTATAAGAAGGGACATTTGTGTTGAAACAACAGCTTTCTGTGGTTTCCAGAAATTGGCAAAGGCGTTTAGGTCAATAGCATGCTTTTGATATAGAAGGCCAGAGCCACACAGGGACCCAGACATTCAGTTATTCAGTATGAGGAGGGTTGAGGCTGACCTTTTTAAATGGAATTTTCTCTAACAGCAGTCGCCAGTGACCAAATTTAAGTCTTCAATCTTGTAGATGTAAACTCTGACATTCAGAGCCCTTATGTTTATCTCATTGATTCAGAAAACGTCAAGCACCGAGACGTCGCAAGCAAATTCCCTGCTCTCGTCCCCTCCGCCCACCGTTTTTTTCTCCCTTTCTAGAGTCGGGCGAATGGTGAATACAAATTATATGTGATATTTAAACAGCCCTAACATTTGCCCAAATCAAACAGACATTGCCCAAAGCAGGTTGCTTTCATGTGCAGCGTGCTTCTGATGAGTGTAGTTTGCCCTGCTATCTTTAGTGAGAATACAGCACATTAGCTGTACGCTTAGAGGGGACAAGGCTGCTGTCAGAAGCTCCAGCACAAACTCCTGTCCTCCTGTTGCTGGTGGTCCACAATAATCAATTCAATTATTAAATCATTCACAGAGAATCTAATTTTAACTTGGTGAAATAACTTATTAATCAACGTTTTTATTAATTATTATAATGAAATTGCACATCCACAGTCATTAAGTCATGCCTTAATAAAGACCACATTTCAGAATCAATTATCAATTTAACTAACGAAGGAGGACGACGTATGAAAACTGCCTGAAATCACACAAGGACATTTTTAATTACTTAGTTCGTAGTGTCTGCGGGTGTAGATGGAGAACCTACAAAAGTGCTGAAGCGTAAAGCACACAGTAGCACATGTTGACAGTGTTTTTTTGTAACTACCATCAGTGCCAGAAGGAGAGATACAGGGCTGCACAGAGAGTTGAAATTCATAAATATCAGTTATTGCAAAGAGGGAATTAAACCAACCTGTGTTTCTGCTAACTAGCTACTAGCTAGCAGACATTGTTTAGATTATGCTCATATGTCGTCAGTGATGGCTCATGGATGTGGTCCAGTACAACCATCGGATCGCTGTGGTGTAGCTGCTGAATGTTCTCGAATATCATTGGTTGTTTTTAACCCGGCAAGCGCTAAACAGAAGAACAAACAATTCCATTCATGGTTTTAGAGAACCACATACCATTTTTTTTTGGCAAGTAAAGGAAGATAAAGCTGCCGACGTTAAGCAAAGTAATCACAGGTCCACTCGTAAACGGAAGTAAGATTACCAAATGACACAATGCGGAAGCACAAGGTCGATATTAACTCTCTTTTAGCTCTTTTTTTGGTTTCTACCAACTGCTGCTAAAAGCTCAACTTAGTGTGTTTGTCTGCTGTTTCATGTGAGCATACTTTTCTTTTTAATGTCTTGTTTTTACAGCTTTTAGGCTAAAATAAGCTGCCTGCTGTGACCTAAAAAGACACAATTAAGATTGAACTAAGAGTGAAATTGCGGGCCGGACAGCTAAACAATGAGCTGAAACTTTCTATAAAGCTCCGTGAGGTTGAGGCTGCAGAGTCAAGTGATACTTTTCTGTAGGTTCATCACTACAAGCTCAGCTACCTTTCACCGTGTCACCTTGTCATTTAAAGCATTGCTATTATAATAAAATAGAGCAATTTATCCCCACCCTTATTTCAAAGACTGTCTTTATATTTTACGTGTAAATACAGTTGAAACCAGAAGTTTACATACACTGTGCAAAAAGACACATAACACTTTTTTTCTCACTGTCTGAAGTTAAATCAGACTAAACCTCTCCTGTTTCAGGTCCGTTAGGATTACCAAAATTATTTAACATTTGCTAAATGTCACAATAATGAGAAAGAGAATTTCTTAGAGAATTTTATATTACTTTCTTTGAGGTCAAAAGTTTACATACATTTCCTTAGTATTTAGTAGCATTGCCTTTGAACTGCATGACTTGGGTCAAACGTTTTGGGTATCCTTCCACAAGCTTCTTACAGTACTCTGCTGGAATTCTGGCCCATTCCTCCTGACAGAACTGGTGTACCTGAGTCAGGTTTGTTGGCCGCCTCGCTCGCACACGCCTTTTCAGTCCTGCCCACAAATTTTCGATGGGATTCAGGTCAGGGCTTTGTGATGGCCACTCCAAGACATTGACTTTGTTGTCCTCAAGCCACTTTTGAACTATTTTGGCAGTATGCTTAGGGTCATTGTCCATTTGGAAGACCCATTTGCGCCCAAGTTTTAGCTCCCTGGCTGATGTCCTGAGATGTTGCCTTAATATTTCCAGGTAATGTTCTTTCTTCATGATGCCGTCTATTTTATGAAGAGCTCCAGTTCCTGCTGCAGCAAAACAGCCCCACAACATGATGCTGCCACCTCCATGCTTCACAGTTGGGATGGTGTTTTCAGGTCTACAAGCTTCCCCCTTTTTCCTCCAAATGTAACGGTGGTCATTATGGCCAAACAGCTCCACTTTAGTTTCATCAGACCACAGGACATGTCTCCAGAAGTTAAGGTCTTTGTCTTGGTGTCTTTTTGCAAACTGTAATCTGGCTTTTTTATGTTTCTTTAGGAGTAATGGCTTCCTTCTTGCTGAGTAGCCTTTCAGCCCATGTCGGTGCAGGACTCGTTTTACTGTGGATAATGACACTTTCTTACCAGCTTCAGCCATCATCTTCACAAGGTCTTTAGCTTTTGTTCTGGGGTTGATTTGCACATGTCGGACCAAAACACATTCATCTCTGGGACACAGAGCCCGTCTCCTTCCTGAGCGGTGTGATAGCTGGACGTTCCCATGATGTTTATACTTGCGTATAATTGTTTGCACAGATGAACGTGGCACCTTCAAGCATCTGGAAATTGCACCCATGGATGAACCAGACTTGTGGAGCTCCACGATTCTCCCTGATTTCTTGGCTGATTTCTTTTGACTTTCCCATGATTTCAAACAAGGAGGCAAAGTGTTTGAGGTGTGGCATTAAAATACATCCCCAGATGTGCCTTCAATTAACTCACATGTTGTCAGTTAACCTATCAGGAGCTTCAAAAGCCATGACATCATAATCTGGGCTTGCCCACGTTGTTTAAAGACATAGTACTTTTGGTGTATGTAAACTTTTGACCTCAAAGAAAGTAATATAAAATGTGAAATTCTCTTTCTCATTATTGTGACATTTAGCAAAAGTTAAATAATTTTGGTAATCCTAACGGACCTGAAACAGGAGAGGTTTAGTCTGATTTAACTTCAGACAGTGATAAAAAAAGTGTTATGCGTCTTTTTGCACAGTGTATGTAAACTTCTGGTTTCAACTGTAGATTAGTTGTATGTTACGGTGTGTGTTTTCTCTCAGGGCAGACAGTAGGAAGCAGCATGCTGAGGACATGCTACTAGCATACTGCCCGAGTTAAAACTATACCAAGCATCTTTACAAGACGCGACCATGAGTCACACCACACGCTTCTCCTCGCAGCCCGGACTGTGTGATATGTTGACCGGAGTGGATTTGCAGATTCGTGTCAGGGCAGAGGGAAATGTTGGGCACACTCAGCTAATTTTCTCATGGCTGAGCGCCGCTGGGGTTTACCCGGGCCAGGGAGCACCGCCTCCTGCTCGGGGAACACCGTATACACACAATCCATCACAGAGCCACCGCGACCAGCTATCCAGCCAGCAACGGAAGCATACTTCCTTGATTAATGGAGTAGCAGGGGGCCTAATAAAGGTCTTTATGTACCTCACATCGTCTGTAAGGATGTACATTTATTTTTTTTTGCTGGCTTTATCTCATGGGACGATCACTGTTTTAACACATGGTGGATTTATAGACGAGTCATCTAATTCTACCTTTGTCAAGCCTAATCTATTCAAAATGGTTCAATTTTTTCTCCTAACGCGCTTAAATTGCAAACACAGCTGCATTGTCCCAATAAATCAATACCCAGCTAAATCCACCGTGCCCCCAGGCCTGTGTCACGTATTCAGAAATAAAAGATCAGCCATAAGGCACGCACTCCCATACGAGTGTGAGAATCCTGAGGCACGTCATTGTCCTCGGACATCGTCGGACAGAAAGCAACATACAGCGAGCAAATGATGAGGCAGCTGCATTGTCCCTTTGTTCCATAGTGAGGCAACAAACAGACGCTGGAGCTTTTTTTTTTTTTGCCTCCAAGTCTCCTGCTATATTGCAGTGGGGACCTGGGTTGAACATATGTAATTACCCGGGCCTCTGTAGGTGGGATTAGGAAGAAAATTAAAAAAAAAGTGTGGATGGCTAAAGGGAATACAAGCGCAGGGACAAAAGCAAGCGTTAGTGATTACATTGGGAACAAAAGAAAGTGCACCACCACCACTACGCCTGAGCCCACTGGCGATCTGATGGTATATCGACGATTGGATTTTCCTCCAATTTTAACTTATCAGAACTAAAATGTTGTAAAAATAAACACTTAAAATACAATTATCTAGAATTCTGGTGGAGTGGAATTTCCGTCCGCTGGGCCCCCCGTTAATCAGCACGAGTGACCATTTTAATTTGAAATCCTTAATTACAAACCGGTTTGCCGCCTCTTCTCCGTGGATCGGACACCCTGCATCTATGTTCTCCATATGCCTGCTCTCCAAAACTAAAAAGAGTAGTTAACGTGGATATGATTTGAATTGCGATATCAAAAGCCTGTGATAATGCTGTGATATTGTCGCACCAAGCACAGACACTCAGAATAGAGTAGTGAACCAGCATGTGTGCAAATAAATGAGTGGTCTGCATGTCCTTCACATCTTTGACGTGTGTGTGTGTGTATGTGTGTGTGTGTGTGTGTGTGTGTGTGTGTGTGTTTTTTTATTGGGAACTTTAAGCTCCCCTCTGTCCCCTCAGCAACAGAGAGATTTCCAACAAGCATGTGCTCGAGCCAGGGTGGTGTCTGTTGGTGCCCATGCCTGGATGTGTGTGTGTGTGTGTGTGTGTGTGTGTGTGTGTGTGTGTGTGTGTGTGTGCGTGTGCGTGTTGTGGATGAGTAATTGCACGAGTAAAGACAAATCAAAACCAGTCAAATCTGAGTGTTGCTGCAGTTACTGTGTATCTGTATTCTGCTCCCATCTGGCTGTGGTGCAGTGGAGATATTTATGTGAGGTTGTGACACGCCCAGACACAGTAATGGTTGCATCTGTTCGGTCAGCCTGACCCGAGGGTTCGCTCTGTTTGCGGAGCGGCGAGACGTACTTTGAGTCGGTGACCCGGCTGTGTTGGGAGGCTTTTTGTTTTGATTTCAGGGTGGTTCCTCCGGTCCTTCACAGTTCACACTGTGCTTCACCAGTGACGAGCTTTCACGGTCAAGTGGTCGTGTTTCATGGGTATTTGCCGGCCGCCGAAGCAGCTGAACCTTTGGCGATTGAACTGTGGAAAAGTTGCTCGAATAACATGTGAACCTGCCGTTGTGTGTGTGTGTGTGTGTGTGTGTGTGTGTGTGTGTGTGTGTGTGTGTACACATTGACACCGAGTAAAAGCCGAAAGCTTGTCGGTGTAAAGCTAAGTGTTACTAACCTTCAGTCTGCTTTATTTCCCTGCATACAATAATCACATGACTGTTGTCAATTCAAGCATCAAGTTGCTGAGAGTTGCATGGAATTGAAAAGAGCAGAGTTGCTGCCTCAGTTGCTGATGGATGAGCAAAGGTATTAAGCTTCCCATAAGCCTTTTTTTTTATCAATTGAACATGTACCTGTTAACCAAATATTTCCGTCACAGATTTACACTGGGTTAAAGAGTAAAGTCAATTGCGTATTAACTCCCTGATTGCCTTTTTCACAGTCAAACACTGACTCCAGTACATGGGAGGGAGGAGCGGACTTCTCCAGTTTTGCCCGCTGCTTTCTGAGTTCAAGGTTTCACAGATTCTCGAGGCGTTTTAGATATACAGTTTAAATTACAAGGCCTGCGAACAGCTTTTCACTTTTTGTACAGTATGTTTGAATCCACCTGATGTGACTTGAGCGTTATTGGCTATTTTCGAAGACCATGTCCGTCTGTTGTTGATAGTTGTTGTTGTAGCCCTCAGGTTAAACTCTGAACGTTTGCAAATCACTCAGATGTGCTATTATATCATCATATCTTCTATTGGCCACACAGCCAGTTGTGTTTCTGAGTATATTACTTAGATACAATGCAGCTTTTTTTTTGGGCTTCCTTCCACTGCTGGGTTTTTTTTGGCAGGAAACTGTACTGGCCGCTTCACCGTTTGTAATTCATTTACATCACTGTTTGCTTTACTCTTGCTGAAAGACTTTAGCGCAGACCGAGGGTGATTGAGCACTACACTTCAGAGCTACACGTTTTTAAAATGATTTATATTTTTGTAACTATCGTAGAAATGACTTTTGTAGCTACCGCAAAGCACACACATATTGCACAGCGCAGCAATTGTTTAAGTTAATAGTTTTCACGCGGCGAAATGTTTTGTCAGCAGTCTTTAAGTGTGTAGTTGTAGACTTGTGGAGCAGTTAGCCCGGCAGGGTGCTCGACTAATTGCTGTGAGAGAAAATAGTGCTCGAGATCAGAGTTGTTGCACTTTTTGCTGATGTGCTAGATGGAATTGTGACGCATGATCACCCAGGAGTGCGATGGCTTACTGCTACTGTCAGAGCCTTGATGTAGATGGATGGAGGAAGAGAGACACAGAAGACAGATGTACAGATACTGTCTGTCCTCTAAAAGGAAGTTAGTTCACTGTCTGTAGATGGAAAAACATTGGAAATTCAAAAAACACACACACGGGATGCACCTGTACAGTGTTTTAACGGGTCGGTCCAGCAGCAATCTAACAGCACCATAAGAGTCATTTAAATAACCACAACCTATACACACAACATTCTATTTTCCCAAATTTGAGGGTGCTTACATCATAAAATATGTACGTATGTACTCTTTTCAATAACGCATCTCTTGAGCTTTCATGGACCGAATGCCTTCATAGAAGATAATTGTTGACAAATACTGTAAATTAATAAACAGTTACAGATGTCTTTATATCTGTTTAACATTGGGAGGGGGTAAGTTATAGTGTTGCCAATGTAGATTGTTCAACAACATCAAATTGTGAAAAGACAAGCAGTACATTTGTGACAGTACTTGAACTAGTATGAAAAATTGTGAAACTATATGAAAAATTGCTTTAGTTCAAGTAGTACTACAGTTATATTCATACAAGAACAGCCAGGCGTTCTCTGAGTTTCTCATAATACCAAACAAAATGTTCTCCTGTTATCTCCAGTGCTCTTTACATCTTGTCTACATCTGTTAAATTCCCCGAATTATAGAGCGCTTTCTTGCTACTACCAATGTCTCTAACTTAAAAGCTGTGTCTGTCTTTTATTCAGTGACATTTTGCAGTAAAACCAAAATAGATTATACTTTCTAAGCCCGGATGGGAGTGAGAGCCATACTTGTGCAATCATGTGTCTTAAAAAACAAAAAACATGTTTTTTAAAAGATGAAAGGAGCGCGCTAGTGTGCCAGTCTTTACAAGAAGCCTTTCTCGAGCTCATTCTCTCAGATGCCGCCGTGATATCACTGTATTTATTCTCCGCTGGTGGTTTGAAACGCATCAAGAAATCGGCGTCTCGTGTGGCAGCCAATTTCGTTCGCCTCTTGTACCGTCTTACTATATTCCTCTTCAGGACAGGGCTGTCTCCTGCTATCGGAGACAAGCCTGCTGAGGAGGCGGCTTTACATTTCGGTTGAAAATGTTACTGTGAGGGCATCAGCTGCAGCCTAGCAGAGCGTGGAAATCCAGTTTTGTTGTTATTTTGTTGCCCTGCTGCAAGGAAATGAAGTTTCAATAAGTAATACATTTCATTATGCGTTAATAATACTTTGTGCCCGTAGGACCAGATTGACAGCTGAGAGAGATTTGTCTGCATGTGCATGGGGTTCTATTAGGCTGGCTGTGATAAGTGCATGAGGGATTATTTCACCTATAATGACAGCTGTTACTTGTGCACAGAATTTAGAGAGGTAACCCCGAATCTGTTGTCATTTTGTTTCTTGTTGCCTCATCGTCCTTAACTCCAGACTTTGTGCAAGTTTGTGGTGGCTGAAATGCTTTGAGTAGATGAAATGGGACCATCGATCAGCCCGAGGCATAAAGCAGCTTCAGATAAAAACCAAGTGGAATATTGACTGAGCCTCTGCAAACAACATAGGTTTTGCAACACTTGTGTAGAATCTAATTGTGTCTCCCCTCGCTGAAGGTTTCCTGGTGCCTGAAAATATCACCAAAGTGTTCTATGAGGCAGAATGACGACACGAAGCTGAAGTTTAAAAGGGCATGCGTGTTGTCTTGACTGAGGTTTGTTTATCCTCTCTCACTAAATGAGCTCATTATTAATACATACAGGTTTCATAGGGGCATTATTAACATCCACAGCCAGTTCCCCACACACACCAATGCTGCTGTGAAGACACTGTTTATAGGTTTTTTTTCTTCTTCTGCTTAATGAATAATGTCTTGGCAGTGATGATTTGATGGGGATACTTAATAGCATTTACAGTCTGTTTATGTTGGTGTGAAGCCAAATGCTAAGTAAGTAAGTAAGTAAGTAAGTAAGTAAGTAAGTAAGTAAGTAAGTAAGTAAGGGTGGGCTGGACACTCTTATTTTGGCTGGTTTTCAGCTGATCAGCTATGACTGGTGACCGGCTGGTCAGGCTCATATTTCTGACACAGCGACACAGACGGTAACGCCACAGTGACACACACACACACACACACACACACACACACACACACACACACACACACACACACACACACACACACACACACACACACACACACACACACACACAAAATGTTGTTGGTGTGGAAGTCCTACAGCGTGAGTGAAGAAGTCATAAAGCTCGCAATTTGTCACAAATGCAAGTCCAACATAAGCCATGGAGGAGCAACCGTAAAAACATTTGGAACAACTAATGTAATCAGACACTTATTACATTGTAATTATTGTATTGTTGTATATTGTAATCAAAGGTAAATTATTACGCTATCATGACGTGTTCAAATTTTGGTTTTGGTTATATTTTTGGTTTTTGGTTATATGAAATAAATGTTAGAGGGAATTATGACCCGTTTAACTAACAGTAAGTATATATAATACATGTTTAAAACTACTAATGTCCAAAAAAAAAATGTAATCAAAGTTTTTAAATCAAAATAACCCAAGTCAGTTACAGACGTAACGGTTAATATTCTTATTCTGGACACTATTATTGTCAAAGTGCTCCGTATCGATCATCATATCGGTAATGCTCTAGTCTGTAGTTCTGGACTGTGGTGATGTAGCAACCGTAAAGCTTTTGTTAAGCCAAGCAAGCCTGATAATCAATTACTAATCATTGACACATCTGGCAATGACTTTCTTGATTGATTAATTAATAAATGTTGTGGTTCATAAACTGTCAGGAAATAGTCAAATATTCTCATCACAATTTTCCACAACTCAAGGTGATGTCTTCAAACGCCTTTTTTTTTTTAAATCAACCAGCAGAATGCTCTTCTGCAAGACTTAAGAAAACCATCACACATTCACATCTGAGAGAGTAGAGCTAGTACATTTTGGCATTTCTGCTTTACGATTGATTTATTCATTGATTACTCAAAATAGTTGCTAATTGACACTGAATTGTGAATGTTATTGTCGCCCCATTATTGAGTCTTACAGTTGTCTCATTAGTCGGTGTGTTTGCATAAACTGCTCAGTAACGACGTAACTGTCAGTCGACGTAGTTTTCAGTCCCACTCAGGAGCTGCAGCAGCAGTTTCTATGACCACACATTTTTTTTTATTTCTCATGTCAAATTGTATTTTTTATTTTATTTTAATTTAGTAAATTCATGCTTTTTGCCATTTTTCCGGTGCTACTTCTCTAAAACCTGTCAACACATGACTAAACGATCACAACAATCAATCAGCAAGCAATTACTTAATAAATCAAATCTGACACCAGCTTGCATTAATGTAAGAACACGGAGACAAAATGCAGTCTATCTGCAGCAGACAATGACATTAAAGCTCCTTTTGAAATAGAAAAATAAATGTAGTAGTTTTTAGTAGTACTCCTTATATTCCTTATGAATGACCCGAGGACTAGATGGCGTTCTGGTGTAGGAGTGTGAGAACGTGGAGGGTTCTTGTGTTCTGTACACACACTGTTTTTCTCTGGACACGAGCACTGAAGCATGGCTTCCTATTACAGATACAGATATGAGTATTATCTACTCAGCTGAGGCTTGACACAGGAGGGAGTGCATTAATTAATTATCAGTCACTTCATTATGCGTTTTGACGGTGGGGTAAAGTTTTCAGCGGAGAAGTTTCACAGTGCAGGAGGTCAATTAATTCAGTTTTGGGCCAAAGAGAACGGGGTAGAGAACCCGGGGGAGCATGACGGGGGAAAGGAGAGAATTGATCTCTGTCACAGTGTTCATGATCTTCTGCCTGTTTGGAGCTTTGGACGACGTTGAAAGGTCAAATTCAGCCGGTGTACATTCAAGACGAGACCTGGAAGAGCAAATATATGTTTGTGTTTACACACACACACACACACACACACACACACACACACACACACACACAGGATCACACTGACGCACAGAAACACATTCCCATGCATGCACTTATCCACCCACTCGTTTGTACACACACACACAAATACACAACGCAACCTCCCACACACATATGCACACAGCATAGAAATCATATCACACACACACACACACACACACACACACGCACACACACACACACACACACACACACACACACACACACACACACACACCATGAAACATGTCACCTCCTGAGCATTTATATTAAAATCCAACCTGTGTTGTGAGTCTGCATCAGAGAGCGTTTTGAACCTTCACATTTTTTTCTGCCTGGGAGTTAAAAGGAAGCTCTGCTGGTCTTAGAAAAATAAAAGAGTGAAGTAATTTAGCATTCTGGCCTGTACGGTCATTATCTACTTTAATTATTTTTACGACGCCGTGGTGGCGTTCATGTGTGTGTGTGTGTGCATGAATGACAGAGGTTAAGGGACGTATGCCATAAATCCTTTTTATGTTTGGAGGTGGTTAAATTTGAGCCCAGTTCAGTAGTGTGAACTAAGACCTGCTTAGGGAGCGTTTTGTGTGTATCTTGTAAGAAGGAAAAAGGATTTTCTTTTGAAATTGTAGCATACTAACACATATCTGGATGGATTGGTATTTTTATTAAACTGAATTTAAAACTACATTTTCCCAGGGTTTATTTGAATGGCATTGCACTTTGTTCAATGCTTATAATAAAGAAGAGACATAATTTGTCCTAATCTGTCAAATGGTCTACTCATGCAGTGATGGGTCCCGACTGACTACTTCTGTACTATTATTCCGATTGGTCCACATTTAGCACTCTGCTGCTCGTCCCGTGTGTTGACCGAAGGGGCGACCTGATGAATCATAAGATCGTAGCTGCGTCTACGGTGTGTAGATAGATACTGAAGTCGCTTTGGATAAAAGCGTCTGCTAAATGACTGTAATGTAATGTCATCACCATTTTCTGCCTCTTGTTCGCAGTGTTTAATATCTTTATTATCATATATAAAATAATCTGAAAATGCTTTACGTGCAGTTTGGAGACAACAACCACAGCTGGAGAAAGCTTGCTAGATCCCTCGCTTTGTAAAATGTGGAAGTGTGCTACCATTAGTAAGCTAGGCTAACTAACTTCTACGTTTTGGGTGGAAAACAACAACACATTTGATCTTCCCAAATATTAAATAAATACCTAACAGTATGAAAAAAGGGGGAAAACAGTTTACATTAACTTTTGTAGTCCAAACAGTACGAAGAAAAAGGGGAAAGCGGCTTGCATTGACTTTTGTAGTTTATACGTTACGAGGAGCTACAGTCGCTAGCGCACCGCGGGTGTTGACGGCGTGTTTCCTAGCAACTCCGGTCCTCAGTTGTCAGTCAACGGCCACCGAGGGAGATGCCTCAGAGGCCTGGGGCTCAGACAGTGTTTCCACAAATATGTCCAAACACAGTTTTATCCTCTTTTGAAAAAAAAAAAAAAATACAAAAAATATGCTGCTGTATCATTGTACTTCATATTTCCTTACACAAAAAGGGCTGGCAAAGAATAACAAAATAAACAATGTCAAAATAACACCTGAAAATGTGCTGGAAGAGAGGCGGTCTGATCTACTTTTTGAGCCCCCCCCCCCCCCCCCCTCAGACATTTTGAGATTTTGTCAACACAAAACCCACGATGCTCTTTCACCGTGAGACGACGCTAGAGAGGAGAACGGAGGGCAGCAATGGGGAGTGACTGTTTCTCTGCAGTAGTCCGGACATCAGAACAGGCGAGGGTGTAGCCTGCTGCTTTGGTTGGACTTAATTCTTTTTGGCTTTATGATTTACCTCCAGCTCCCTGCAGAACAAACAACACATGCAGCTCACGTCTCCTTCACCATTCTTTCCTGCACATTTGGCATGTAGCCCTCTACTTTTCTCTATTTCCTTCTCAAAATCAGAGCACATACATACAGTTGCTGTTGGAAGCTGCTTTCTTCTCGAGCTGCATGCGTTTTAGCGCCGCATGTCGAAAAACAGTCACATTTTCTATTTATTTTCACAAGAGTGGTGTGCGGTGTATCAAGTTCCTTCACAGCTACACACTGATTGCAAACACAATCATATTTGTGAATTTAGCGACGCTGCAGACACATTTATGTTTTGTGCTTTCCATGTCTACAAATGTTAAATGTTACCCACATTCTGTTGCATCAACTGACCCGACCCTGGAAATCCTTGTGCTGAAAGAGCAGGCAGCTCAATCTGTTGTTCTTCCTCATGAGCCATTTGTTGCTGCGGATCATCCACACAAATACTCTTTATTCAGTGCACTGAATCCTCTCAGAAATAAACCAGAGCCTGTTTGTGCTGTGGATTCTTCTCTTCCCCCCCCCCCCCCCACTCTCTCTGGATAATTCGTTTTTCTACTTCAGAGTGTACCTAGTTGTTTAAGAATGGTTTAAACATGGGACGGAAGTGCACCCATCGGTATCAGCAGGGAGTCTGTAGATTTATTTCTCGGTTTTACACTCACAATGTGCTCCAACCCAAGGCTCATTTGTTGATATTTTTCTAGGATTTTGACACTGCCTCCAAAGTTTCCCCCGAGGGGCTGAGAGCTTGAGTTCCCCGTGGTGTGGTGTTTGATGGATGCAGCCTCTCTCCTTCTGTGTGATGTGTTCACTGATGCGGCGGTGATGGAGTGAGATACCCCTGCTGAAGCTGATCTAGTGAGCAGCTGGCCCGTGTTCCCCGCTCACACAGTGGCTTCGCAGTTGTTTCCCCATCACATTTTCCCTCCTCATTATGACTTGAGGGGGTTGTTTTGGTGGCTCGGCTTTAGGGAAATGGTAGGATTTACTGAGCCGTTCTCCACCCCAGGTTTGTCTTTTTGATGATACAGTACCCCGCTAGAATTTAGATTCTCGCTTAGGAAAGTGAGACGGTGCAAAGAATGAATATGTCTGTTTCCTCTGCAGCCAACATCGTCACAGCAAATCCAGATTTGACCTGTCGATGAATGCAAAATCTGAGTGTTTGGGTTTGGGTAGCAGGCTGTATTTATTTTAATATTCTGCCTGTACATCACCTTTATATACATTCTCTCAGGAATGAATATAATATAAAAACATGTCATCCTCTATATACTGAAGGCTTTGATTACTCTTGGTTTGGCCCCACAAAATTATACAAGATGTGAATGAATCAGAGTGCATGAAGTTGTGTGTAACTTTTAGAGATCCCCGATCACGTTTTTTTTTGCCTCCGATACTAATTGCCAATATGAATCATCATTGGTGATCCATGTTGACAGATGCCGATCCTTTTTGTTGTTTGATTATAGCAGCTGGTCTTCAAAGCTCCGTTTGCCACCGTCCCAAAAATCCTTTCTACCGCCGTGAAGTCAGTAAACCATCAACCAATTCTAAATGTTATCCTTTTATTGTGTTCTAGTCACCTACAGTGTTTTTTTTTCTTCATAAAAACACCCAATTAAAATGAGGAGTATGATTGTATTTTTATGGATTAGAACAAATCTTGACATTTGTAGTTTTAATGATGTATTTGTAAGCTGCTTAGAGCTCGTGTGAACAGCTCATAATTCATCTTTAACAGCTACTTATGTTGTTGTGAAAACATCTCCTCCAAAAAACAAGTTTCTCACCACCACTACATTTCACAAGATGACATGTGAACACACCATGATAACGATATAAGTTACCATCGCCCAATACTCACTGAACAGAGCCTGAACGCATCATAATGTCACTGAACTGAACCTTCGTTCTCCTCGTGTCTATTTATACACGGGTTGGTTGGTTACATTGTGACATTTACAGAGATCAGCAACCAACAGCATGAATGCAGATGTTCAGATCGCGTATTTTACTGAACATTGGCGGACAACGAACTTGATTTCACATGGGATGGTTAACTTTAAACCGTGGTTCACATGCGTGCCGAACTGTGAGGGGAGATCCGTACCGATCACGGATGGACAGTGGTCCGTTACACCACTGATGTCTTCACATAGGTGGATTGTTATTGCGTTCATAATGTCGCTCCACCGCTTGTTTCTCCTGTCGGTTGCCTCTTCAAGCGATGTCTGACCCTTTGGCTTCCCTGTTTCACAGGCGTGTAGTTGGCGGTCTTAGGCAGCAGGCTTCTTATTTTAGCCAGCAGTGCCCGTTGCATTCAAAGGATAAAATCCCTGATTGTGGATTATATCAGCTTAAGTTCAATAACCTTAACAGCTAAAATGAAACTTTTGGCTGCTGTGTGATTTATAGTGCTCTCTGAAAGCCAGTGCCTGTGCTCAGCCAAGGTCTATTTTGGAAAGAAAACAAGCGTTACTAACTCTACAACCACGAGTGAACTGGGTTTCTGTAGTTCAACAAGACCAACAGAGTCCATTTCAGGAGAACCTCACAGTTCACCTGTTGTTTTAATTTGTCTTATCTTATGTTTTTCATCTCATTTTCAGGAGCTGTTACACTTGCAGGTGTTGAAAAGCTAAAGTGATTCCATAAGTGCGTTCAATAATGGATTTAGAATTATATAATGCAATTGAACACCAACCCCTGGTGATTGTTTTTAATTGTTTGACCGGCTGCACAGTCTCTATGGAGCTGCTGTGAGCAGGCTTGTGTTGCGCAGTGAGAAATGGAGGTATCGGCTGTACACTGCGGTGGAGACGCCTCCGTAGGGATGGCTCATTTCATGCCTTACTGCCGTCTGCCTACACTATATTCTCATTTTAAGCAGAAGCAGTCCCTCTGTACCTGCTGCCATAACCTGAGCCTCTGTGTCACGTATAGTGTGCCCGTCACTGAGGGGTCATCTCTTACAGGAAGCCAACTCTAAAACAAGCAGTATGTTGGAGGAACATGTTTCCTTTTGGCTGAAGAGTTGATGTTTTTAAGGTCAAAGTGTGGTTGTAAAGTGCGATTTCTAGCTTCTAGTCGCATATAATCACAAAAATATGTTTTGCTACCAGTAATACTGGAAAATAGAGATTCCAAATGTGTTTCCAAAATGAATGGTTTGGTTCAGTGAGCATTTAATGCTTGAAAACGCATTGACTTTTATTAGATTTCAGTTGAACCTCATGGACAGTTCAGTCGATGACGGGTGGGACGGGACCCCCCCGATGGCCACCGGCTATTTCACACTCATTGTAAATTGCTATGGCATTCAGCACAATGTTGGCATTATTAATACAAACTAACTTCTGTTGAAGAAGGAGGTTCAGCACTCGTCTTCAGGGCGCTACTGTTGACCTTTAGAGACAGCTGTGTGTGTAATGACACTCACGGTTCATAAAACTGGAACTGTCATTTGCAAGGTAAAGTTTTAAAGGTGTGAACTTGGATTTGAAAGTTAAAAATGAAGACTAATGTCTGTGTGACTGCCTCCTCCTCCTGATTTTGCAGTATATATGTTGCTCTGTTAAATCCACATGGATCTGCCTCGTGGAGATTCGGCACACTGCTCTGAGAGATTCAAATGTGCCCTTTTTAGCTGGGATTTCTGACACTGTTTTAATTGGGGTAAGATCTGAAACTCTGAAAAAAGGAGCTCAAAAGAACTGAAATCAGATGGAAGGGAACTGCTGAGCCAGTTTTCTTTAGAAAAAACCCAAAGTGATCATTTGTATATCAATTACTCCGCCTGTATTACCTTGAACTCTTGAGGAAAACTTTTTCTCGCATGCCTCCACGGTGAACGAAGCATCCAAGAGAAGTCTTGATGAATGGAAGTAAATGGGGGCCGCATTTAACGACATCAAAACATCCGTTTACAGACTCCAGTCGTATGCTCACTGATCAGGTCTGTGCGAGTACTGTTTGTGAGGTTAAGTGTTTTAAATAATGAGGTTGGAGCGAAGATGCATGTGTTTGGGAAGAAGCAAGCGTGGATAAATGAAACTTGGAATACTCTGCACGAGTTGTGGTCGAGTTTTTAAAACGGATGTTTCGATATAGTTTTGATGTTGTTCATTTATTTCAAATCATCCAGAACTGTCTAAAATGTTGACCCTTCACTAAGTCCTGCCCCTCTAATGCAGACTGGCCAATCATAGCGTAGCTTCGGCCAGAAAAGGATCCGACAACTATCCCACTCTGCTCCTCAGACAGAATTTCTTAATTTTCAGGCTGGTTTTGTGGATTCGGAGCTAGTCATGGTAAAAAATCGTGTAAGAGTGAGTTACCTGTAGAGGTTGGAAGGAGATATACAAAAATAGATATATTTATATTAATAGATATACTGAAATGTTACGTTTCTATGTAAAAACCTGTGGAGCTAACATTAGAAGAGAAGATTAGCACATCATTAACTAGCATTAGCACTTGTATGCTACGCTAGCTGAAGGTATACAGAATGTAAACACATGGTGCTTTTGAATGATTGCAACAGTGAATTAAGACCTACCTGGCTTTTCAGGAACGGTGTTGTTTCCTTTATTTCATTATCTTCTGTCTCGATCGCCAGGTGACGTGGTGGTTCACTTTTACACATTGTTCTGTAGCTTTAGCTTCTATCTTTATCTTTTTAACATGTTGTCATTGCTGAATCAGTTTGACATTGTAGACATATCTTTGAAACGCATGTTATATGTTGACCCCTCTGTCTGATTCTCTCTGAAATCAAAAATGTGATAGTATTTATTCAGGGAGGGCAGTTAGTGACAGTGTGGGCTCCACGTTACCTCTGACAGCTGGGCGGTGTAGCAGTGGAGGGCGGGGCTTAGCGAAGGGTCAATTAATTTAGGTTAGTTTGTTATCAAGTCAGCTTTCATATATCAATATCATTGGAATCGTCCTCCAGTATCAGTCGGGCCTTTCTAATAGAAGACATCAAGTTAACTGAATGTATGATAAAGGGCATTGTTTAACCACAGTCTGTCAATTTCATTTGATCACACGTGACAGCGCAGTGCAGGAATGAAGATGGAGCTTCAGGCCGGATCGTCTGGCAGTAGAGTGAGGAAGATATTTAGTTTGCTTCTAAAAAAAAAAAAGAAAAGAAAGAAATGTGGAGAATCCATGATGGCACTGTGAAAAATGTAAATTTATAATGGTACAGAATGTTCATGATCATCTTCATTTGCATGTCAAGACCTGTATTTGTGCATTAGCTTCATTACCCTGGAAGGTGCACTGAGTCATCCTCCTCCTCACTGATATTTTTTACCCTCTGCGTAATCTAACTCGAACACCTGATCAACAGCTTTAGACGCGATACCTTATACACAGCGTATGATTCAGCACGCATCCGCCCAGAAAATAGGTGGATTGACTGTGAATCTGCTCTCTGTGGACAGCCTCACAAAAGAGCTGGTTGGTCACACGTTTGTTATGGTTTGACAAGTGATTTCTTTCAATGGCGGTCACCTGTAAATCTTCACTCTGTGCTGTCGATTGCAGCTCATGTGTATCAGGCAGGCTGATTGTCTCCTGGGTAAACCGAGGCCCCGTTACGTGATTGCTGTCTTTGGTGCTTGTGAATTGTTTCACCTGATGTGTTTAGAACGCTTTTTTTTTTTTAAATTGTCAACTCAGGACCATTCAGAACAGCTGGCCATTAAGAATTCATTATGGGTGGTTGCTTCGCTGTTCCCCTCTCTTCAGAGCTGATTTCACACGGTGGCTACAGTATGTCTACCTCTCAAGTATTCACTGTTGGGGAATCTATAAAATGTTTGTTATGAGACATAAAAGTAGCACTAAACTACTTTTATCACAGGGAGACATGCTGTCCATCTAACATTAATGTGCCCTCAAGTGTCATGAAACCTGTGGTACAGAACCGAGCTGTCGCTTATCTAACTGTTTTTTTTATTGATTGATCTGAATCATTAAGTAATTGGAAAATAGCCAACATTTAGTCTGTGAAATGACAAAAGAATATTGAAAACATGGTCATTGCAGTTTCCTTCAGCCCAATATCGAATAGCATTTTTTTAAGCTTTGTTTTGGTTTTACTGCTCGCACCCTTGCCGTTTTAGTCTACTTTCACTGCTTTTAGTACACACTAACCCCTAACCACAGCAGGCAGCTGTTTACTTCCCACTCTACGCTACCTGCCCAGAAACAAACGACAGACAGGCAAATATAGAACTAACTGGCAAGCATGTAGCTGCTTAAAAGCCCAATATTCCTCTAAGGCAACGATGGAAACCAAAATAGAGCAAAAAGAGTGAATGTTGGATATCCAAATTCTAATGCTGATGCATGCGTGTCCACAGGATGTGGATGTTTGCCAAATCAACTTCATACGGTAGTAATATTTCACAGATTATCTAAATTGTTGTTTCACTTCCGTTGAACTAAATAATCATTTATGGACTAATTATTTCAGTACGTCTCGGCTGTTAGACCTGCACCCATTTAGTTTATTAAACATAATTGAAACAAAATTCAAATCTGTTACATTTTGATTTCTCTGATCACATACTGAAAATAAAAGCCAAAAGCAAATGACCTTTTAGCTCCACAGATATTAGCTCCACATTAATAGACCTCTATGGACGTCTTAACAATCACTTGTTTCTAATTCACATGTATCTGTACTGGAGTTGTCGTTTTACATTTAATGATTTGTTCAGAGATTTGAATTTAAATCAGAGAGTTTGGTGCAGTGGAAAATTCCAGAAACGTACGTCTGCAGCACAGATTGCAGGCAAAGGAACTTCCTGGCTTAAGGTTTCTCCTCCACTGAAGCAAGACCGTTGGTTTTCTGTACACACACCTACAAAACCTTGTCTTGTTCTGTACCCAAAAGAAGAAAAAAAACAACTGAAATTCTTTTTTCTTCTTTTTCTTGCATGACTCTAAATGTTAAATTCCAACATTTAATTACGCCAGACCTGATTAAACCACTGCTCTCACATAATACAAGGGAACAACTGCACCATATTAGGTTGTATCAGAAAATGTGCTCCCATTCTTTGCTGAACCTTCAATCATGGATGCTGAGAGAGTCGACAAGACACAACGAGACCAGCCTCGTAATTAGGAAGCGCTCGCAAAACAATTTCACTGGTGCTGCTGAAATAATGACCTTAATGAGGTTTAAATTCCAGCAATGCCTTCCTTGGTATTTTCCTGAATATATATATATATATATATATATATATATATATATATATATATATATATATTTATAAATATGTATAGGTATTTACTGTTGAATTGTGTTTATTAAGGGATAGGCTGAATTATTGCAGTTGTACTGAGATGAAACCTCAGAATACAGAAGCTGTTTTTGGGGCTCATTATTAAGTGAAAGCTCAAGGATGGTTTTGCTGATGACAGATAATACACTTTTTTTTTGTTTCAGCCCCGATAATGCCTGATTTGAATAATTCTTCTCCTCATTTTGTTTGTTTGTGACAAGAAGAGTCTGTCTTAATGCTGATGTGCAATTCCAATTACAAATGGCAGCTACAGAGCTTTGCAGGGGGATTTATTACAGATTATCAACTGTTTATTGTCTCCTCTATCAAGTGGCTTTGCATCAGATCTTTACATCCCCCTGTACGGAATGAGTCCGTGTATTTGAGTCTTTCTTAAACCAATCCGTTATGGTTGTTTTTTTGTCGTGACCTTTTTGCCCGTAGCAGCACCGACTGTAATGAGAATGATCACTGTCCCTCTGAGAAACACACGGACGGATAAAGCCAGACAGAGGAAAGATACTTTACTAAACTCCCATCAAGCTAAATGAGGTATATTGCAATAGTCAGTAGGACATGGTGGCAATATCACAAGCCTTTTAAAACACATAAACACCACCCCCATAAAAAAGAACATGATGAGATCTAACGATCAGAGGAGGGAAAGCGAAAGCAGACAAATGTCCCTGCATCAGGTGCCAGAGAGACGGAGGTCCTCTGATGAAGCCTTTCAGAGAGGCGGCCATTATCCAGGTACACAGACACAGAGGGACACACTGTACTGCACACAACACGGGCTTAACTGGACATCTATTCTGAATGCAGACTATCCAACTCTATATTAATCATTTTGAATACAGATCATATATGTGATGCCGTAATGAAACGTCTGGATACTCAAACGAGTAGTTCTTATTTTTAGTGGAATGAATGAATGAGCAGAGATCAGGTTGAAAGATGTGTTGTGAAAAGATGAATAAGAAAAAAAACAAACCCTGTTAACATGCACAAACGCCATTATGCCAAACATAAACCCCACCACTGCCGGCATTAATACAGTATCTAAAACAGCTTTTTTTTGGAATTTGCAGAAATATTACAACTATTATGTGTAACTACATTTCTCGGGAAATAACGAGAGAAGTGGCTCAAATGAGGAAGCACAAACTCTGCAAGTAGCCTGCAGTACATTGCAAACAATTTATTGCCCTGTTCTTTTGATTCACCTAACTGCACCACTGTTGTGTGTGTGTGTGTGTGTGTGTGTGTGTGTGTGTGTGAGATGTTGCTGCTATTATGATTTAATAGACTTCTTTTGTAACCAGGACAGGTGCAACCTTGAAGCCCTACAAACTGACAAATAATGTATTTTGTAAGATTTTCCATCAGTACAGAACCACTCTGCTGGTTTGATGATACTCCACACCATTCACCCACCAATGGATTCTATAGACTGGGTCTTTAGTGTTTCATTGAAAGGGCCGTTCTTTGCAGTCCAGGTATTACATATTGATCTACAGATCATGCGTTTTGTACAGTTAACCAGAGGGATGGTTAACTGTGCAGTAACCCTCTGACATGCTTTTGTTTTTCTGTGTGTCGGCTAGCGCGACACCATCTCTCTGTAAATATGCAAATAAACCGCAGCGGCCCCCAAACGGTGAAATATTCCCCGTATGAAACCCAACAGAAGTTCAGAGAGATGAAAACCTTGTGTTGGGTATTTAATCAACAACCAGAAGTTAATTGTTGGTCCCGTGAGACTTCATCCGTTCGAGTCATTCAATTACAGAATTGTGACTGGTTATCTTCCAACATGATGCAATCCATCCATTTCCAGGTAGGCATGATCGTACTGTTAATTGTAATTAAGCTAATGATGACAAGATTAGATTCTCATTAAACGGATGCCTGGAGAAATGAAAGATAACGGCATAAACTTGACAAGTTAAGAGATGAAAAGAAGAGAACTGGCAGTTTATGGCAAAGACAGAGAGCAATTCAAATTCTGGTGTCAATTTAATGAATCATGAATTTTGCATAATCACTTAGTGATAGAAGTGTTGCCGACGAGGGGGAACATTGCTCCTCATAAACATCTCATTTACTTTGTTGTTGAAAGAATGAATAGGTCATAAACTTAAAACTTTAAATTGTTGATTGTTTATATCTGCAGTACAAAGCGTTTCAGTTTGTTGCAGTGTTGAAAGAGAGCATATTTAATATATTATGAGTCAGATTCTCTAACCCTCTGAGATTGTCGCTTTGCCACCAGCAACAAATATTTTGTGCTTTTATTAATAACCTTTGACTGGTGTTTGCAGAGAAAAACAATATAATGTACTTTCATTTAATTCTATCTCATTTAAAGTCTCCATGCCGCCACGTCTTGTCTTTAAAGCTTAATTACCTCTCATTATATGGAGCCTATGCCAGCTTTAAAAAGTGGTCATGGATATTTCTACTCACCCATACATCTTTACTTAAGTACCTTTATTTCTCACCATCATATTTTCAATTCACACATAATTTTACTCGCACAGCAAAACCCGCCCCTTCACCTTTTGCAGAGAAAGTCCTTAGAACCAGCCGTAGTAAATCTTCTCTAAGGGTCCCTGCACTACGTTGCTTTAAATCACCAACCCGCCCATCAACATGTTTCTATAAATAGCCTGCAGGGTTTTTATAACGGAGCCTTTACACTGATGGCAGGATGCCATAACTCCATGACACGCCCGCACAGCTCCCTTACAATAAGTTACAAGAAATGCCTCTTGCTAATTCCTTCACTGCCTCCGGCCTTTTCCTTTGGAAGCTGTTGTTTTCATACAACATTCAGATTTATCAGTCTGGTTGGATGACATTCCCACCATCTTCTCTAGTAAAAATGTCTTTCTAGAATATATTATTGATAATGCTATTGAAGGTGTTACACAAGTGATATAGATAATTCAATTTGTTTTTAAAACCAAAATGTTAATGGTGTAATCTTTTCTATATTTGTATGCTAAGTTGTGAACAACAGGTATCTTTATTTCTCTGACATAGATTTACACTTGAAAGATTTTATTGCTTTTCATGTATTCCTTTTCAGAGTGCGTGAAAAACGTAAACATTTGGGTTTGCTATGATTATACTCAATCTCCTGGAGCAATCATGATGCAGACATGTGTTCAATAGAATGAGTGGTTTGCCTCGGGCAACATTTGATTGTATTGTTTCTTTTCAATTGATTGAAGGAGGGGGGGTAGATCAAAAGGCACCATATATATGGAAAAAAAACCAACATATCCACTGCAGAGTGTTTATTCTTCAAAACGCAGGAGGCATAAAAAAAACCGCTTATTTAACACCTACTTAATCATAAAAAAGCATATGAAAATCATTGTATTTGTGCTTAAGTGTGGGGTTTTCTCTGAGACGGACAAAAGATTGCTTACGGAAAATAAACTGAACATTATCATTAGCCCTCATGGACGTTTTTTTTTTTTTATTTTGTTGTTTGCCATGTTTTTCTTGTGGAGCCAAATGGGCTACAACTGCCTTTACTAGTTCAACCCTGTGTTGCATAATGACAACAAATTATCCTTGAATCCTGGAAAATCTGGTACTGTAGTCGTGTTAGTGGTGGAAAAGTAGTTGCAAACATCTATGTTTACCCTGTAGGCAAATCTGAATCAGTTGTGTCCACCGTTTGCTGTGTGAATCTACTTTACATAGTGACTGCGGCAGAAAGCAAGACCCCAGCCTGACACTCCGTGCCCACACACATTGCTGCCGTGTAGGAGGAGGAATGTATGACAAGTCCAGGATGTATAGTGCTCGACTCAAGCTGACTTGGTACTCCTGTGTTTTTCAAAAGCCACATAATTCCCACAGAAAGGTAGTTTTCATGCTCAAGACCCGCCATTGCGCAGCTCACAGTCAACGGTGGCGTTTCCCGTTGCATTGTGATGCGTGAATAATATCCTCCTCTCACCGACTGCGAGAGCTACAACAGCAACTAGATGGATGAAGAGGTGCCTCTTTGTGCTGCATCTATTTGACTCCCCAGAGCTACAAGCAGGAGCCTTCTCCAGCTAATGATCCTTCACAAATTAAAAAGCTGCAGCCCTGAAACCAAAGTCATCCCCTGCCATCCATCACAAGAACTAATCCTGTTTTCCCTGTCCTCGCACCCTAATAACACCCAAACAGCATGAGTGTGATTGGTGTGAGGGGGCAAATAGATCGAAAGACCAATTGATCACTAAAAGGAACAGCCTCTCTAGAAGTTTGGGACTGATTGAGCATCTGGTTTGTGTACAAAGAAGTCTATATACTGTATAGATACCAGGGATTATGTGCATAATTGTCTCTTTAACTGCCCTGGTGACGCCCGTAAATCCATGTAGATTTGAAGCGGTGTCCCTGACGTACCTCATTAAGACCTCGCGCCTCTCTTTTCCGTCCCTCACAGTGTCAGAGGGAAATTATTTTGTCCTCAAATTAGAGACCGTGTTCAGACGGACAAATGGCAGCACATGGCTTCGGCTCTGCTGTCGCCCACAGATTTGGCCCTAAGAGCATTTATCATGGGTGGACGGACTCGTTTGCCTTCCTGTATGCTATTGGTCATGGAGGCTTGGGAGTAATAGGTGGAAAGCCAAGTCCTCTTCCACCGCCATGTACCAGCGCCTCTCACTGGCACCCAGACCCAACGTAATCTCTCACACGAGTGAATTTAAATTAAACTGAAAGACTCAGGTGTCAGAAATGTATTAGCTCGCCTTCTGCAACCACTAGTCGGAACTACTTAGAGACACTCGATGTGTTTTCTTGCCCTTTGGCAGAAATATTATATTATACACGGGGATAAAGTTTGCTTCACATTAGATAAATCAGCTTTCTCAGACGCCTCGGAAACGAGAACAAAATGACAGCCATCATTTATTGATGTTCAATCTGTTGTGCAATCTGATGAATATATTTTTGTTTGAATGTGGTGGCTTGAGTCATCTTAAAATGAAAGCGACTGAATGTGACATCCATGAGAATGGAGGAGAAAAGAAAAAGAAAAAAATCAAATTTCACAGAACACAGACTTCACAAGTCTCCGTCGAGACCTAATCTGGAGGCTCGCCTCTGCTGACAGGAGCAGATCTGGACTAGGATAGATAAATAGCTTGTTTGTCTACACTAACAGAATGATTTGTGGCTCAGTAGTTGCTCTATGATGGAATACACACTGTGTGTGTGTGTGTGTGTGTGTGTGTGTGTGTGTGTGCTTCCATGTCATTAGGATTTACCAGCAGCACTATATTCATTACTTCACTAGTCTCATGTTTCCCAAGTCTAAGTTGAGTCATACGCTGTTAGTGTGCTCTACAGCTCGGTGAGGTGTATATTATTCTGTTTGCAGTACTCAAAGTTGATCTGCCAGCTGCAACCTTGGTGTGTGTGGAGAGATGTTGTTGTGAAACAAAAAGTGAATTATTATCCAATCTATGTTGCATGTGTTTTTAAGTGTAAATACAAAAGTGCACACCACTTTATTTGACACACCTAAACAATCTCAATGCCGTTTTTTTCCCCATGCGATTAATTCAGACGTCTATATATTTTTTCAAAGTGTTGTTTTTGTTTGGCGCAAGGCAACCGCGAATATAGGCATCAACCAATCACATTGTGTCTACAATATATTGTACAACAGGGAGGCCCATTGGTCAAAAAAATCAATCAAGACTACCTTGACAAACGGCACAGACCAGATCCGCTCCTTCCTTTCACAATAAAAGCCCTAGACATGCCTCTTAGACTGCGTAACTGTTAACCAGAGGGAACTCAAATTCACTGATAGCATTTCACTTAAAGGAAGCTCTATAAAATATCTTACAGTAGCTTATAGGCTATACAACAGTTTACCTCAGACAGACTGCCTGACGCTGCTCTGGGTCAATAGGGCTTTTGCACATCTATTCAAAAACTTTATTGAAAATAGTGTTGCGACTGCCGCAAATTTGCATCGCTGCTGGTATGAATAGTTTTGATGTGAAGTAGTTCACATTTCCATGTCATATTTTCATCACGTCCCCTCTAAAGGCCTTAATCCAATCCAGTACAACAGCTCTTCATCTGTCTTCCTCTACCAGACAGCAGGTTTTGTTGCGGTGGATAAGGGATGAGGACAAGGAGTGTTCATTCAACTGCATTTATTACTGAGGTTGTAGAAAGTGGGGGTGTTAAAGTGGGCCGCATAAGGTTGAAATGTGTTTCTGAAGTAAATGGGGTGGGCAAATGTAAAAATCAATACAAAGCAGTCCAATTCAACACCACTGCAAACCACAGCTTCAATAGTAAACATATGCTTAAACGAATACCTATCTGACAGAGCCAATTATAATAATAATAATAGTTTTAGAGCACTTTTCAAGCAATAACAATGTTCACACACATACAAATACATGAATACAGAAGTTGAACACAACTGAACATTATTATCTTTGTAAAAGCAGAATCTGCGGCTCAGCTGTTGTGCTGGATTGCATTAGATCTCGCAGGTGTAAAGAATCTTTTCTATCCACTAACACTGTTTCTGTCACAATAGCACACTTCCACAATACTGTATATCTGGATAAATAAACATTGCCACCTGCTGCCAGCCTCCAATAATTGAATCAGGGCACAAAAAAACCCTCTTTGAAATGCTGTGCCACTGCATTCACTGGCATTTATTTTTTTCTGTCACAACCAAATAAATCACAAATTGACTGTGAGAAAATGTCAAGCGTAGAAGCTTCCGGAGCACAAATCCCTTTTAATGCGCGTCTTTAGATATATCAACAAGCGTTTAGCGTCATAGCTTAAGGATCTATCATTTCACAGATATGCAAAGGCAATGCAGCTGTTTGAATTTTAAAAGTCTCCCTTTTTTTGTTGAAGAAGTTCTTGAAGACCGGAGTACCTGAGGGGTGAAGGCTGTGTCGGTAGCGAACGCTTGGTGGAGGTGCGTTGCAGATAGCTCTGAGGCACACAGGAGAGCTTGTTAAGGAGGCAGCTGTAGAGAATAATGGAAGCTTCTCACGTCACTGTCTGCTAATGACAAAAAAAAAAAATGACAAAAAAACCCAAAACAAATCTGCTCTGAGAATAGCACTGCACACAACCCAATGGGCCCTGGTACAAGATGTAAGCCTCCACTCCTAAACACTGCTGAAATGAAAAGTTGGTCCTCACAGTTTCAGTTCAAATAGCCGAACAGATCGGTTCTGTGCACATTGCCCGGAGACTTGAAATCTGAAAGGCTGTAAAGACGACGAGGTAATAACTGAGCAACAGTACAGCAACAGAGGTCAGAACATTGTTGTTTATCTCTCCAGAACAATGGTGGCCTCTGTGGTGTGTCATTTATATCTCCAAAGCAAGTTACAGAAACTCTTCAATTAAATAGAAATCTGTACTGTATAACATGTTCCATATGTATAAGCCTTGCTTCTGTCCTGCTTGGTTAAAACCATCAGATGGAGTTAATCCTGGGGGAATAAGGGAAGTAGGGCTCAGCAGGGTGTTTCTGTGGATTAATGTCACAGGTTGTAGCTGAGTGAATGTTTACTTGCCCAGTTTAATTGAATTCCTCATGCTTCATACACAGCCGTTACAGGCCGAAGATAGCCCGAACATGTTAACTCAAGCCTTCAGCCCCGTGACACTTTATTGCCGCACCAAACGATCAGATGGAAGAGGGAAATTTTCTGGCAATCAGCAAAAATACAGACCTTAATGCCATTGATTCCGGAGCTGACCGTTTATTTTGTCTCAGGCTTTGCTGTCAGATATTTAGAAGGAAGGTAATTGGTTTCAGTGTGTTGTTCACATGTCCCTGCCACAGCACACGCACATTAAAAGATTTATTGAACCAAATAGAAAGATAATATCAAATATATTAAAAAGTACCATCAGGAGTGTGTACAAATCATGGATAAACGGGCAAGGCAGGTTTATTTGTGTAGCAGTTTTAAAAGCATAGAAGAAGAATATTTGAAAAGACAATGAAAAGGGAAAAAAATAAAAAATAAAAATAAATATATATATATATATATATATATATATATATATATATATATATATATATATATATATATATATATATATATGGGAAGATAACAAAACGAGATCGTATGGAATAAAACCAGACAGGAAATTATGAACAATAATAAAAGTTACGCTAGAGTTTGAGTGCAGTAATAAATAAACACAAATTGAATACAGGAAATAAGCGTTTTTCTTTTATATTTTAAATTAGGGCTGGGCAATGTGGCCAAAAGCTTCTGTCAAGATAAGTTATTAAAAGATTTTTAATGTATTCTAATAATTCAATAAATAAATCTATATGAAATAACCACGTGGTTTTGTACACTCTTGTGTGAATTAAATACTACTACTACAAATTAAAAGTAGAGTATTTTAATTAAGAGCCAGTAGAATTCTGATTGCATTACAGTTCAATGGACAGTGAGGAAGTAATAACTCATAATCGTTGAGATTAAAATGGCAAATGCACAAGAATAATCCACAAATTTGCAAGGATATAGTCATAAAAGCAGTTTGGCTCTGTCATTATTTTCTTCTTTTTTTTTACCTATGGCCCTAATACGCCGTTGTACTTCGCAGTCTGTATTCAAGGAGAGTATTAAGTTAACGAAGTCTTCCTCCGTCTTGTCTTTATTTAACTGAGGGAAACGTAGTCTCGTCCAGTTGTTTACTTTCTAACACTGACGCTGTGGGAAAGGTTTTGCAATTTGCAAAAGACATAAGCACGAGTCTAACCCACTCAAAACAACAAACCAAATACCAGGGGAGGGAGAGAGTGACTGACTGCCTCCGCCAGCTTATAAAGCCGAGGAACCAGCCAGCACAGGTGTCAGCCATCCCTCTGATGGACTTCCTGCTAATCTCCCCGCGGGAGAAGACAGCAGACAGGCGCCGGCAGCACTACAGGGCCTCCTCCTCCTCCTCCTCTGTTTTTAATTTTCCAGACGTCTTCCCAAAAACGATCAAAACAATCAAGCTCCATCTAGTACTATATTAATTGGTCCGGAAGCAATTTATAGCCGCTGTAATTAATGGCCGTGGGAGTGAATCGGAGGCAAGCTTGTGGTCTCAATGCAAACTTTACGCCCAGGCATAAATGAGCAGAGGGAGTAATTCTTTATTGACGAGAGCTGTCCGGGGCCTCCATTCGACTGTCATTGCTAATCCAGTTAGCGTACTTTGTACAGCGGTGCAAAGTCCGGGCAAACAGGGAGGATGTTATACTGTAGAGCTGCCTAAACACTCTAGTCTATTTAACAATATCAGCATTCCTCTAGAACATCTCATATTGACTATAGGGATCAGACTACTTATCTGAGATGATGAGCAGTGATGAAAGATCTAATGGATTCCATCAATCAACATCACAACAAACACTTGGATTCATTTGCTAAGATTTATAGGTGGGAAGAGCTTTTTATGGACGAAGAATTGAAGAGCTATGTAAAGGACTCTTTTTATTTTGAATCAAGGTTCACTTTATATCTATTTCTGATATATCTATCCTCAGATTCTTGAGCAAGACACTTAACCCCAAAAATTGCTCCCGTAGCTGCATCTACGGTGTGTAGATAGATACTGAACTGTAAGTATCTTTGGATAAAAGCGTCTGCTAAATGACTGTAATGTAAAGTCATTATTGTAAGTGATATTATTGTAAGCATCATATTGTAATCAGTGGGTTGACCTGTAGTGGGCCATGTTGCAGTGTGGTTTCATCTTGATACTTGTAATCATGTAGGAGAGCTGGTCATCATTGTAAAAGCCCTGACAGGTTAAGTGAAGCATAGGGGCCTTGATTGAGTCTGCCTGGGTGCTGGTTGTCAGTGGACATTAACTTTTATCATTCACAAGGCAAAAAATATATAACACTTATGGGTTTCAATTTTATATTCCAGCCTAGCCACTAGGGATCCAGGTCTGTCCTCAGACGGGCTGTGAGCCAGCGCTCACATATGTTGTTTCTATGACCTTGATTACTGCCAAGATCACTGTCATACAGAAACTCTTATCTGTGATGCCATTGAGTGGGCCTTTCTGATATGCTTCTTTCAAGAGAGTAGAAGAACTTGTGAACACTGTGGTTGTATACTACACTAGCCACTGACGTTGTAATTTCCTGCAGGCTGCAGGCTTCGGTTCAGAGCTACCGATGCTAAATGGAAACAGTATTGATTTGGGAATTCCATGTCAGCAAATTCAGCCTGGAGCCATTATTATCTGGAGAAAAGTGTTCATTGTCACAAGTCAAAGATCGTCACAAGTAACAGTAGCCCTTAATTCAATTTTAAGTTGGACGTTTTATTTAAGTTCCTTCCTCAGTGATCAGAGAGCTGAAGTACTTCCGAGCAAATAACCAGTTTTTTTGTTGTTGTTTTTTTACACCATCTTCAAGGTGGAGTAGTGGGTCATTCCTCAGACTTCAAGGTTTGTCTCCTAATGACATCGCAGATTAGAGCCTCAGCCAACGTTCTCTATTTTTGGCACAGATCATATTTGACTTTGACAAATCTGGACTGAGTTGTCCAAAATCATATAAAATATGTTCTTCTGTGGACAAGGTGCTTGAGCAATGTTCCCCGACACCAAGACAAATCTGTGAAATCAGTTTTATATATTTCTCAAAAGTTCCCTGTTTGAAGAGTCAAGGGCTCTGCAGTCTGCGAGGGCACGGACGTTGTGTGAATGCCATTTTAGATAATATTTTCATCTCACGAGTGTTGTTTTCAAACTGCTGGATGGGAGAGAAGTCACCTTTCATTCCCTTAACTGTACTTACAGCTAATTGCTGTCTTAGATGGACAAAAATTAATTTTTGAAAGGTCCTTTGAAGTACCCAGTGAAGCTTTTCTGCCTTTTATACTCTGTATGATTACTTTGGCAGCTGTATGAAGTCCTCTGCTGGTGCCTGATGAATAACTTTCAGCATGGAATTAGACAGTAAATCACACAGGGGAGGGGTTCTGACATACAAAATTCATAGACCATGCTTTTTGTGAAGCAAAACCAGCGTACAGCTAACCACGGCTGTGAAACAATCAGCTATAGCATCTGCCCTTTGCTTTTATGATACCCGATTTATCAAGGATTCTCATGTGTTAGGGGGTCAATACTGAAATATTGAACTTCCTCATTATTCGTTGCTCAATTTCCTACTTGCCACAAGAGAAACCAGCTGCAATCTACATTCAGTGAAGTCCCAGATTCTGATTAATGGCATTTAAAGATCTGCTTCCATGAAGTGAAAGTGAAGAAGTTGATGAATAGCAGCAGATACTATGCTGGTATTAAAATGTGTTATGGTTGTCCTTTTGGCTCACTTGGCAAAGACTGATTTTGAATGGATGTTGCTTTTTTACTTCAGAAATCTAAATTTGTCTAACTGTAATATAAGGTGTCCAAGTTCTAATTTTGTGATACTAAGGTCTGGACAGGGGAAAGGAAACCCCAGATTCACTCTCGTTGTGGAATGAGCATTGTTCGCTTTGCTACATTTGTGTTTCTGGCACTGGTTCTGCCTTTTTCGTAGCTTCCTCTTGGATGCGTGCTTGTGATGTTGTTGCTGCATTTTTATGAAGGTTGACGCCTAGAAACATCCTGAATGTAACAAAATAAGAAGACCCAGGCAGAGGGCAGGGTCTCTACAGACACTGCCACACACTTGTAGCGCGTCATAAGTAATGGATTAGAGAGGGATTATATTTGTATGAGTCGATGCATTGTTTTTTTAGGAAAATCCTACTCATTCTGCTATTTATGATATTTGTGAAAAGAGTTTGTGAAAGTAATAGACCCTTTTCTGTTAGTAAACATTTTTGGGGGCAAAGCGTAGGTGGACGCAGAATAATTCTCGTCTTGTTGGATTGTTTTTTTTATAATGACTGAAGAAAATACAAGTTTCTCTCAATATGTACAGCCACTCACTCTCTGGGACCGTGAATGTTACTCGAGAAAGTTAACATTAACCAATGGAACCATATAAACCAACCCCTATACACTGCTTGTGGACTACTTTGCTGGGAGAAGAGCAGATGTTAGCTCCTGGAGAGGACGGCTGGCTAGTTAGCCAGTTAGCTTGTCCATCTCCAGAGCCTCCTACTTAGCTCGCTAATCTCCGGAGGTCCCGCCTGCTCTCCTCCCGGCAAAGTAGTCCCCTACTGGGGAGTGAGGCAGGGGGACTGTAGTGCCAGCGCTGCCGTTGGCCACCAGAATATTCTTTCTGGCGGTCTTTGTAACGTAAGCATGAAAGCATGGTATAATTATAAGGTAGCTAGCTATGTAGCCAGCTGCTAAATTAGATAAATGTAACAACTTAATGCTTCATTCAAACACTCGTAGCAGTATAGGAAAAGACATTGCTATCGCCAGATAAGTGACATTTTGGTTCGGATTATTTTCTATAACCAGTGAAGGCATGGCAGAATTAGCAAGCTACCTAAGTGGTCAGCCGTCCGCTAGTTAGCTAGCTAATTCATGCTTTGAGGCTACGCTGGTTACAGAAAATGACCCCAACAGCAAGCCATCGCTTCATCTCTCTGTGCCCAGCCTATTAGCATCATTTCTCTCCATCGCTCTAATGGTTCTGAGCTCACCGCTCACGTGTAGCAGCCATGACGATTTAGGAGGTCAGCAGAAGGCTAAGCTAAACCTAAAGCAATTGAGTGCAATCTATTTGCATGTACAGTCACATTTTGGCTCAAATATGAAGCTGCAAGTCTCAATCAAAAACATTTTTGTCTTTGACAAAAAAGTCTAAATTCAAGGTCAATGTACTGAATTTATTGAGCATTCAACCAGAACTAAAACGTTCAGTTAATAGTATCAATCAATTGAACGTTTTTAAGCAAAACGCTCACTGTTTCCAGCCTCATATACTACATATTTGGTAGTTCTAAACCTTTTAGTAGACATGAAGTTTGCTCAGTTTAAAGTGAATGAAAGCGATTAAAAGCACTGGAAAGAAGCCAATAAGTGGACCTTGAGTTAAGAGGTTTTCTTTGTCAAAATAGGTCCAAAGTCAAGAATGAACTTCAATGCTCACAGTCTTTATTTAGCATTTGTCACCTTTGGGTGATTTGAGATGAATACTTGGATGAACCTTGAAGCTTAACATTGAGGAGTTTGGGGTCCAGGGTTTAAAACATTTTGAAATGAATCCCAGCACTGCTCTGTCCCTTCATTTTAATGAGTTTATTTGCGTACTTGTTCATCATTATCTCAGTCGGGCTTATTGATGTGAAATCTGTCGTTACAATAATGTCAGCTCAGCACATTGAATCTTGGCTCCTTCCTCGCTGTTTTGATTTTGGAGCTACATGAAAGGCCCTCTCTACATGTGGTGAGACAAACTAGGAAAGACTGTGAGTTGGGAGACAGTTGGATATCGTCTTTGTAACTTGATGTGTCCTTGCGCAGGACAGCTGTGGGGACACTGTTCTGCTCTTGAACTCTGACAATTCTGTGAAGGAGGCCAAGCAAGAACTCGGAAAATAGTCATCAACACTCAACATTTGGATGTCTGAGTGGTTGCTGGGTTGCACTCGACCAAACAGGAATTTGAGGAGCAGAGGGACGGTTTGAAACCTTTATTCCTCCAGACTCCGTATTTAAATGACCTTTCAGCATTATGAAAATGACATTCTTGTAGCCACCCGTAACATGTCCGCCGTCACATCCAGCAGACTAACTCTGACATTCTCCACACAGTCGGAATACAAAACCGCTGATGAGAAAGAGCACTTAGTCTCTAAAGATATTAGTAATCTTGACACGTGTGAATGCAGCTTCGGCTTCTTCTCACTGTAGAGTGAAAGAAAGTGTTTTCGGGCACACAGAGAAGCCATGATGTACTGAATCGCTGATTTCTTACAGCAGCACATTACCCAGTACACCAAACTTAAAGCATCTGGAAAACCTCCACAGTGTATTGATTGAGTATATAGGGGCTTGCACTTGGCTCAGAGTGTTTGACCACTCTCCCTTTTGCTGTAGTTGATGTAGAAAGATTACTCATTTTTACCTAGAGACCAGCAAATATGTAGGATACTCAGTGCTCAATTTAATGTCAGCATAGTGAAAAGCTTTTGAATGAATTTACTTCCACTTAAACATAGAGAACTACTCAATGACTCGGCAGACTTTGCCTGAAAGGAGCTTGTTTGAAGCCGCATATTCTTTGAGCCGCTCCGTGTCTGAACTTCTGTAGTTTTGATGTGTCTTCGCTAAACCCGACATTGTCTAAATTACTTTTCTCTCTTTTACATATTCGCTTAGGGAGAGGTCGCTGTGGTTTCTTTAAAACATAATTTTTTCTCTTCATTTTGTCAACTCAAACATCAGCTTTTACATTTGGTTGCCTTTGTGTTTTGCATAGCAGTGGCTAAATGCCCAGCGGAAGGAAGCATACTGCAGCTTTGGCATAAGGTTTGTGTTTTCTGAGCTTGTGCTTGAAGATACTCGACTGCCAAGAAGAAGTTAGTGTATGTTTTCTGTCTCGTGTGTCTCTCTGTGTGCTTGTTTCTTAAATAGTAAACACATTTTAATGACATTTGGTGGACAATTACAGTAGGACATCACCAAAGGAGCAAGTGATACGTTTTTTTTTGTGCATATCCAGGTGGTCAGATATTGCATTTTTTTTTTACATTTTCATTACTTCCTTATAAACCACTGACCTTACTTTTTCAATGAAAAATATGTTGCTTGTATCCCTTGTTTGTTACATTGTACACAAAGACAGAACATTGTGCAGCCTTGGCAGTGCAGTGCTGTTTGGCATTCATTAAATAAATGCATGTAAAGCCTGTCAAAAAAAAAACAAAGTGGCAAGTGTAAACAAATGTATGCATTTGTAAGTATGTCGTTAGTATAAGGTATGACCTTTCCTTCATATAAAATCCTTTTCTCGCTAGCATGAATTAAGTGAGGGTGTGAGGGCTGTGTTAGCATTTAGTGCAGACACACAATGACAAGCCCATTGGTAATGTTAGAGCTGTTAAAGCTGCTCCAATCAATACTTTTACATTAACAATGGATGAAAACACTATGTGTAATACACGTGAAAGGGGTCGTTTGTGAGGCTCGACCCGCGTTCCCCCTCAGCTCTCTGGAGTGCTTTAGTCGTTCAGCGCAATGTTTTTGGTTGTATGGGCAGCAACACTGCTGTTTTCATTCACCCTCACTGCTCTTATCCACCTGGCAGCCATTTTTTCGAGGTGAAAAAGCTCCAAAAACCTCACTGTACGTTATCCGCCCAGCATCAAACAGCAGGCAGACAAAATGAGTGACCAGCTCACAGAGCAGTATTTAGTCTACAAGCCATCAGTTTGTGTTTCTCTAAGGAGTTGGTGAAGACCAGAACGAAGCTAAAAGGAGAGTCAATATTGGACAGAAACACGACTCCATAGGAATGCTAATGTTGCCTCACTGCCACTGGATATGTCAATGGGAACTTAGGGCTGTGCAATTAATCAAATTCAATTACGATTTTGGGCTTTCAAGGATTATGAAATTAAGATAATTGACATAAAACGAGTATTGTGCCATATTCCGTTTCGCAGTCGACGCTCTCGTTTTGTCTTGTTGTGTTATAAATCCAGCGCACCTATACATTTTATAATGTTTACATACATAATAATATATTCACTTTTGGATTGCAATGCAGTGCACATCAATAACTCTGAAAGTTCACTGTGTTTATAAACTTTATTGAGACCCAATGGGGCTTAAACCCTGCAATAACTGATTGATTTGTCCACTTGGGGGCAGCAGAAACAAGTTGTGAACACAACACTGACATATCATCAACTTTTACGTTGCCTTGCCAAACTTTATAGCAAACAGTTACTTATTTACAAATCCAGCTGGTGCAGAGCAACATAATCATTCAAGTTTGTGTCCGACTGATGAATGTAACTCCAATATTCACCCTCCCTCTGTCTGTTTTTTTTGCTTCTTCCTACATAATTGATTTATTAAGGGAGAGGGAAAGATGCGCAGAATGTAAGCTCAGGTGATGTATGTAAGAGGGTAGAGATGTGGGTGGGTAAAGAAAGCTGAGAAACGGGAGGTTAACCAGCTATATTTAGAATAGTCCTGACAGGGGATTAAAGATGTTGCTGAGATCTTTGCTTCGCTAATTTAAAACTTATTTACTTCATTTTAAATGAATGCAGCACTGAGCAAATCAATTTTGGTCGAGACAGATACTTATCAGGATGCACTGAAATAACCTCAGGCCTGCATTCTGCGAATATACACCTCTGCCCATGAGTTGAAATGTATGCAGGAGAAGGCATCAATTATTGATGCTGTTACAAAACACATGATAGGGGGGCTGCAGCAAGATAGAAGATGATGTGTGCTGCAAACTTAAGGGATCAGCTACGGTTGTATTGACGAGAAGTTGAGGTGTTTTTTTTTTTTATCCTTTTCAATGGTTTTAAAGAGGTTATTGAGAGTATACAGTAGATGAATGCCTGCTTTGACTCTCCAGAGGGACTTATATCGTTGTATTATGTGTAATCGTTAAAGGAAGTTCAAGAGGGATGATGTTAGCCTAAAGATTATAAATGTTTGGCTCCAAGAAGATTGCCAGGTTTGAAACTTGTCAAGGGCAATAAGCTTAATGGGAAGCATGAATGAGTAATAGTCAAGAACGTCCAATAAGGTTTCATTTAGAAAAGCAGTAAACTATTCCCCCGGTGTGGCTTCTCACTGGCTAATAGATTATTGCGGTTGTTCATGCCAGCTCAAGCTTTTTGTATGCAGCTGTAACTAAATGTGACGCTAAGTGGGAATTGCTGACATTTTGTGTCTGCAAAATGTCAGATTTTCAGGACCTTAAACGAGCAGCCTAGTTTTTAGCTTGCAGACCACACGTGCCGTCTCCAATGGGTTGTGATTGGGGAACAATGTTTTTTGACCCATTAAAGAGCATTACATTTAAAGAATAGTCCTTCAAGTTCGAAGTGGAGACTCGCAACAACATTGATGTTTGCCCAGAAAGCTTCCCTGGATAAATAATGGTTGCACATGCCAAAAGAATTTGTGTGTGTTAGTGGTCGTGCAATTAAATATGCCTCAGTTTGCATCTTTGCCTCTCTGCTGTATCTCTGTTCGTTCCACCCCTCACGACCCGCAGTGGGATCAGGTCTTATACTTCCCAAATGAAACCGGATCTCTTGAATTCAATGTGCCCTCTAAGATCTCAATTAGGATTGGTTGACACAACAGTCCATCGCTACTTCCCAGATCCAGACATCCAACCCCTCACCCTCCCTCGGGTGCCCAGAGGAAACTATACTCCGTCTCCTCCAGCCTCCCTTGTACATTTGGTTTAAGTGAACCTCCCTGTTAGCACCAGTATTCAGCGGGTCATCGCTGCAGCAAGACCGCATCCAGGAATCCCTAACTTTTTAAACTCTTGGTGATAATGGGAGCCCCAGAGGAGGAAGCGCCACGTCCACCATCGGACATTACAGTGTTCGGGGCCAACTGTACCCTCCACGGCCTCAGCCACATCTTCCTGCCCGGTGGGGTGACTATTCGACGGCTGCTTTGGGCCGCCGCATTCAGCTCCTCCCTTTCCATCTTCCTCTACCAAGTGGCCGACCGTGTGATCGAGTACTACCAGTACCCCCATGTCACCATCCTGGATGAGATGGACAGCCCCGTCATGTACTTCCCAGCCATCACCATCTGCAACTACAACAGCTATCGAAAGTCCCAGATCCGTAGGAACGACATCTTCTGGATGGCCGGGCTCTTGGGTGTGGAGCAAGGGGACTTTGACGACTTCTTGGCCGCGTTGGGCCAGCCCACGGACGACAGCAAGTTCTTCCCCAGCAAGACCTTCAACATGCTGGAGTTTGTGCAGAGGACGAGCCACAACATAGATGAGATGTTGCTTGACTGCAAGTATCGAGGCAAGGACTGCGGTCCAGAGAACTTCACTACCGTAAGTATGGCTCCCTCTGTGGGTCTGGCCTCGGGTGGAAATTGGTGGAGACTGCGTCAGAATTATTATGGGATACACTGTGAGAGAGTGAAGAAGTACAACCTTAAATATTTCAGAATTTCTTAATGGGATAAATGCAGATTTGTTAAATATTTAGGCAAGAATATTCATCAGAAAATCTAAAAATTATTAACACAAAGCTGGAAAGCCAGATTTGAACATATGCAGAAGCCTTTGGCAACAATGCCAACAACTGTGAGCTGTTCATTATAATGCAACAATTTGAATGCTTCATTCTGCCCACGGTGAAATGAAATATGAGTCAGTTTATGTTTATGAACACCAGAAGACATTAAAGCAGAGCTCTGCTGTAAGAAGGCTGTTTTTTATCAAATGAGCGTCGTCATGATGAGACGCATACACATCAGATATCATTAGGGGAAGAGACTTCACTTCATTCAAATTATGTTGTCATTTCTTAATTGTTTCTTCAGTAATGGTCCCATAATCCTTCTTTGTTTTTTAAAAATAATTAACGGCATGTTTGTAGAGAGATTAAGTAGCTCTAGGGGGAACAACAGGTATGGGGGATGTTTGACAGGACTAAATCTAAGGAATAATAAGAACGAGATGCTTTCTCTCGCAATGATTTCTTGGTGATGGCAATATTTACACTGTATCCAATCCTCCATTTTGTGACTACGATTAATAGTAATTTTTCTTGAAGGAGAAATGAGAGTTACTTCCTCAAGAATTGTCCTCAGAAAGATGTAAAGCACTGAGGTGCCATATGGTCCAACAAATCTCTGGTGACATCACGCATCATGCATTATGAAGCGAACATATGGCGTTTTCAAGACCACTAGAGTTTCTTAATACATTAATGTTTTTGTTTTTTTTGTAAATACCTCAGAAGAAGGATCCTCATAGTAGTAATGGCACCACATGTTCGAGTGTTTTGTCTCATAACAGAACGAAAAGGTGACTTTTCTTAACTTTTGTGCCTTCACTTTTTTTAAATCCCATTTTTTTTTTCCTCCTCATTTTTCAGGCCTCAACCAAAGAGATAAAATCATGTCAGCAGGATTTGAACGGAACTTAATCGTCCTGCCGCAGAGACAGGGGAAGGATTGTATTTCAATGAAATAGGCCATTGATTTGAGTGATGGAAGCCGAGCACCAATATCAGCTTGTCATGCTGCACAATTTCTTTGAGAACCAGCATCAGCGGATGTGAGGCAAATGATTTATACCAATTACGTAGCAGGTCTACAGTGGCAATACTGTTATTGTGTGGGAGAGACAGTAGTTTATGTTAAACCCACATCAAACCTGACATCAACTTTAAGCAGAGCTTCAGACGGGAAAATAGTGCACCAGATTTCTGTTCCAAAATCAAAAACGGCACATAAAGGCAGATTTTTGATACCGATGTGGTCGGTCAGGTGACCTTGGCTCTTCCACATCCACACGCACAAAGGGCAAATTTCTGCTTAATGTCAGAAACTGGAGACGCTCTGAGGGCCTAAGTATAGAGGGGATGAATTAAATATTCATGGCGCTGCCTGAATTCCCCCTCCTCAGCCTGCTGATCTTACTGTGGGAGGCTCAGAGGCAAGTCCTCTCACAGGAGATGAGATGTGATGGAATTGAGATTACCCATTATATACTTCAGGAACATCAGCGCGGGATGACTCACGCAAGGTCTAGACAACATCTGATAATTAGCTCTCTGCATGTGGAGAAATCGGTGGAAATATGCACAAGATCAGTGAAATGCCTCCGCTGATGTATTTTACTTTTGAGTTTTGCGCATTTTGATATGTATGTGTTAAAACAGCAGAACAGTAAAATAGCCTTTTTCCTATTGGAAACACTTATTTCTGCTGTCTTTTGACATATTGCGTCGTATGATACTTCGATCTTCACAGTACTTCTGTCTGTGTGTGACGACGTGTTTGTGTGCCTGAATGCCTGAATAGACGTTTTTTGTGGCGTAGTCAAGACAAAGAAACGGCGGCTGAAGAAGCTACAGCACGCCTACAGTGACGGGAAAGACCAGATGTTTCTGTTAATGAGTTGGATATGGGTGCTGTAGCATTGAGAAATCTTGGAGAGGAAATACCCCCAAGTGCAATTATTCCCTCTGCACAAAGTAATAAAATATTTTTTTTTGGGGTGGAGGATGTAATTCGATGGAGGAGAACAAGTCTCAGATATTAAAAGGCTGGCAGATGGTAGATGCTGGATGCTGGAAATGTTCTACCCAGTGCTATAAATATATACGGGACCATAGCCTTGAATGTCCCTGTATATCAATCTGTGAGTGAACTGTGGTAATAAGCTTTATTCAGACTGCACTGAAGGACTTTTGTGCCTCTGCAACAAAAGTTATCATTTTTCTGTGTTTATCACTCAACGTTATATTAAAGAAAACATTATCAGATTTCAACACAACTGATAAACAAACAACAAACAACGTTGAGGCTTTGTTTCATTATCAAAATGAATCTCATGCCTCCATCTTGTTGCCGTACACACCTCCGTGAACCTGTGTGTGTGTGTGTGTGTGTGTGTGTGTGTGTGTGTGTGTGTGTGTGTGTGTGTGTGTGTGTGTGTGTGTGTGTGTGTGTGTGAGAGATTGATTGCCTCATTAATAGTCAAAAGCGTATGCACGCCCAACTCACCGCTGTGGATTAAACCTGCGAGATTGGCTCTGACCAAATAAATCGTCTGTGTGTGTGTGTGTGTGTGTGTGTGTGTGTGTGTGTGTGTGTGTGTGTGTGTGTGTGTGTGTGTGTGTGTGTGCGGGATATCATTTCAATCGATCACCAGCTCGGAGGATCACCTGACTTGCATTAATGCAAAGAGTTGATTCTAATACATTTACTTGTTACCGTTGATCCTGTGTGGTGCGATTATACTTCCTGCGAAGGTGTCGGGTCGTGTTGACACTAACCGTTTTATTATTGCATCGTGGTCTGTCTGTTGCGGCTGGGGATTTATTCGGTGTCTGCCAAAGCAAAGGCGGGATGTGATGTTTCACTTCATCCACTGCAGTATAGTCTGGAGGCTGACGCTGGCTTTAGAGGTCAAAGAAAGGAAGTAAAGGAAGCAGAAGTCGGGATTGAGTGTTAGACCTGTTTCGAAATAGGCAGTGTGGGAGATAGCAAAAGAGACAGAAGAGTAGCAGCTTATACAAGAGCGATAGATAAGGGGGGGGGGGGGGTAGAGTTGAAGGAGAGAGCTAAGACAAAGTGGAAACAAAAGAGAAAGGAGAGAGAGGCAGAAGGAGGCTGTGCTGAGCTTAGATTGAGGTGGGACTGGGACTCGGCTGAGGAGACCGGCACCATCATTGTGATTCAGCCCGGCTTTGGAGTCGAGCCCACAACTGGAAGCATATTAGGAGAGATGAAGGGAAGAGGTGTGCGGAGGAGCACAAAATTACAGTGCTGCTTGGAGCATGAAAAAGGAGCGGAGAGATAAAATAAAGCTCCACTGTACAAACACTGGAATAAACAAATCTAAAGGCAGCGAGTGTGGATGACAGGCCAGATAGCAAATACCTAAAGTGTTTGTTCCATTAGTCAGTGTCAGTGAAGGCCAGTGCGGGGAGCCACTGTTACTGTACTGTAAGTGCAGTATTGGCAGGCCAATCAATGGCGCTGAAGAGGCATAGTGAGGAATTCATAGCAGGGGACGCTGTACGTCGATGCTTTTTTTGCTGACTCGCACATCAGGGAGCAGATATTACCAGAGGCAGACGTCGGAGGTGCCAGTTGACGGAACCTCTTAAGTTTATTAGCTTGTTAGGTGGAGACATTGGACAAGAGTGTGGCTCTGTCCAAAACCAATAGTGCCATTATGTTGTGTTCTAGATTATCAGCCATCTGGCATCGAGTGATATCCAAACAAAAGCACCATGTTTGGCCTGTTAATATCCAGATTTTCATACAGTTTACCATATGAAATATCTTCTATTTACGAATCAACGATGGGGCAAAAAATTGACTCATGGTTTCCTATCGCATATCTTTTTGATCTTAGATTACCTGCCATGCCCATATTTATCTGCTGTTTCCACTAATGGCCTCTGGGATCTATACGCTGCACCCTAACACGATATAAGCGATGCCTTACACCTTCTGAAGTGATGTATCGCTCTCTTCTTTCACGTAAACTGAGACATCACGAGTCACTGCACAGGGGAAGCCAGACATGACAAATTGTTGGAAACTGCAAATCATTTTTTTTTTTTTTGGGAAGTATGAGTGATGATGTCATGCACTTTCAAGTTTTAAAAGAACCCTTTACATTTAGATGATGTAATGATGTTTGTTTGAATGCTGGAAAGAGAGAGAGAGAGAGCGAGAGAGAGAGAGAGAGAGAGAGAGAGAGAGAGAGAGAGAGAGAGAGAGAGAGAGAGTCTGTGCAGCTTTGCGGATGTTTAGGAATATGATGTGAATTTGTAATATGTTCACCTGACAGAGGATATGGAATGCTGTTACTCTACGCTGCTTTTAGGCAGCTTACATGCGCTCACAATGCTTAATTTCTGGGCGAGCGAGCGAAATAGATTCAGGAATGGATACCAAAATCCTCCAGCTGAGCAAACAAGATGAGAACATGCTGAAAAAAATAAATAAATAGAGATTATATTTGCAGCTGAAAGTACCGGTGAGGAAATATAAGGGGTGAGTTTATCAAAGTGTGACTGCGGGGCTGCAGACTGAAAGCTTGAGTGACGGCGCACAGCGTTTTCTGCCTGGAATGGAACAAGGGAACAAGATGGCAGGTGTAGCCAGCAGCATCTGTTTTTTATTGATACAGACTACATCTGCTCTCCACCTGGTCTGCCAGGGGAGGGGGGGGGGGGGGTAATAATGCACATGTGCTGTGTCAGAGATGTTTACAATTACCGTGCTTAGCCCGGCATTTTCTTTTTATGAAAATCTAGTTTTATGACCCATAAGATTCACAGCGAATGTCCTCTAAAACAGCTTTCGGGTTTATTTAATTAATTTTTCTTACAAAGTACACGTCAGTATTTCTTGCTTTTTGATGTATTTTATATGAGGTATTTCTAAGCCCCTCTTAGCTTAAAAATCCATTCTTGCTTTCCTTGCATTACTCATCCAGCATACAGAGTGGCTGTGTTGTATTTCAAGGAGGTTAGCTCATTTAGAGGCAGGCCACAAGATGTCTCCCTCTGCTAAAGAAGCTGCCCGTCCACCAGAGTGACATCCCTGATTGCAAATGTTTTGCCTCTAACCGCCTGCCTTCTGTTCCTGATTCACATTTGTTTGGTCCTCTTAAATCACAGAATGGGACTTCTCTGCCTTTTCTCAGACCTTTACTTTAGCTCCAGAAATTGTCAGGGAGTCGAGTTGTGAAGTTTTCATGTGAATCCGAGTGTGACATGCTGCATATCCAATAACTCCATGGGGAAATTTCAAGATTAAAATAATAAATGAATATTCAACAAATCAGTTTTATTCATTCAAACTTTATTAATGTTTTTTTTATCCAAAAGTTCAAGGCAATAACTGAATACTGTATGACAATGATATTAAATTCATTAAGTGAATTAATCAAATGTAATTCGGTCACATTACTGTCATTATGAATATATAAGTAAATTACTTGATTTGGTGATTGACAGATAATAATGATAAACTATAGATTATAGTAATAATACTAATAAGTATTGTTATTATTATTATTTTTACTTATTCATCATGGTAAGGAATATTAATGTATGATATTCATTTATTTTATTTTTTTTTACTCTTTTCTCTCAATTTTATATACAATTTCTTTATCTAGAAAACAATATACATATTTATTGATAATAAAAATGATCATTAGTTGCTGCCCTATTTCTTATTATCTTTAACTAACTCACAATTGCCCCGAGACAAATTGCTTGTTTTTTCTGCACAATAGTCCAAAACTCCCAAAATATTGTGTTTACCATCATAGAAGATTAATAAGAAACGCACCAAATATTCCCAATTGAGAAGCTTGAGCCAATTGATTTTTGGCATTTTTACTTGACTTCAATGATTAATCAGTAATCAGAACTGTTGTCTATTAATCCACTAATCAACTGATGCGTTCAGCTCGACAGTAACTGGACAGTAATGTTGGACACGGCTTTCATTCTTCCTCATCTTCGTCTCTGCCTCGTCTGTGCTGTGTGCATTTCTGATACTCTGCCAGCATTTCATTCTCACTGGCCCTTGAAGGAGCTCTTCCCTTTACTCAGTCAAAACTCTGCTCCTCCTCTAATGAGACCTCTGGGGTACGGTTCAACTGGGCTTTGACATAAAAGAGGATGGTTAGTGTCATTCTCTGACAGCCTCCAGGATCCCTGAGCTGGTCTTAAAGCCGGCCAATAAATGGACAAATCTGAAAAGTGCTTCTTTCAAATAGTTCTACTTTGCCATCAAACGGCAATCGGCTGCTCGTTCTCTATTCGGCAAATTGTATTACACCATGATTCACTAATTACATGCTTGAATACGGAGACAGAGATGAAAAGTCTTTGCATCCTCAGGAAGATAACAATAGAAGTGTGGGAGCAGCAGAATGTGTTTTCTTAAGGAGGATAGCAATTTTATAGAGACGAAAAAATCATTCATCATCATTAACTGCATTTCGCCCGGAGCGCTTTATATTCTTGAGCGATTGCAGCGATTTGTTGGAGGGGATATTTTAACTAAATTAATGATTTTGCAAAATTATTTTTCAAATAAACGCAGCTCTAAAAAGTTAGTTACACTGAAGGGAAAGCCATATTATATATATTAAAAAAAAGGTTCTAAAACTGTAGCCTTCAGTGCAGAAACATTATTGCAGAGTGTTACACCAGATTGGAAAGCTTTGTTGTTTCATTGAGTAGATTGGAAATGATCAGACCTTCGGCCATGTTGTATTTCCAATAACACAAGTGAGGAGGAAACACCGACTTCCTGTTCATAAAGCTATACAGTCCACTGCCTTGTTCTTCAATAACCAGGCACGCCATTGATTCTGATAAAAACAACAAAAAACATACACTGACGAGACTTCATTCACGTGCTAACACGTTCTCAACTTTATAAACTAACATGTCAGTGTTGTGCTTTAAGGTTCACCTGCCTGATATCTCCACTTTTGGGATGCAAAGCAGTTCACATCAATGACTCTGAATTATGATTACCAGACACGTCATCTGTTTCTGCTGGATGTGTAAATAAGAAATTACTTGCTAACAAGTTTGTTTGCAGCTTGTTTCTGCTGCCCCCAAGTGGCCAAAAACGGCTAAAGCCGGTTTAAGACAAAGAAAAGAAGGAAAACCTCACAATCGAGAGGCTGAAACTCAAGAATGTTTGGTGTTTTTGCTGGAAATATGATTGATTAACAACATTGAAATGTTATGTCAATTAAGACTTATTGTATAATCTTGAATAGTAACCTTTATGTAATCAGGTAATCTTGGTGAGATTAAGACTTAAGTACAGGATAAGGAATAACACAGAAATAGAGAGATACACAACCAATCCCCGACATTGCTGATAAGGTACATGGTTAAATGTTTGAAATGCAAAAGCAAAGAAATTAAGTAACGGGTCTAGTCAATATTGCATTCGGTGCTTTGAACCCTACTTGTGCCTAAATGTACCACACAATGTACCACACAGTAAAAGGCTGAATGCAAAGTCCGTTGTTCGGACAAAACGATGATTGTCATGCATTGCCGCCTGCAGCTGGGAATCTTAAAATTGCTCTTTGGTTCAAATTGCTGACGAGGGACCATTCGGAGACCAGGAGAGCCGTCCACTGAGCTTCTGTGGGACAAATGAGCTCAAGTAATTAACTCAGCAGTTAAATGTTCCTCAAATCTATTGACGTTTTTCCAAAGAAACCAAGAATAAAGGAAATGAATGCAGCTGGTCATTGAGCGAAGACGGCAGCCAGTCAGGTATGTGTGTGAGAAGATGTTATTGTTGGAGATATTTACTTGCCTGCCGCTCATGAAGCATTAGTATTTCTCTCCTCTGTGTATTGCTTTGTTTTTGGGTCTGACACTGAGGTAGTTATCCCTGTTGGTGCCAAAATAAAAGCCTTTTGTTCACTTTGACTGGATCGTTTCCAAACAGAGAGAATCTTTAATAATACAATTAAAAATAGACTGTCTGGTTGTTTCTAAGAATAAAAAGCTTTCAACGTAAGGCTAAAAAGAAAACAATGCAAAGTATCGCTCTTGCCTGGAAGAAGAACAATAACGGCGGGCTGCAGACATGACATACAGCTGTTAGGGGAGCTGGACCCGGGCAATTCATTTAGTTGTTTTGCTCACGGGGAAAATAACTATCACCACAACACTGAAGCTGTTACTGTGGATTATTTTTATTATCCATAACCAGACATTCATTAATATTATCAGGCTGTTGTTACCACAGCTTTTTACCACACAGAAAACCGTTCTGCATGGTGTCTCTGTTTCTTCGTTATGAATTGATCTTTTTGTCTAGTATTAAATTGGCTGGAGATAAATTTAACTGTTTTGAAATAATCTTTGTATTAAATGAAGGTTTGCATAATAGTTAAATATGGAAACAAATGGAACGGAGGACTCCTTTCAACTCTTCCTCCTCCGCACTGAAGTGGTCTTGACAAAGTTAACGTGTGATTACCAAACTCTTCTCCATGTTTGTAATAATGACATCCAATAACATTAAGTGAAGCAATCAAAAGACTCGTTGCTTCTGTTTACTTATCACTTGTCCTTGGTTTTGATCAAAGGAAAGCATTTCAATTAGTATAAGGAAAAGCTGTCCATTTACACTGCAGCATTTAGGAAGACGATGGATGTAGATGAGGAATACACCTCGGATACATCAGACCCGGTAAAGCCGGCTTTGTGGTGATCAAACAACAGAAGTCTTCTTCTTCTTCTTCTTCTTCTTCCATGTGACATACTGACACACTCATGACATAAAGGATGCCTCATGTCATTTTTAAATCCATAACTTTCAAACTATGAGTCCATGTTCAGCCAATTTTCACCAAAGATATAATTTCCCATTTAAATGCATTGATTTTGTGTTTTTGTGAGTTAAATGAGAAGGTTAATACTAGTTGTATTTGAGTATGTAGTAGTATAAGTATGACGCTAGAAAACAGGAGCTTAGCATTCATTTCTAAAGTTTGCTAATTTGCTATATCTCGTTTAATTAAACTACTAAATCTGAAGTGCAAAAACATGAAGTTGTGCCCAGTGACTTCCTGGAGACAAGGCTGGCTGTTTCCCAGTGTTTTAGCCTATGTTAAGCTAACGGCCTGCTAGCTCTGCCTTCATATGTAAAGAACAGATATGGGAGAGATGTCGACCTTCTCCCTTCTCCCTTCTCATCTCAGAGGAAAAGGTTATTCCCCAAAATGTCAAACTATTTCTGTAAAGTAAAACTTCTTTTTTTCACGCTTGCTTAATTTTCACAACTATTTGGTTCAAGATGAAACGGGGGACAGAAAAGTGGCAATCTGGAAGATTTTAATTTAAATAACTGTTGAGTCACTACCTATTGCAGAATGAGGTAACTCAGTGATGATTGAGCCGACGGTCCACTGAGGAAATATTGCAATCTCTCTATATTTGCAGTATTACAAACTGAGTGTGGAGACATTCCCAGATAAAAATAGCTGCTTTGCAGTTCTTATCCATTGTATACACACTCCAAATGTAACTGTGGACACAATTATGAAAACTTGAAGTCATGTATCAAAATAAAGACTCTTCAACTTGAAGTAAAATGTCTTTGTTTTCCCTCAAATAGAAATTCTAAATCAACCAGGACTGAAATCTTAAGGATTGCCACTTAAATACACAATCGATTGATTGATTCAGAATTGGATTCAATTGTTTTAGTCCAATTCAACTCCAATTCTCAACTTTCAAATGACATCCTCGACTCCAACAACACACAGTAATCCAACACTTATTCACTTTTCACAATCCTTTTTTACAACCATTTATCTCCACAGCTGTGATCAGGTTACTCAGCCAACAGTCACATTACAGACTGAAAAGATTCCAGCTAACATAATGAAAAAAATAGTCTCAGTGTGAAGCTGAGCCTTCTGCCGAACAGAATCCTCTGATGGTCTCACATAACTGGAGCGAAGCACCTTTAATATCTTCCAGAGCCACATCTGCATGCAGCAGGATGTCAGCCCTCATTGCACTGCGTTTGTGAAATCACATTTGAAACTGGCAGAAAAAGGCAAACTAGGAAATGTGCCATAACGGATATTTTCCAACACATTCTGAGGATTCTGCTGTGTTTTTCTGCAACTATCCGACTCCCCTCACTTATCAATTATATAGATTTATAGATCCACGAGCAAGCTGGGGTTTCTCCAATATTAAAGAATTTCAGACTTCATTTTTATATTTATTTTTCCGTTGCAGAGTTACGTTATCACAATTATTTATACTTTCAATGATACCCCCTCCCCCCCTCGTCTCTCTATGCCATTGGAGGTCTACTTCATCACCGGAGGAAAAACAATTTCATCCACTGGCTCCACCTCATTCTCCATTCGCATGTAGAGAGAGTGTGTAGAGAGGCAACAAGCTTTATATTCCTTTCTGCAGGCTGCAAGTCAACAGTGTAAAAAAAAAAAAAAAAAGCATCTCTTCAATCTGTGGAAAAAGGGAGGAGTTGGGTTCCGGGCAGCTACTGCACAAAGAGAAAAACCACCGAAATCTGCAAGTATTGTCTGCCACTGGAGAGGGAGATGGAGGAGTGAAAGATCAGAGCAACAGGGGTAAGCCTCTCCGGATTTTCAAAGTGATTGCCTCTGGGAGTGAAGCCGTCGCTCACATCTGCAATTATCACGTCCATTTATCTATTGGTGAAGGACTGGTGATGGTTACGCTTGATGGTTTTCGTTAATGGAGTGATTCAGCTGTTTCTCTCATAAAGGAATCAGTATGTAAATCAATTTTTACCTCCCCCAAGGAGCTCAGTTCCCCGTTTCTCTTTTTTTAATATCTTCACGGCAAAGAATTTTCAAGCCTGAACAGTGGGACGGCTGCACATTGGGACTCCAGTCGCTGCTACCTGGAATCTGTGATACACAAACCTGGACATGGTTGTGGAGAAAGCCACTATGTGTACATGTGGGATGTCTAGGGTGGGCTACTGAGAAACAGCATACGGTGAAGCGGCTGCCTTGACACAAGCAATTATGGTTAAAGCAGCCACGTCCGAAGCAGTTGCCCTGGGGCCACACAAAGGCAATGAAGCCCAAGAGACCCGTCTCCGTAACACTGAGTCCAGCTCGCTCAAACCAACGTGGAAAGAGATCACGTTCAGTTTCATAATGAAGACCAAAATCCACGGTTTGAAGTTCGTCTTCTCTCCGGACAAGTCGAAACCTCAGCGGGTCATCTGGATCATGGCCTTCTTCTTTTGCCTGAGTCTCCTGTGCACCTGGTCCTGGAATCGAATCCAGTACCTGATGTCCTACCCGGCCATCACTAAGATCTACATGGTGTGGGCTCACAACATGTCCTTCCCAGCCGTTACCTTCTGCAACAAAAATGTGTTCCGCGTGTCCTCTCTGACCAAGGACGACCTGTATCAGAGCGGCTACTGGATGGACCTCATGTACTCGAACCACACCGTGATGGAGAGGAGCCTGTCCATCCTCAAAGACAGCCACAAGCAGGGTCTCCTGAGCCTGCTGGACTTCGACAACTACACCCCGCCCCCTGAATACAGCATCAACACCACCGAGATGATGGGACGCCTCGGCCACCAGTTGGAGGACATGCTGCTGGAGTGCAGGTTCCGAGGGGAAGCCTGCACCTACAAAAACTTCAGCACTGTATGTACAGAGAGAAAGATGGTGTTTGTCAGGTGTGGATGTTGTTTACAAGGTGTATTAATAATTCATGCGAGCGTTTGACGACGCAGCCTCGTTCTCTCAGGGTGTTTTAAGGTGTCGATGTTTGAAAGCTGCAAAGAAGAAAGCCTGTCCTGTTTTTGCCTCTCAGACACAACAGCTTTTTCCTCAACAAGCGTCACGCTCTGAAAAAGTCACTCAAGGAAACAAACACGGTGTTACCTTCATGTTGTGGTGGAATCTCAATGTCACGTCATCATCAATGACTTCTACGTTACAGTTTTTCGAGTGTGTCGCTGCCGAGTTCTTGAATTTCCAGTTCCTTTAACGCCTTTTTTGCTTTATGTCCCGTGACAACAGTATTAAGGAAGAAAAATGAGAGCGTTAATAATTCAGACATCGTAAATCAGTTCAAATTAAAATTCTAGCTTTTCTAATTAAACATCTGGAGGGCAGGTGGAATCCACGGTCTTGTTTCAAAAAGGCAGCTGAGCTTTTGAGTGAGCACTGAATGCTGCTTGGATTCAGTGGGAGATGTTTGTGAACCATAAAGGCACTATTCAGAGTGGTATTATTCCTATCAAATGCCTTCAGCGCATTCTTTAACCCCGTCTAGAATTCATTTAAAAGGCTCACAGAAACTTCTGCAGTGAGAAGTATGCATGCAGAGGGACTCATTTAATTCCACCGCACTGAGAATAATTTATATCTGGGCACACAGTCGTAGATTTAACACACTAACCTGTCACTGGCATCACATTTCACCACTTGCCTCTGTAGGTCTGAATATGTACAGAGTCCTAAGAATCAAACCTGTAGCTGTGACGACTTCGACTGGTCTTGAGACAGTTGAAATGCAAAGTCCTGCACACTGCGATGTGTCGGATGTCCATGGAGGCTTCTCTGTTTTGCACAAACCTGTGCAGATGCACAATCTTAGGGGCTGTAATTTTGGATTCAAACGGTGTTGTGTTGCTCACGTGAGACTGAATGAAGCTCCCGTTTTTTTATTTATCTGAGCTTAAAATCTGAATCTTCAAAAACCAGTTCCCTTGTCACTTTGCAGAGCTCATTAGGCAGCAGGGGGAAAGGACCAAAGCGCTGTCTCCGTCTGTCTGAGCTGTGTGTAAGTCCGTCTGTGTGTGGACACGGAACACTGCCTCTGATCTCTTGAGATCGGCTTTGCATTGCTGGTTGGGTTTTGGCTCTTAGCTCGACCTCACCACCACACTGTGGAGTCAAAATTAACCATTAGATGACATCTTTCCAGCATTAAATGCTTACAAATGTGAAGTTTCATTGATTCCAATCAGCCTTGATAAGCCTTGATTTATTATCTGAATTTTATAACAACCTCTTTTTTCTTTTGCTTGAATTCCATCATCTTCAACGTTTGTTTTTTTTGTAATTGGGCACTTGAATTTTCTTTTTGAACGTTATTGAAAATCACGTTATTAAAATCACTTGATATTACTGTAATTATTATTACAGAAAATTCCTTTAAATTCTCAAATATTCTTTTCAAAGTAAAATATTGCACTGCTATACATTCAGTGGTATTAATCTACAATGTTCAATATTCAAACGTGACTAAATTACGTAATTAAGCATTTTTAGTTGCTTTTATTCAAAGCTTCCTCAAGCCTTTCTATGACTCCATAGCTTCATGATGATTGATGATGTAGTGGTGACTCATTTACAATCACCCCATTTCAGTGTGTAGTTGTGTTTGTTGGGATCAGAAACCAGCAGATGTTGATGCATATGTAACTGTGATGAAGTTGTGTGTAACGCTTTACTGTAGGAGTTGTTTCAATTTAAAATGGTGACTGTTTCTTCTGCAGGTTCTTATATTGTGTTGAAATGCAGGAGGAATAGATATTCTAGTTCCTCAGAGTGTTGCATAACCAATCAATTCTGCAGTCTGATAGTCTTGTCGCAAATTGATAAACTTATCTTGAGTTTACTCCGCACCCTCGAGCCGTATTCAGAATGTTAAGCTTTCTTAGTCTTTATCCAAACTTTAGAGTTCAGTTTAAAATGTCAACATTTCTAATCATCATACTGATTTGTTTTTACTTGTTTGGCAGAGGATGGAGAATTGTTTCAATCACAGAGAAAATCCAATAACTTGGGGGGGAAGTGTATCCGTCAACTGTAAGCACTGGCGCAAAAGCTGAAAATAAATACTTTAACTTAAGCCAACTGGATTAATTAAACGGGAAAGATATTTGGTGTGAGCAAATGGAGATTGCACATCAGGCGTTAAGTACCGCTGAGCTTTACTGGCACAGGTTCGGTCTCTCAAGAAGTTTGTAAGTCAAGAGACACACAAATATCTTTTACAAACCCAATTTAGAGTGGGCCTGTGTGTCCAGAGAGCGTCCACCTCAGACGTTTCTTATTTAATGACTGCAAAATAGTACATTCACCCTAACTTACTCGGGGGAAATCTGTAGTGAAATTGGGTAAAGATTGATAGCTGCTGCTGCTGCTGCTGCTGAGGAAAGCTCATTAATTCCTCAAATCAGAGCCAGGTGCCTGTTTAACGCCGGCGCTGCTTTCTCAGATAATCACAAAGCCTCCGCAATGATTAGCTGTCCTGCACAATTACAGGCTGACATGTAATACATCTCGTACAGGTGCACAGTTTACCGTGGAGGAAAGCTGTGACTTTTCCACTAATGCCCCCCCCCCCCCCCCCCCCCCTCCCCCTTTGTGCTGTGCTTTTTCTTCACAGATTTACACGCGCTACGGAAAATGCTACACATTCAACTCCGGATTGGACGGCAACCCTTTGTTGACCACATTGAAAGGCGGCACGGGGAACGGCCTGGAGATCATGTTGGACATTCAGCAGGATGAATACTTGCCGGTTTGGGGAGAGACAGGTCAGTGCGGTAACATTTGAACCCTTTTGTGAAAAAAAAACCCTCCATCTTGTTGGGTCACCCAGGAAATCCCAACTACTCTTCTAGTCCTTTGTCATTACTGTAACAAGAGGATGCATCGCTTCCTATAGATAACAAACTTCCAACATTTCCCCAGGTCTCCTCATACACTTTACTGCTAAATCTCTGCAGGATGTCCACTACACACAAGTGATTTGCTACTGTTTAATAGCGTATTCTCTTGATATGTTTCTCCAGGTCTACATCTGACATCCGGTCTAATAAATTGTATCTGTTGACGTATTGTCTTCAAATCAACAACAGCCACTGTATCGTACATTCATAAAGTACGCAGCATGCAATGAATCTTCGGTTGTAAATCTGTTTATTGCCGTTCCAACTCCCTAACGTTTGAGTCTGATATTAGCTTCCAGCATGGGCTTTAGAAGCGCTTACGGCACAGTACCGGTGGCAGAGCCAAAGAGCGGGTTTCCACAGGCGACCGCACTTGTTGTTACATTTTCTGGCGTGCTGTATCCACAGATGAGACCTCCTACGAAGCAGGCATCAAGGTTCAGATCCACAGCCAGGACGAGCCGCCCTTCATTGACCAACTGGGATTTGGTGTGGCCCCTGGTTTTCAAACTTTTGTGTCATGTCAACAACAACTGGTACCTAATGTTCGGCCTCCTCCCCTCCGACCTCGGCCTTTTTTTTTTTTGCTCTGCTTTTTTTCTGTGTTTGTCCCCGAATCCTCGCCAGCCAGTGCCCATCACCTCTGTGTCACAGAGACGGGAGCAACATCAGATCTTTGATTTACCTTTGTGTGGGAAATACATGTGCGGTTAAGGTGTTATACAAACACCCGGCGTTTCTTGGTACATGATACTGGGATTATAGCTGCCAAGGAATATTGATAGAGCAGGACCAAGTAATGATTGGATGCAAGCATACAAGCACACTGTGCTTATCTCAGCCAAAAGAACGTCAGACTTCACAATAATATGTGGCAGCTCAGAGTGTTTGTTTTTCCTTTAATATTGACGCTTCACTACTTTTAAAATACAATTTATTTGGATGTTGTGAATAATCCACTCTGAATTCACACAGCCACGGTCAGCCGGCTTCAAAACAATAACTGCGATTAATAAAACATAAACCCAATTTAAGGTGGTTTTCTTATATTAAACACCCTTTAAGGATATTTTCTCACTGAAATCATTGCGAGCCAAAATCCGACAGCTTGAAAGACTATAAATATCTGACCTCAGAAGACGCCCTCTTAAGAGTAGCGGTATCTTGAGGGAAAGATATTAATATGATCATCATGTTTTTGATGTTGTATTGAACCATTAAAAGAAGCCTGGTTCACCCGTCATCATATCAGCTTATTTTTTTTATGCGCTGTTTGATGAGAACGATAACCCCCAGCTATTTTGAAGACATATTTTATGATATAGGGAAACGATAAAATGGGTGTTCTAGCACACAATATCAAGGGAGGCTAGAAAAAAAGCCTCCGGCAGGTTCTGTGGTAGATTGGTTTCTGGCCCTCAACTATCCACTCACTGCAGTAAGGGACTGAAAGTAATAACTATAGTTAAGTCCCAATTGATCGGAAAGCTTGTGCTCAAGGTCTTAACACTGAGCTCACATGGACATCCTCTCCAAATGTAATGAAACTGTGTGATGCTGCCAAGACAACACATTCAAATTGGGCCTCTTTTATCTACACTAGAATTGCAGACGAGCCAAAAAAAAAAAAAAACAAGTCTTTTGATTTCCAAATGGAAACAGTGACAGAAGAGGGAAATATCCTCTGACAAACTGAAAAACCCTCCTTGTAAGTCGCAAGAAAATGGCGCCTGTGCCACAAAGGATTTTTAGGATTTCGCAATGATTACCTTTGAGATCAAGTGCGTTTTTGTATTGTGCCGCAGGCTCATTAAATTCTCCCACCACATAATCAGTCCTTGTGAAGTCTTGAAGTAATGGATACTCCAACAGTTAATCTAATTCATTAGTTGTGAAATTAATCAAGCCTAATTTAAATGATTTTGCTCCTAAAGTTAATGGTCTTGGTCAGTTTCACGAGCATGAGATAAATGATGGAATAAAATCTTCCACCATTGTTTTAGCAGAATAACATGGGATGATGGAGGCAGAGTTTGGTCTCCCAAAACAGACACCACACCACAAAGATGACAAATTCTATTTTTGGGAAGCAGTTTGGAAAATGTGATATATATATATATATATATATATATATATATATATATATATATATATATATATATATATATATATTTTTCCATTACTCGTTACAAGTGTTGTAAAATGCTCCAAGTGTATCATCATTCAGGCATCTCGAAGAAGTGAATATGTAATTAATCACATATATTAATCACCATCACAGAGATTCCTCCTGAAAGCAAAAGTGCATGGATTGCCATTTATAATCGTGACGAGAATGTCCAAACCAGTGACAGCTGAAAGACGTGTTTACGGCCTACAAGATGTGCTAAATTAATTAGACTGTCATTACAGGCTGGCCAGCATTAATTTCAGTCAGTCTCCAACGAGTACAGCGACACTGCGCTCACTGAAATTATAGACAACTGGATGAAGCGATAGGAAGCTATGATCTGTGAGATCGGAGAGACACGAAGACACCATCAGAAGACTTACAACGGTCAAAACCAAACCCTGAGTGGATCAATGTGTCCTCATAAAATGCTTCGTATGATATCTCTCGATAAGTTACTACATTTTTCATCCGTTTCCAGCAAGACGTGTCAATTTTCACTTTTACATACATCCAGTCTTTTCAAAATAAACTTCCGTCTTCACAGGAGACAATTTACGTATTTTTAAGCAAAAAAAAGCGACCTAGTTAAGTGTAGGAAAACATTGTTGTTTGGTTTCAAATAACTACGCAAATGCCGTTACTGAAGTACGCTAGTCACATGACAAGTAAGTCAACATCTCACTTTACATGTGGAATGAACAGCAGTCTCATGGGTGACAGATTGGGGTTTGTTTGACCCAACCACCAACCTGTGGGGGCTTTTGCAGTCTTTATACTTGCTCGTTCATGATTACGTGGATGTCTACGAAATACATTGATTATTTTCTGTAGGTATAGCTACGAATGCTGGATGACAACAGCCTGAGTGGATGTAAAAAAAAAAAAGAGAATGGCAGTTGTAGCTGTTTTGTTGTTATACTGACAACGGGCTGTCTTTCTGTCCACCGTCTGTCCCTCGCCTTGGTGTTGCTCCTCCTTAATATTTTGATAATCATGTGGGCTGTGTTCCCTGACCCCTGACCCCTCACTCTAGATGAGACGTCCTATGAGGCCGGCATAAAGGTGCAGCTTCACACTCAGTCAGAGCCTCCTTTCCTCCACCAGCTGGGCTTCGGGGTCGCCCCCGGCTTCCAAACGTTCGTTTCCAGCCAAGAGCAGAGGGTAGCGTATGACTGTTTGGGCTTGCTGCATGCCACAGTTACTGTATCGTTAAATCGCTACACACCCATCAGTAAGTTCCACACTTTCATCTGCGGCCCCCCCCCCCCTCTGAGGAATGGATCCATCTGTCCCCCTGTGTGTGGCTGAAACGACAACATCCAACAGCATCTGCTGTCCGTCCTTGTCGCCATTGTCTTCTCTGTTTAATGGCTGTCGGTAAAAAGCATCTCATGGGTTTCATTCCAGCTTTAATCCATTCATCCGAGTCTGTATCTTCATCATAGCTGTTGTTTGGCTTTGCCCTCTCACCACCATGTACATATTTTTTGGTTTGTTTTGCCTTTGTGTTATCGGGGCGAGCCACTGGAACGCTACTTAATGTCACCTGAAAGGGACCGGACAATGCGTTACATTTGGGTTTATTACCCATGAAGACTTCGACATCGTTTTTTAAACTAACGGAGAGCTTGTGTCCAATAAGGGCTAAATAATGTTTGCCAGTTCCTTTCCACTCCGTCAGTGAACTGCACTCCATCTCTGTTACTTTCTATCGAGTAACTGACCATTAGATTGTCAGAGTTAGCCTTGTTAGAACTGCTGGAGATGATGAACAATTACAGTGAACCTTAATGTGACAATATCAACATCAATCAATGCCAAAGAAGCCTTTTGGCATTGATTGTTGGCCAGCTCCCACTGCAATTAGCAGCTATATGCTCCAATGCCCAAGCAAGCATCGCTAGCCTTCATAAATAATTGCTTTGTTTTTGTCATGAAAATGAGTAGTAGAGACAGCATTACCATAAACTGCTGTAAACAAGACTTTTAAAACGGACTGCAAGTCTTGTTGCTGGTGAAATGTCGGTACACCAAAAAAAAAAAAAAAGAAGGAGTTCCTTTAAAGTGTTAGGGAGACAGCGCACACGGGGCACATTGCTGCAGTTATAAGACGAGCACCATGGGTCAAATGTTTACTGTGAACCAAAACCTTAAAAAAAAAACGGCATTAAAAAGGCATTAAATATTCCTGATTAGTGGATTCATTTAGGATTCCCTGAGTTCCTCTTATATGAACAGTAATGACCTCCTCCACAACCTTTTAATGAGAGTTTTACCTCTAATGAGACTGCAGACTGACTTCGCTTCTTTGTTTAATTCACAGGGCTTCGCAGGCCAGAGTAGTTTTATAATAAACTCCCATGGGCTTCGATAAGAATATATGTATAGTTAATCAACAATAAAAACACTTTTATGAGCTTCTGGAGAATACTTTTATTCATCGGGAATTCATCAAATTTTTACTATAAAATAGGATGTAATAGTGTATACAGTCTGTTAAATTCAGTTCATGTATCTGTTCATTCAAAAACTGTTTATTGTTCTGAATTCTGTTCCCAAGGGTTGTAAAATTTGTCCATTAATTGTGGTGTCCTGTCTGAATCTACACATTTTACAGATTTCTATAAAGCCTGTCTCTAATCCCGTGGTATTCTGCTTCCTACCGGGGACTAGACCTGCATCAGTAATGTTCTGCATGACGTCTGCTTGCTGCCAATGAGCGATTATGTCATGTCTGACTGGACATTTTGTGCCAATATTGTCTCAGTGCACATTTTCATTGAAATGCTTCTTTCTTTCTTTCTTTCTTTTCCTTTAATGTTTGAAACATTTGTGTTGGGTTTTGTCAGCTTGTCGTCCTCCAGGTGTTCTGGGCATTGCATTATGTTATTCTCTGTAATCCTGTGTGCTGACCATACTGAGGGGAAAACATGTGCTGTTTGCTCTTTCAGCTTCAGTACCTCCCGCCGCCTTGGGGAGATTGCAAGTCTACTCCCATAGACTCTGAATTCTTCTCCACGTACAGCATCACCGCCTGCCGCATCGACTGTGAAACACGGTACCTGCTGGAGAACTGCAACTGCAGAATGGTTCACATGCCTGGTATGATTTCAGAGAGACTGACATGTTACCAATGCTTTTTTTTTTTTTAATTTTACATATGATCTGTGTGATTTATTTCCACCCTTTATGTTATTTCAAACAGGGACCTCAACAGTTTGCACACCTGAGCAGTACAAAGACTGTGCTGACCCGGCTTTAGGTGAGCCCGCACGCTTTAGTGCATACGTATAAAATACGAGTTCATTAATTCAACCAGGCGTTCGGCAGCAGTGCCATGCGGCTATTCAAGCTTTTAGATAACACCGCTGTAGTTTTAACTTGAAATTACTTTAATCTCAGACAGTGCCGAAGCAAAACTAATAAAGTCAAATTATTGTTTAAAAATTCCATTAGGAAGATTTGTGATGCGTCTATGCTTCGCCGATGTCACATAAATCTCATAGAGTTTTTTTTCCCCCTCCTCCTCCTCTGTTTTATAACTTCAGTCATTATTTGCTTTCATGGAAAGTGAACGATGGCAGCGAATGTAGTTCTTCAGTTGTGTGCGGAGATATTTTTAGAGAGATCTTCTGTTTGCAGGTTTGTTTGATTCTTGGCAGTGATCACAATATTTTGAAATAACTTTGATCATCCACAGACTTTTTGGTAGAGAAAGACAACGATTACTGTGTCTGTCAGACCCCCTGCAACATGACTCGCTATGGCAAGGAGCTGTCCATGGTTAAGATCCCCAGTAAGGCATCTGCTAAATATCTGGCTAAGAAATTCAACAAAACTGAGCAATATATTGGGTAAGTATTGTCTGGTAGCGGTTTCGTTATTCAGATCTCAGTTTCCTCTGTTGATGGCTGGATGGATGTGTTGTGGCATAGCATGACCTGGGTCTCCATCGTTCACCTTCAATGTAACAATAATGAAAGATAGTTACGCAGGAAATGTGAGATGTCATTTTGCTGTTATTGAAATAGAAATGAACTCTTTTGCGTGTGCTCTTGTCTGTCCTCTCTCTCTCCAGAGAAAATATATTGGTCATGGACATCTTCTTTGAAGCTCTGAATTATGAGAAGATTGAGCAGAAGAAGGCCTATGAAATTGCAGGGCTTCTCGGTAAGAATCTCTCGCTTTTTCAGGTTCATTTTGAAGGAAAAATGGTTGACCTCGGTATCAGCCGCCGCCCCGTCGCACATTTCACATTGTGTGTTCACGCCTGGTGCTTTGAGGTTTTCCTCTTTGAACTTGTGGAACAGGCTGAGCACATTTTCATAATCTGATGCTCTTGCAAGGGCAGCCGGGTTTGGCAGAAGTTGGGGCTGGATGGACACTTCTGACATCTCCGCTCAGATTACTCAGAGAGATACTGAATCAGAAGTGACAGCGCACCAATGCTTTCACGCACCATTGTTCAACGACTGTACCCGCCCATATCTGTTAATCTCTCTTCTTCTAGGTGACATCGGAGGGCAGATGGGGCTGTTTATCGGAGCCAGTGTCTTAACAATACTGGAAATATTTGACTACCTATACGAGGTAAAGTGATAGCTTTTACTATTAAAATATAAACCTGTAAACATTGTCATTCCATTTCAATTATTTATTGTTCTTCTGTCTACAAAGACAAATAGTTAAGTGTAACACTGTTTTTACACCGTGTAAAATAAGTCAAAGATAACATTTGAATATATTTATACAGTTTGTGTTTAATCTTAAAGGAATAGTTTGACATTTTGGGAAATCAGTTTATTCAGAGAAGTTTTTCTGCCAGAAAGGGTTTGTTTTTAACACAAACCACAATCTTTTACTAAACCTGACCAGTAGGTTTGTTGCCTAAACTTAAGGAGATTTGTGACAGAAAAGAAGACAAACTTTTCCCATGTGCTTATGTCTGTATGATAAAATATGAAAAGAGTTAGCATTGCTTATCATAAGGACTGAAAACAGGGAAACAGCCTTGCTCTGTCTGAAGGTAACAGAATCTGCTTACCAGCACCTGTAGAGCTCACTAACTAACACGCCATATGTTGTTTGTTTAATGTGTACAAAAGAAGAGGCGTAAACATGCCGTGTTGTGAGTGATATTATCGTCTGATCTGACTCTCTGCACAGTAGCGAATAAGCATATTTCCCAAAATGTAAATTTAACATATTTTTACTGCTAATGTCTGATCTTATTGTCACTAAACAGGATGTTTTCCATCTTATAATGTGTATCTGATATTTTCACATTTAGGTGTTTAAGGATAAGGTATTGGGCTACTTCATACGGAAGAAAAGACCACAGCGTTGTCAGAGCGACAATCTGGTAATTTCAGTCTCTCGGAATGCATTTGATTTGAATGGTATGAATGTGAAGTATTTAAATGAGCCTCAGGAACAACAATAACAACACAATGTCTGCTAACATTGGAAATGCTTTTAATGAACAGCACCAGAGAGAGCACAAAACCACACCAGTCATTAGTTTAAATTTCCCATAGAGCTGTATTGTGCTAGCAAACATAATCATTAATAATATATTTTGTTTCTATTGCACTGTGTGAATGCATAATCAGTGTATCTAATATTATGTGCATATGGTACTTTAGTTACATGGTGGATATTATAGAGAAGCAGCGCAAATGATGCCTTGTGATGACAGCAATCTGCAATAGTTTAACAGATGGAATACAGATGAGTATTTACAAGGAGCGAAGCCTCCTATTACAAGGTTTTTTTATGCCGCCGCTCCGGCAATAACCGTGGAGGAAAGCATTATGGTTTCCAGTTTTCTGTCCCATTCTTCAATTCTCCTGATATCTTGGGAACCCCTTGAGCGAATTAATCCAAATTTGGCACAAGTGTCAACTTACACTCAATGATGAACTGACAAGAGTTTAGTGGTCAGAGCTCACTGTGACCTCACAAAACACGTTTTTGGCCATAACTCAAAAGTCTAATAGGACAAAAGTGATGTAAACTCCATCATGACTGGTTGGCGGAGGCATTAAACCGTGAGGTGTTAATTCTAGTTTGTGGTTTGTCAAATGTGTTGCTACATATATAGCCCTTACCGTAGTTTATTGCACACATCAACACACTTTTCAGTGTTTGCACAATATACAGCAGCTCCTGATCGTGTAATTACAGTCACTTAGAGCGGGAAAAGCTGCCATTGTACTCTGGTTCTGCCGCTTTATGTCTGGCAGAACAATGAGAGGAAACTCATAATGGATTAATGTAGAAGACTAGAAAAATGAGCAGAAAATAGAGCAACGTTGAGAGATCTGGAGATTTTATGAACTTTTCATGATCAGCTCATTTTCAAAGCCTTCAAGGCAATGAAAGCTGGAATAATGTGGGGCAATTCTGTCCTGCCCTAAATCACAGCATGTTGTCAAGCCCAGTGGTTTAACACCGTGGCGTCCGGAGGCACCTCCACTTCCCCTGCAGACTGTTATGTAAGTTCTACAGTCAGTACTGCTGACTCCAACCTTTACTGGCTTAACGCGTATAATTGTTGGTGTACTCACTGTGCTGAGGAAAATATGTGAAATAACTATTTTCAGTCCAATTCTAAATGGATGTTATTCATCATATTCTTCTTAATGCCAAGCTCAAATGTGAGGATTTTTCAGAACAAAGCGAGCATCTTCTCTAATAGCTAATAAATAATTAACTTTTAAGGAGTCCCTCAAGTAAGTTACCAGGGTCCACTTCAATTTGTTTTTTAAATCATTGAGCCTATGTTGTTAAAAATGCTTATTTAATTACATATGTGGACAACATAAATCTTTTCTGTGCTGCAACCAGCATTAAATGAGCTCCATATTAGGCTTCATACTAAAACATGTTTTAATGAGTTGTCTAACTGCTAACCATCAGATTTCTCAAACAATAACTATTTCCTTTCGATGCAAAAAGAACATCATTTGAAAAATCCAAACAACGCCTTAATCCAGTTCCTTTCAACACATGGGGACCACCGGTGGTGTCTCAAGTCCAAATAACATCTAAAAGCCACTAATCCCTCATTGTACGGGTGGAAGCACCAACACAAGCTCAAAACACTTCCCTTTTTTTCTGGTGCTGTTTTAATCAAAAGCATTTCAGCAGATGTTTTGTTACGTGCAGACGGTTCCTCTAAATCTCTGTTGTGTGCCACACAAGCCCAAGACTTTCTCACCACCAGCGATTCAACCACACGGCCCTTATGTCTCCTCAAACCGGTGAACGAGCCGTGGGTTTGTCTCTGCATGTGGTTTGTGTTTGTGCATGCTCAGTTGCCTCGCCGTTCAGGATTTGGTTCAATAGCTGAAGTGGGAAGAAAAGATTTGAAAGACTTTGTTTATTCTCTACTGTAGAAGTGGAGATATTTTCATTTAAGCCAACACATTGATGAAGGAGGTTTTTTTTTTTAGTCAGTGTGATTTTTGAGTGGCAGTCGTAGAAGCATTTATTTAGCGGGCTGATATTTATAATATCTCATGCTTCGACTGGAGACAAACGTAGTGTGATATTTACTGTATTCTGCCCCACTCATGTCATATGTTCACCTGCTTACAAGAAACCATCCTTTCTCTCACATTCAATAACCGTTTTTTTTCAACTAGTCCATTGTCACTTCTCCTCTCAAACACCCCGACACTAGAGTAATGCATTCAGCTGTTTATTAGACTCAATTCCAAGTTTGACTTTCATCCTCCGTCGTGATCGTGACCGTAATCATCTGTTGTTTTCCCCACTTATGCAACAAAAGAACAGAACAGCCATCTTCCTTCAGTACTTCAACGATATCGCTGAGGGGGAAAACAGTCTCTTGCCGTATTCCCTGGCACGTTTACCGATTAGCATTTGCATTGTGTTTTATTTTCATTTCAGCCACCCTCACCCATCTTTCTTTTCATCATGTCTATTCCAGGAGTTTCCAGAGAACCCAACCAGCCCTGGTGTCACGCCTAATCATGCCCCCAGGTAGCACACCCCATCGATAATAGATGCTCCCTCCCATGCTGTCCCTCTCTTTCATACATACTTGAGACCATTTCATACATAATTTCCTCAGTGGCTACAGAATGATTTGGTAGAAAAAAAAAAAGAGGGGTAATTATCCAACTGCAGTGAGCAATTGTAATATCTACCGTGGTGTCAGGGCAGGTTAGTGTGGTGTGTTTCTGTATTTAATCGGCTCAACAGAAGTTGGTTGGATTCTCCAAGTGCATAATAATTTTGACTCTGCACTATACAATACTTGCTCCTTCCACTGAATAATGATGCTTTCTTTCCCAATAGGATAAAGCGCAGTGCTCCTGTGAAAACAGATTACATATTTATTGAATTGTGTCACAAAAAGCTGATCCACACGAGATCTATTTGTTTCCCCGCAGCACAGAGGTCCGTTTAGAGGCAATGCATTTGAGGCTCCTGCCAGATAACATCACTAGATGCATTACTTTGTGATGTTATCGCAGGTCTGCATGCAGTGAGTTTGCACAAAATATAAATGGTTCTTTTGTCTGCTGGAATAGCCAGTTTTGCCGTCGGGACTACCAATGGTTGTCGTACAGTAGCAGGAGTTATCTACTCAGCGAGCACTTTTGCACATGCAGGGAGACGCAGACATATGTGGATGTTTCAACTTCCGTAACTATAACAATTTGACATGCTAGTGTTAAAGCAGCACTAAAAATATGCTGTTTTTCTTTCTCTTCTCCCTCCTTTCATTCATCTGTCTCCATCGTGCCATGATTTTTCTTTCTCTTTTCACGACCTGTGAAACATGTGCGATGTGGCTGATCTTGGAACTTCCAAATCTGTTGTATTCATTACTTCATCATTTGTCCACACATATGTTTCTGTCATTTACGGCCCTCCATCCATTCCTTCTTTCTGATGCATTAATAATTCTGTTTTTGCACAATTTCTCCTCGCCACATATGTTATTTATTATTATTATTTGTATTTCCTCCACGCCCCTCCATTGTCCCGGTCGCTCTCATTTTACCTGTGGCTCATTTATGTCCTTCATCATCATCATCATCATCATCATCATCATCATCCTCATCCTTATGACTCCCTTCATTGCCCCTCCCTTAACCCGGTTGAACTCGTGTTCCCTCCTTCCCTTCCCTCTGTCTTGCAGAGCACCTGTGACACCCTCCGGAGTCACTCGGACAGTCTCGGATTCACGCCGAACATGTTACCTCGTCACCCGACTCTAGGCAACTTTGAGGAGTTTGCTTGTTGACAACATAAAGTAGGGGTTGGGGGGGGGGGGGGGGGGGGGGGATGGGGCGGCACATCCGGGGACTTGACAGCAAACTGTGAAATAATTTAATGTATTCAAACAGAAAACGGTTGAGTGTATGACTCGAAAACGTATAGTAGAGTTTATCAATGCCTGAATAGAAATAGAGTACTATCATCAGAAAAAAAAAAAAGAGACCACTTCCAAAACAGAACTCAGGTTTAACTGCCATGTCAAGGTTTCAGTGTTAATTTATTCATGTTTCATTTTGTGGATTTGTTTTTCTTATGCAGACACTTTAGAGTTATACAATCAGTGAAGAGAAATGTGTCCAATTAAAAGGCGTTCTGCCCTGTGATGAGACGTAGCACTGTTGTGCTAGTGCTGCTGTACATCAATCCCAGAAACCAACAAACAGAATACATGTGGATTGGTATGTGTAGCATTGCAGTTTCTGAACAGTGTTACGTCTCCAGCATCAAACCAGTGCTGTGTGGAGTGACCTTATACTGTCACCAGTTTAGACACGAGAGCCTTTTTAGACGTCAATCAGCTGACTGTTGGATAAAAGAGCTGCTCATTAGTGAACCAAAACACCAGGCTGGTGTTTAACGTTGCCTTTTGCTCTCGTGAGGCTTTGGAATGTCTCGTGAGTTACAAACTGTGCTCAGTCGATTTAAAAACAGAAAAGGAACTTGATTATTTGTATATATGCAAGTATCTAGTTTGGTTCCATGCTGCTGGCAGAAGCTACTGAATTTAATGTGTTTGTGAACTTAAGTCACTTTTTACATACAGTGAGGTTTAACAAAGAGTCAGGAGGCCCAAAAAAAAGGCTGTTGATTGTATCTTTATATCGTGACATTTCAATTTTTATTGTTTTCCCATTTTTTTGGGGGGGATAGTGTTGCTCTGCTGACTGTCACCAAAAAAATGCTAGCATGCAGTTTGCTGCAGGAATTGGCCCTTATTTACATTAAATTCATTAGAAGAGAAACACAATCAGGTTTTCCTTTTTGCCTTTTTAATAATTGTCAGCTACGTATTTTTCATGACTGTGTCTTAAAGTGTTCATCAGCACAATCCCCTGTGATAGTAATCTATTCTCTATTGTCCATAAGGAGACTTAAAGGCTTGTTGGTGACATTCCGAAACTTGACAGAAATTTGTAAATACCCGCAATCAAATGCCATGAAGAAATTCTATACTGCTCATGTGAGACCTTTGTCAAATATATATATCAATATATCTATCTATCTATATATAGATAGATAGATAGATAGATAGATAGATAGATAGATAGATAGATAGATAGATAGATATATAGTGAGAGATACAGGTTTTGTTTCATCTGTTCTTACACCAGAAGGAATTTGGACTTTCTATCTGGGTGGACCGTAAGTGTCTTTGAGTTTCTGGTGAATATAACGTGACTGACAACTAAATAGACTTTATTAGATACAAGAGAATTGCCTCAAAACATGAAAACCACCACGCACCTCAGCCCCATTCAGTTCAATTGATTTATAACAGAAATGCATTGTACAATTTTACCATTGTATCCCTTTATTATTATTATTATTATTATTATTATTATTATTATTATTATTATCCCAGAACATGTAATAAGTCACAAATAACAGTTTGTGATGTATAAATGATCAAGTATAATAAACTCTATATTTACCCATCTTACTCACGTACACAACTTTTCTTATCTTCGTGTGAGTCTCACTTCCTCTTTTTTTAAATGTTCACTCTGTTATTTAAATCCTTGACACTACAGATATGGACTCGTAGGTACACTTACATATCCTCACTTATAAATACTTTACTGGAAATTCAGAGTAGATTTTTTTGGTGTTTTTTAAATGTGAAACTTTCAAGTATAATGCCAATCTAGTTAAAGTGGTGTTCATAACACTGTAGCTTTATTACTCTGTTGTCTGTGTATTAGATGACTGTTGACGTGAAGCACAAACCCTTGGAGATCAGCCATCACTTGAAAGCCAATGACTGGACGTCTATGGTTGTGACTACCTTTTATGGCTCTAGTTTTAACTGCACAGGCTGTTACACGTGGTGTGTTCACTGCTCCAGCGTTCATAGGAATAAGAGCGTACTCCAAGAGGAGCCAGAGACTTTATCCAAATGGAAATTTTACTTTTCAGGAAACAAACAAAAAAAAGGTGTATCAGTGTGGTTGTGTCATGAGCAATAAATGCACTAAATCAGATACAATTGTTATCAAATTTACATAAATAAAAATATATTTGGGATTCCCATTTTTCAATTCATGATGTATTCAACAGCTGGAATGGATGTAGACTGAACAGCTGCCGACTGCAACACAGATGTATGATACGACGATTGTATATTAACCATCATTAGCCAAATATAGAGACACAAAATGCCAATTCATGTTACACAATGATGCTATTCTGATGATGCTGCATTGCCATGACATTGTGAGTGTGAGTGTGTGTGTGTGTGTGTGTGTGTGTGTGTGTGTGTGTGTGTGTGTGTGTGTGTGTGTGTGTGTGTGTGTGTGTCATGTTATCCGGTTTCAAAAGCATAAAAATGACCCACCATTTACCGCAAACTGTGGATGTAGGATTTGGGTAAATGTGCCGGGTCTTTACCTTTACCCCCCCCCCCCCCACCACACACACCCCCTGCCTTACTACCAGTCACAGAACAGCAGTGTGTATCTGAACTGGCAGAAACTATTCCTGAATTGTTTGTGCTCATTAAGTAGTTCTGATATTTAGCGCATAGTTATGGCCAAGTAGAAAACCGTACTCTATATATTTCTGTCACCCGACGCCTACATTTGAACTATTTTGACTCTCACCCATTTTCTTCCTTGCATGACCATTATGTATTCCTATTATCTCTGGTCTCTTAATGTAATCTTAGCCATGCTACTCACTTTGTATGGTCCAAAAAAATGTATTTTTGGAGTCAGATGAATCAAAAGGACGTTCTCCACATCCTCCTCAAACCAGGCTTGGGATCGTGCAATATATTCAAAAAGATAGTCTGCAGATGTGAAAAACGGCTTTATCTTTCCATCAATATCTACGGATTGAATGAACACAAT
>NW_027176964.1:792500-1135000 GCF_023349555.1 Cebidichthys violaceus
ATTCTGTTGCTAAAACTAGACGGTGTGCTCGTTTCAGCAATCTGGTTTCCGTCACCCCATCGAGACAATTTGAACAAACTGCTGCTTTGTCAGGTGTCAAGTGTTTTACAGACATTTTCCCCAAGTTATATGAAAATGTGTTTGGTGGAGTGCACCGACGGAGTGAAAATGAATAAAATAAAAAGGATAGAGAAGTTTTATTTCCCAGAGAGAGTGCGTGGGCTGACTGAGGTACCTGCGCTTCAGCTTGAAAAGTTTAAAAGTTCAACTCAGTACCGACGCCAATGATGCAACCATCTGCTACAGAACCACTACTAACTTTTTATGAGTCATTTTTACAGGAAAAAAATAAAGAGTAATATTTGTGGATCCTCCAAACCGGAAAAACACAGACGTGCTTTCAGCTGCAGAGTCATTTAAAAAAACACGTCACATATTGAGTCACGAGCATTGGGGCGGTGGTGATTCAAACTAAGAACAAATTATTTTTCATTCATCTAGGAAAATACTTAATGGAGTAGAACTTCAAAGTAATTATAGGGAACTGTGCTTATTTCCTTTCGATAAAACTGCATAAAAACACTTGCAATGCTGTACTGAATAATACCTTTGTAGAGAGGTTGTGTCTCCTAAGAATACCGTCATCTTCAGAGCTTCAGTCCCTGTATGTGATGCTTTAAGTACATCTACGCAGTGAGAAACAGCTGTAGGATTCATTCATTTCTTCTTGCTGAACCAGTGCTAAGAGTCTGAGAAATGAAATGACCTCACTTCAAATTCTCAATGCTTCAAACTGGGCTCCCCTCTAGCGTTTCTGTTTATTACATTTTCAGATCAGTAGTAGTCACCCTGGGTCAAGGGCCCCCTCATGGGACCGGCGCGCTGGGCCCTTTAGGTCAGCCAACCAAATCCACTCAGCCTACGTGAGGCTCGCCTGTCATTTCTCTGATAGCATCAGCAACAGCACAAAATGAAAAATAAAAACACACACACACACCACTTAATCCACATGCTGCAGTGGGTTTGACTCTCTCCCGTCATTAATTAGTGGCTTTAAACAAAGAGCATTTTAGAGACCACGTCGCTGCCCTTGTTGTGGCAGTTTGCTAGCTAGATGTGCCATATTTTAATGTTACTTTTTACAGTGGAATACGTGTGAGGTCATGTTTTCCAGCGCCGACACAAAGCCTGAAAGCTCTCAATCTATTGATGAGATTATTGATTGGAAACTAACTCTTTAGTGTTTCACTTTACTGTAGCATCTATATTGTAAGAACTGAGAGATACATAAGTTGGTATAAACAACTCTCCTATTGGCAAAACAGGAATTAGGATTATATTTATATGGAGACGCAATTAAATACTCTCATGTCTACATGCGTGTGGTTTTGTATAATAAAGATAAAAGATGACGGAATTAATGTTGCATCAGAAAATATTTTTTGCTACACAGACATGATGCAACTTCAGTCTCTGACTTGGTTTCTCTTTAGATATTGAATATTCCCCAAAAAAATGTATGCAATTTCACACAGGTTGCACATTTGAAAAGGTGGAAGAAGTCGGTTATTGGCATCTGCTGTGTTAATGAAGCACAACCTACCTCTGCTGAGTAACACCTCACAGGAATGCCAAAGGCACGAGCCAACCCGAAGTCAGCCAGCTTCAACTCCCCGTTCTATATAGAGACACACAAATGACCAGATATTCACATGTGATATGAACACAGACTGATGAACTACAGCGCATCTGATTTGGCTTTACATTAAACACAAACACTCACTCTGTTTATGAGCAGATTCTGCGGCTTCAGATCTCTATGAAGAACGTTTCGACTGTGACAGAAAGCGAGGCCTTTCAACAGCTGGTACATGAAGGACTGCATCAGAGAGAGAGAGAGAGAGAGAGAGAGAGAGAGAGAGAGAGAGAGAGAGAGAGAGCAGTTAATTCCACATTGCACACGATGTTAGTGACATACCGATGACAATCAGAGGGCCAAAGATGACGCTATCTACAAACCAAGCTGTATGCATTTTAAGCAGGCACATGCTGGCCTTGGTTAAACTCTCTCTGAGGACTATCTATCTCTCACCTTCACAGTTTCAGGATCTAGATCCCCATTGCAGCTGTCGAAATACTTCTTCAAATCCTGCAGTTGATAAGAGACACACGTTAGCCTTGGAAGGTGCACGTTTAACACATACTCGTTAACATGCATGGGATGACGTATCTCACCTGATCACAATATTCAAACACCAAGGTTAACTTCTTGTCACTGTGCAAAACATCATGTAGTCTGGAGGAGACAGAGCAGCTTTAAATTGATGGTTGTTGACATCAGGGTGAAATGCAAACTGCTCAGCATTTGAATTAATCTGACAAACAGTGAAACACTAACGTCACCGGTCACTCTCACATAACAACAAGTTATATTCAGCAGACTGACCTGACAATGTTTTTATGCTTTAGTTCCTTCAGAAGGCAGATTTCTCTCAGAGCAGAACTTGGCACCCCCTGGAGAAATGACACCCAGTGGGATTAGCACTAGCCTGCTAACAACTAAATGAATATTAAATTTTTTTTTTTTTCGGAAAACATGACGTTACCTCGTCATCGTCGTCCAACCGGACACGCTTCAAAGCCACAATTTCGTGGGTTTCTCTGTTTTTAGCCTTGAAAACTGTCCCGTACGTACCTACGAAGCAGATCAGTTGATGTATCGATGAATGGCATAGCAACGTCAAGCGGTGCTAATGCTAATTAGCCACCTAGCTAGCTAGGCTACATAGCTCGCGTGAATATCGTAAAAGGTGGCGGACAAAAACCCTCTGACATATCTCGTCTCTACCGCATAACGATAATAGTTTAAAGTAAAAACTGAACCCACGGCTTTGTATATGATTAACAACGGAATTATAGTTACCGTAGGCTCAAAGCTAGCAATCTAGCTAACGTTAGCTAGCACTGCAACTAACATGAATACTTGGTTAGCAAACCAGACTGGCTAATATTAACTTTATTAAAAAGCGTTCGCTACTTACCCTCCCCGATTTTTTCAAGCTTTTCGTATTTCTGCATGTTTGGCCAGTGAAGCCAGCTTTGGACAAGCTAGCAAACCAATGACTGATTAAATCCCCAGATTGGGGTTAATAATGTTATGATAGCTAGCGTTAGCTTCAAGCTATCTGCTATTTGCTGATCCTGGGTAGGTCTGCAGCCAAGCTTGTGTTGTTGGTCATCTAGAGGCCAAGAGATGAATTGCATCCCTCTCGATAACCAGACCAAAGGCTCCAAAACATTGCTGGAAGCAGCAACATCTTTGTGGCAGACTTTGGTAGTAAAAGGAAGGCAAGATGACCTTATATAGAGGGTTTACTAGTTCATAATTCATCATTTACAAGAACCAGAAACTAAAAAGGATTCAATTTGATCCACATACTGCAGGCAAAGATAACAGCTGTGTATACTTGAAATATGTGATACCTTAAATGTTAAATTGATCATTTGTAATCTAACCTCAAACTGTAAATGGATCCTAATAGGAAGCTGTCAGGCTAATACTTTGTTAGTATACTTTGAATTATTAATTACAGACTGTTGTCTGTTTTAATAATGTAAACACTATTTTAAAAGGGACACAAATCTTAGCTTTTCACTTGTTCCATTTAGCAAATGACACCATTATACAACGAATGAATGGTGATGGCTAATAATCAACAGCGAGTGAGATTTAGTGTGAGCACACATACTGTAGACACACAAGGGATGAAATAATGCAACACATCAAACAGGGACATTAAAGTCATAGTACGCTCAAAATATTCTGGGCATCAAACACTGTTGAAAGGTGGCTGTAAATGGTTTAGTTTGTTTGCTGCAGCTGTCATAAATATCATAAATGACAATATCCACAAAGCATATACTGCTTATTATCTAAGTTCAGTGTTTAGTTTCTTCAAACCTGTATTTATAACAAAACACAGACAATTTCTGTATTATGATCCATAAAAAAAGGACAAATGGAGTATACCCTCATAAAGTTTATTTTTTTCCTAGCACAATATAATTGATTCTTCTATACATGACAAGAGAAAACAGTATTATGAAAATCCAGTGGTGGGCCGTCAGGGCCAGCAAAGCCTTCTACTGTCTTCATCAGTTGCTCTGCTTCCAGTGCAGCTTGTTTTAAGTAGAGCTTTTATCCAATCAGATCTCACCTCTATTCTGTCTCTGCACAGACGAGTAAAGAATATCCCAGACTTTTCAGAACAATCTGTGGAAGAGAATGAATGTTTTCATCTGTTCTTCCAGGCTCAACGGTCAGTGACGGAGTGTTTAGGACTTCCAGCGAGCCAGAGAACTCACACTGCAGCCTTCAGCTCAGCCGGACCAAACACCTGTGAGTAGATCTGTGTGAGTGTTGGCAGACGTCAGGCTTCTAAGTTTATACTGCTTGGCTAGTTGCAAAACTGCATTTATAGTATTGAGCTCAAAGATGTGGATCCCCTACTTATTCCCCCTGGTCAGAAAAGCCCTGTTGATCACTGCTTTGTTATTCATGTAGGCATTGTTGCATTTTAATAAAGTGCAACCGATGCAATGTATGCTGGACTCCAAATCGAAGTCGAAGCTTAGTTGCAGCCGTTGTCTCTAGTTAGGCTTTGATAACTGGAGGCCAAAAATGATTTTCTAGCTTCAACCTGATATATTGATCTACCTCTTGTCTGTACTGTAACTTGTTGTAACAGCCCCGTCAATGCAAACCTCTCAGTGTGTGTGTGTGTGTGTGTGTGTGCTCTCAGATCTGAAGAATGACTTTATTTTTCGTTTTTAACATGAATGAATGCCTGAGAGGTTTGTATTTAAGAGTATATTGTTTGCATCTTGTAATAAATATTGATATGTTCTTGATCACTTTGTGTTCATGTCTATTTGCCTTTTCTGTTGAGAAGACTAGTAACGACTAGCAACTACCTGAATTAATCATGATTTGCAGTATTAATACGCGTTTATAAAGCATATATTAACATAGTCCCTAACATTAGTGCATATCTAAATCATTATATAATTAAACGCATGAATAATGTACATCTAAATAAGTTCTTAATCATTTACTAGCACTTTATAAAGGATGTTATTAATCATCTACAACTCCTTAATAATTGGTTTGTAATATATATAATACATAATTTACAAATGGGGAATCCATCATTTATAAAGTATGAAAACACAATCATGAAACTTATTAATCAAGAATAAAACATTTATAACTGTTGTTATGAATTGCATACTAATGAGTGTTATTGTAGGAACAATGCTTTATAAATGATGAATTAAGTGTTTACTCATACTTAACTAATGCTTCATAGTGTGTAGTTATTATAAAGTGTGACCAGATAAATATATTGGTTCAGGATGGCAGCAGAGTGGTCCAATGTGCTGCGTTCAGGTTTCAGGCTCCTCTGGAGGCATAGGTTTGAAACCCACTCCTGACAGCCAATGTTTTTAACTAATGTGGTAAATGACGAAACTGTGACGAATAGTCAGTCACAACCAGTGTACATTCAGCAATGTGTTTGCACAGAACCAACGCAAGATAAACTGTAAAAACTCTTTCAGAACGTTGACGTAAATTGGCATTACGTACATCGTGGATCCAGCGATCCGAGGACAAATGATGGTGGGACCTGATTTTAAAAGGGAGCACAGTTTGAAGACCACGACATCACCATCTTTGTAAAGTCAGGTCGGTCCAAAGTCACCTACCTTCACTCATCTCATCTGAGGATTAGTAGTCATGCACATATAGTTAGTATGTGTTTGTTTGTATGAAGATGTGGGTTCAAATCTCACTTCTGATTGCCAGTGATTTTTATTCAGTGCCGCTGTTTTTCTATAAACTGCCTCTGAACAGCAGATCAACCACTATACTAATTGATACACAATTTTATGTATAGGAAATCCCATTCAAGTGTAGATACTGTACAGTAGTGTAGTTTATAAATCATCACAGTATGATCCAGTTGGTCCACTTTTCCATACTTAAATTCAAGAGTTTGTCGTAAAACTAGACAGAGAGCTGGTAGATTTAAATGACATGTTTTACATAAACATAATCTATCTCTTTAGGCAAGCCTTTACTATGAATTTCATTTCAAATGAAATTCCATTCCTCAGTGTAGATCTACAGTAAACAATTTTGGTGTGTTCATTTCTGTCCCTCGGCTCTTTGCCTGCGAATCAGATCAGAGTAAATTCCTCCTTTGCTCAGCAGTTCCAAGTGAGTCCCAGCCTTAAAAGACAAGAGCGAGCTGTTAGAGATAATCAAAACGTATATATTACACACTCGGTACATTGAGATGGAAGCAACCAATATATACATATAAATGACTGAACATGGAATTGAGTGAATTCTCTCCAGTGCCTCTTTAAACTTACAAAGTACTCCAATAAATTAGCCGAGACATTTAATGGGAGATAAGAGCGCCTCCATTTCTCAGAATACTCTGCCAGCTCACCTCCACAATGCGGCCATTGCTCATGACACAGATGAGGTCAGCCCCCTGAATGGTGCTCAGCCGGTGAGCGATGATGAGCACCGTGCGCCCGCTTGTTGCTCTGTCTAGAGCCTCCTGCACCACCCGCTCTGATTCTGCGTCCAGAGCGCTGGTGGCTTCATCCAGCACCAGGATGCAGGGGTTCTTGATCAAGGCGCGGGCGATAGCGATGCGCTGCTTCTGGCCACCTGATAGCGTCGCACCTCGCTCACCTGGGGTTTAGAAAGCGAGAGCTTAGCATTTCAAATGGCACACGAATGTTAATTTTTGTAAATGCCTAAAAGAAAGCACGCACCAACCACAGTGTTATAGCCATCTGGGAAACCTGTGATGAAGCCGTGAGCGTTGGCTTGCTTGGCTGCGTTAATGACCTCAGCATCTGTGGCCTCGGGTTTCCCAAAGCGGATGTTGTCCATGATAGATGAGCCAAACAAAACGGGCTCCTGCAAAGATACAGGGTGGAAGATCGGACTGCTACGAATGTGTACATTTAATCGTTTTATTCATTCATCTGTTTTTAAAACAATCTTTTACCTGATTGATAAATCCAATGACTTGTCCCCTGAGCCAGGACAGATCAAGCGTTCGAATGTCGAGTCCGTCCAGCATGACGACGCCGCTGGTCGGGTCATAGAAACGCTCCAGCAGGGATGCCACAGTGGACTTTCCTACAATGTATGGGATTATTCATTTATAGGCTCACCGGTGTATTGTTTACGTTTCTCACATGTGCAATCATTAACTAAGACATCACCTCCTCCAGATTCTCCAACAATGGCAACAGTTTTACAAGTTGGCAGCGTTAAGTTGAACTTCTTCAGGATCTGTTGGCCAGGTCTTGTTGGATAGCTATAAATACACAACAACAAAAAGAAATAAAACTAGTAGTATCCTCTGATATATAATGCCTTAAACTGTCTTAAGATGAGGTTCCAACCTGAATGAAATGTTCATGAAATCCACTCTTCCTGTCAGAGAATCGTACGGGATGCGTCCTCCTCCAGACAGAGGAATAGTAGGCACCAAAGCTAGGTATTCAAAGACCCGGGCCCCAGAGCTTAATCCTCTCACCATCTGTCCAAAAAGTGAGAGATTTAGAGCTTGATTTCTGACTAAAGAATATTTCAGATGCTACATTTTCAGATAACGCATGCTCTATACATGAATATGATTTTTTTTTTACTCACCTGTCCAAAAAGGATAGAGATACTGGCCAATGACCTGAGCACAGAGAGAATACAGGAGTTTAACTCAAACATCAGCTAGATTCAAACTCATACGTTTAATTGTAAATGGTAATAAAGAGCAATCGTTGTGGAGGAAGTTGTGTGTTTTACCTCTGAACAGTCTGGGAGGCAACCAGGAAAGACATGAGGTCTCCAGGGGACATTTCATTGGTAGAAATTAAAGTCCCTCCAGCAAAAATAGTTCCTAGGACAATGCCTGTATTAACAGCACACAACCATTACTATACTTATTGTGAGATAGAGTACCAATCTGCTCAACATTGTGTTCATCCCTTAATGTAGTTATGAGACACTCACAGTTTAGGGCAATGTTTGACAGTCCTTGGAAAACTGCAATTCCAGAACCAAGATTTTCATTCAGGTCACATGATTTGTCAACTTCATATGAATATAACCTGGAGAAAAAAAAAGACATACACATATTATCTCAGACATACAGTACAGTATACTGTGTATTTACAAGTACTATACATCAAAATATACTCTCACTTACTGGAGCTCCCGCTCCTCCATCGCAAACGCTTTCACTGTCCGCACATTGCCGAGGGCCTCGTCTGCCACTCCTGTTGCTTTCGACACCTTAAATGAATCACAGACAAAGTTAAGGCGAGACACAGTCAGACAGCAAGTTAAACTTAGTTTCTAAATTACAAAATAATATCAATTTAACTGTGTCTCAGATTGTACAGGTAGTAAGTACAGACACTGTGTAATAACACACTTAAGCTACATGAAAGTAGTGCAAAGATTGATGCCGGTTTTCTTCCAGCATCCAGAAGGAAACATCTTTCTGTTACTTCTGACTATTGATTACTGTGAGTGTCAACACAATCAGAGTAGGAGTCAAGAAGAAGTTGTAAAGAAACTTGGCGTCTTAGTATTTGTGGGCAGAAGTGAGATCAGAACTAGTATGTATTAAGAGAGGAGGAGGAACAGTATGTCTGCCTCTTTCATAAAGAAGGTCTGTTCCGCTCGCTCATATCTACGTTTTTTTTTAAAGTTTTGTCTGTTCCGATATCACAGCCTCTTGTGACATGTCAATGACACTTAAACTGTGTACAAGACATCGCAGTCCTAACAAAGATTCAGAGCGAAATGATACCACGACAATATGTATCACCTGTTCTTGAGCCAAACGGGACAGTTTGCGGAGGAATGAGCCGATGAGAGCGCCTCCTCCCACCAGACAAGGGAGGACGACTACCGTCAAACCTGTAAGTTTAGGGGAGATGACATAGAGAGAGACCAAACATCCAAATGTCTGTGTAATACTCCGCAGACCCTGCAAATATGCAAAAAGACAAAACATAGGAATTACAAGACTAAAACCAAAGCATTTTACAATTATTTTAAAATACAAATATAGAGATGTATACCTGAGAGATGACCAGTTTAAAGGACGACTTGAACTCCTGAATGTCAGCAGTCAAACGATTCACCAGCTGCCCAGTTTTATTGGCATCAAAGAAAGCCACATCTTGCCTGAGACAGAAACACAAACAATGTTAACGAAGCTTGTTAGACTCTAAAAGGTGAGCTCAATAGTTGTCCACGAGCGTAAACTCGACAGCGTCCTGTCTGGCGACCATTGCTTTTTACTGTATCCATGCTTTCTTTTGCTCCAACATTGAGGAGCATGTACCTCAGCAAGGACGCGAAAAGAGTCTTCCTCATGTCGGCCGCCACTCTCTCCCCCACCCTTGACAGCAGGATGATGTAGCCACTCGTCAGCAGGCCCTGCACACAGGAGGTGAGCAGTGACAAGAGCGACACACCGTCTCCCAGAAAACAGACACTTACACGTTTTCATGCACATTGTTTTCAGAATGAAAGTGAGTGGAACAGAACTTGCTAGTGTCGAGTAATAAGCATCAGAAAAATGAACTCTCTAAAACAATGTGATCTGCAAGTGAAAAGGAAAGATACTGAATATAATGTAATCCAACACGACAACAAGCCAAGTTGAACAGCCCTTCTGTGACATAGTTTCAATAAAAAAATAGTATAACTAGCCCCATCAAAGTGGTAGTTATCTTGGAGCGGTTGCATTGGAATGCTTTATATTGTCCAGGTGTTGCTTTTATTGCATCCAACCCCTGGATTTCTTCTGTTAAACAGAGAAATAAATGTCCAGTTAGTATCCCCTATACTACAATTACACATTTTAAAAAAAGGTACAATTAAAACAAATATAACATCTAACTATTATACCAGAAGTATATCTCCAGGAAAACAATGGCAGAAAATAATGTACACTATTACTTTATCATTATTAAAAGACACTGCCGTGTGCTAGCGTTCTTAGTCCGTCATATACAAATTGTACTTTTTATCGAAGCACTGGCATAGTACTTGTGCACGGACAGCTTTCTTGTGTACTTACTTGGATACCATACAGTCCAAGTAATTTCAGCGCAGGGCCTCTTATCTCGTGGATGTAACTCCCAGTCTGGTCTCTCAGGTAACGCGCCACAACATTCACCAGATTCCCAAGCATCAAGGGGATTTGAATATTCAAGAGAGCCGCACCAAAAGCAAGCTGAAAAGAAAAACACTCAATTTGACTTAATCGGCATAAGTGACGTGTCACTATGTTAGGCATATGTTATATGGTATTTTATTCTAGAAACGCTGGCATTACATTTAAGAGAAGTGACTCCAGCTTACCACGACAGCACCCATGAGAGCAAACAGCTGAGGTTTGACAAATTCCCACAAGATATGCCATTTGAACTCAGGCACGGGGTTTTTGGCTGTGACGTCCACCAGGATGTTGTTATTCACATCTGCCTCGCAGTGAGCTACGCGGCAGAACAGTCGTGCAGAGACAGTGAGCACGGCCGGTGCCAGGATGAACTTCAGGGCCACTCCTGGGGGTCTGGATGTCCGGGGGGTGGACCGGCGGACAGCTCTCTGAGTGAGGCTCCAAATGCGGCCGACAGCATTTCCAGGCTGCTGTGAGGAGCTGTGTGCTGGAGCTCGTGGAGATGTGTACCACCTGGATATGAAAAAACTATATTAATGCAATTAGGCATTCAATAACCAAGTCATGAAAGTATTGCAACGCTAATGAAACAAAGACTAGAAGATTTGAAGGCTTTACGACTTTAGATCGGTTTGCAACTCGCAATTTTTGTCATTATCAATCAATCTGATGATTATGTTCTCAATTAATCGTTTCTCCATCTTTGGACATGGGAATTGCAACTCAGGCAACGAGAACAGATTACAGCGGTCAATAACTCTTCTTGGAAACAACTTCTTATCGGAGCGTTAAATGGTAATAATACTTTGTTTGTACGGCATTTTTTAAAACAGATGTTACAAAGTGTTAAAAACAGATAAATGAAGAAAAAGTATTAAAACAACATTTCATTAACAGTATAATAGTAAAAGGGAAAGTGATAAAAATAAGGTAATGTACACTCTGGACTTAAAGAAACATTATTTCAATTGAAATGATTTTTTGACAGCTGAAAAAAACAAATCATATATGAAGATAAAAGCTAAATAATTTCCTGATTCTGATAAACTCAAACACACACTTGCATCGCACTGTACTATCATTTACACCTGGACATTAGAGGAGACCAGCTGTGCATAACAACATGCTAGTCAGTGTACAGTCTGTGCTGTTGATGAACTAACATGGCTCATGTATAGCAGGTACAGGTCAGCTGTCATTAGCTGCACTAGTCACCGGTCACATAACAACCCTACCGTGAAAGTTTCCAAACGTCTGCTGTCTTATTGCATCGCTGGTGTAACGACAATGACCGCACCGGAGCAGTGATGCTCGCTCTACAGCAGAGTAGCTGAAACATGATTTTATATAGTTTATTTAAATGGTAACGAGCTCGTTAGGGTTCAATAGTCGTTAAGCTCTACAGTAATCCACAGGCACCATGCAGGCTGCCATGTTGACACTGACCCAGAGTGCATTTCTGCGGCTGTAGATGACTTCATTTTTATTGTAAATAATTGTTTGTGACAAAAGAGTGGTGCTTTTATTCACAACAGACGATAAAGTGACGAATTCTAAACCATTTGTGCGAAATTGTCATAAAGTGACGCGACAAAAAACAGACTTTTGGGGAGAAAACGTGAGAAAACTACAATTCATACCCGGAAATGACGGCGGTTAAAACAGAAGTGACGCCAAAAGACGTTTTGTTGACATTTGTTTGGCGAAAGACAAAAACAGTGGACGCACACACACACTGGATGGTGTATTTTGGGAAATCAACTAACGGACCTCGCGACAACCGGAAAACCAGCGTACAGTTAGTGATTTCAACATAGCCGCGTGCGTTAAAAACGAGCTCTGGTCAAGGTTTGGACTCAAAGAAAGAAGATCCAAACATCAGCAGACAGACGGACCAAGACAAAACAAACCATGAGTGGCTGAATCATTCACAGGCTAACCAGCCATCAGCTGAGTTAGGTTGTGATCTCTAAATACTGGAACTAACATCAAATAGTCAGTCTGCCGAAGATCCATGTACTTAATTCTTAGCTGCCACTCAGTATTTGTGTTCCTGTGGTAGTGTAAGTGCTACACGAGCGGTGACCGTCAAGCAAGTTAGCAAGCTAGCTGTAAGCTAACGTTATCCTTATTTCAACTGCTTGAGCTGTTGGAGGAGCTAATAGCTACAGAATGTAGCTTGGGCTACGAGACTGCATTCGTTTCATATACGGTGTTTACGACAAGTTGCTCGTCAGTTTAGGAGTGACCATAAGAATGTGAAGCGCAATGGCCAACTTTGAAGCTTACCAGGAGTACCAGAGAATTGAGGACTTTGAGGAGGACTCGCCACCAGGGGAGGAGGATTTACTGGTGCACGTGCCAGAAGGCCTAAAAGGTAAACATGTTATTACCACCTAAGTATGGATTATCTTTAAAAAAAGGACTGACAAACTGCACACTGGGGAGTTTGTACCTAATAAATGTCTTAGCTTACACAATAGCATGCAATAGGGTCAAAGTGATAATGCTTTCATTTATTTTGCAGACTCATGGCACCATATCAAGAACCTGGATAACTTCTTCAAAAGGATATCCTTTTAAATGATAGTATTGTTAAGTAGCAGATGTGTCAACGTTTACTGTCATTGCATATGATGCTGGCATCATGTCATGCTGACACGGACTCATTAAGATACTGGCCAGTAGTCATATTTAGAACCTGATGGGTTTGTTTACTTCGTGACTGCCGTGTGAGACATTTCTTGGGATTTGATTTTCCTAGAGTTTGATGATTGATATGTCTGTGATGTCTTATGTGTTATCCTGTAGATACTTTGTGCTTAATCAAGGTATTTTCAGTGACTGACCAAGTCTTTGTTTAAGCTTATTTCAGATTTTCCTTAACCAGCTTGTCCACATCTATCATTTCCATCAAAAGAATGGCTTCGCTTGTATGATGATATCAGAGTTCTTCGAACTTATGTAAGTACAAAAAAACACTGAGCTCAGATGCCTATAGTGATCTTCATCATGAGACACCGTGATGTGTTTGTAATTAAAAGCATACGGGTTGGGTTTGCAGTTCCAACAGGACCCTTGTTGTGAGTAAGACTCGGTCCTTGTTTATGTCACTGGTAGCAGTCCGTGTTGTTATTATGGCCGCTAAGTGTGCCTCAAGCTCCAGCAAGGAACAGGTTCAGGCAGATGATTTCAAAAGCAGCCGTACGTAGAAGCTCTTGTGAAATAACGTCCCCACACTAGACACTCTCTGTTATTGGGTCCTGGTCTGGTGTTCCTGTGATTCTGACCACAGTTGTTTTTTTATTTTGGGGCCCCGTAAATCATTAGCCTGAGAAAATCTGTCCGCATGCCTCCCAAAGATTTGTGTGCTTAATTCTTAACTACTACCCAGTATTTTTCATGTTCCCATGGTAGTGTAGGGTTACACAAGCAGAGTCGTTGCTCTTATTTCAACCGCACAAATCAAATATAGTCACTTATCTTAATACTGTATACCAACGTTAGTGTCTTTTTGTCATCGTTGGTACTTTGGGTATTCTTGTTTTGTTTTCTCATTAATTTCTTTTCTTTTTTTCTCATCTCATCCAAACAGTCAGTTATTGTTTGTTGTCACGTTCACAACGTTCCTTGTCAACTGTGTGGAGTACGATGTCCTGTTCGCCAATCGAGTGGTCAACCACACCGGGCCGGGCCAGAACCCCTTGGACAGGAACAAGGTCGCTCTTCCAGATGCCATCCTCCCCAGTGAGCAGTGCACTCAGAGGTAAATCCCGCTTCATACACGTTTACTGGGAGCTTTAGAGTGTGAAAGTGTATTTTTTTTTCCCTTTTTGGGGACAAAATGAGTAGAAACGTCAAGGTGAATTAAATGAAAAGGCCAAACAGTCACTTTCCAGGACGTGCCCGTCCTCTCGTTCCAGCCAGGTTGATTGGATGCTTTGTTCTCAGGCAGACATGGTCTTGGATATTATTAGAGTCCTCTCAGAGACGGGTCTTCAGAGGGGTTTCATTTGTGCGGCTTAATACAGTTGTAATCAGACTTTCAGACTTCATTTCTTATTGGATTGTGTCAGATGTGGCTTCAGACTGCAAGATCCAGTCACAGTCACATAGACGGACTATAGAGCAGTGGACTGTGTAGCTGTGCCCCGTGGGTTTCTAGATGTAATGGTAGGCAATGCCTCTTTAAGCTGTTATTAACCGTCAGCACTCTAAGCAATGGTCTGAGCAGAAACTGTCTTTTTTTTTTTTGAGTATCCATGGCCTGTTTTTATTCTTAAACCCAAAATAATCAACTTTTACACACATCAAAAAATATGACAATGTGGCCCAAATGTTACGTTTTTATATTAGACTTCTGCCAAATTTATCAAATTTCTTTTTTTGAAGAGGTGTTAACGCCAGCGCTAATAGCAGATTATAAGCTAGCATTGCGTTTTGTATTTGTTTAAAAGCGTCATGTTTAACCAGATCGAAGCACGAGTGACTTGTGTCTCTTTCTATGAAATGTGTTTCTTTCTCAGTTTTGTTGTTTGTGAACCTGAGATTAGTTTTGAGTTGCCACATTCCTGTAACCGATGGTTACTTAGAGGAGAGTATTTGTGTACTGTGTTCAGACTGGCTTTAGGGAACGGGACAATGTAATTGATAGCTTTGGGGAGGTATAACTGTCCAGCTGAGATACTGACGACTCAGCTGAGCCAGAAGGCTGACGACCACATGACACCTCGCTGGCTGAAAGGGACAGACCCCCCCCCGCCCCCCCCCCCCCCCCCCCCCAAATCTCAAATTTTTTTTTTCTCCTCCAAAATGTAGCCTTGCCTCTGCTTGTTATCTACAGCTTGTCTAATAGGCCTCTCTCATTAATTTGTTCCTTGATTATGACTGTGGCTCAGTAGTCATTGATATCACAGGCGGTGACGTACAGCCGCTTGAAGTTCTAATTTGGGAACAGCTTGTTCCACAGTGGAACCTCTCTGTCCTCCTCGTATCCTCAGAACTTCTCTAATTTCCATTTTATAGCCAGATGCTTGTCCCGAAAACATTCTCATATGTTGTTTATTGTATCTGAAAATTAACCGATATAAAATGACAAAGAAACAATGTAAAAGTGCATCAACAACTGCTTTAATATTAGCTAATGCCGGTATGGCTAACTAATTCCCAGTGTGACATGTAATACCTGGAAGAGTCCTTTATTTTAGAGAATGAATTAAGAGCACACATTTAACATTTTCTCAACTGTTTATCATGAAATAAGGTAAATACTGAATAAAGGGTCAATTTACAATATCGTAGGAGGAGAGGGGGTGTACTATGTGTGCCTCTGAGTACTGTAGATGCATCTGTAGATGCTATTCTGAATCCCAGATATCAAATTAGCCCCCCCCCTTAACCACTTTATCAAGACATTTATTGGCGTGCGATCTTTCCATCCCCTTCCAAATATCGTACGAGCATCGAGGCTCTTACTGTAAATGTCCTGACGAGGCTGTGAGTCACATTTACCTGTCTGAATATTTACGTAGTCACTCGTGTCTGAATGTCCAAAATCCATAACTCAACGAGATAAATAAAGACTGCCATATCTGAAAGGAGGCTTTTTGTTTCTATTCAGGATTCAAGAGAACAGTTGGATCATATTCCTTCTCATCATGGCAGCCATCTTCTGGATCTATCGACTTGTCAAAGTCTTTTGCAATGTTCTTAGCTACTGGGAGATCAGGCAGTTCTACATCAAAGCACTGAAGATCAGAATGGTAAGAGCCACACCTGGAGACCTTATTATCGCATTTAATCAATCTCTTGACAGATGTCTTATGCTTATGATTATAAAACCATGAAGACGTCCCAGTCGTCGTGCATCGTCTCTGTAGTATTCGTCGGCTTACTTTGTTCTTCCTGCCACTTTGTCCCAGGATGAATTATGCAACTTCACATGGCAGGAAGTCCAGGACCGGCTCATCAGCCTGCAGCGAGAGCAGCAAATGTGCATACACAAGAAAGAGCTGACTGAACTGGATATCTATCACCGCATCCTACGGTTCAAGAACTACATGGTGGCCATGATAAACAAATCGCTGCTGCCGGTGCAGCTGCAGCTCCCCCTGCTGGGCAACGTGGTGTTCCTCACCCAGGGCCTCAAGTACAACTTTGAGCTCATCCTCTTCTGGGGTCCCGGCTCTCTGTTTCAGAACAAGTGGAACCTGCACCCCAAGTACAAGCGGAATGGGAACCGCCTGGAGCTGGCGCAGCAGCTCAGTAGAGTCATCCTGCTGATGGGTTTGGCCAACTTGCTGCTGTGCCCCTTCATCCTGGTGTGGCAGGTGCTCTACGCTTTCTTCAGCTATACCGAGGTGATCCGCAGAGAACCTGGAAGCCTAGGGGCGCGGCGCTGGTCCCTGTTTGGCCGTTTATACCTGCGGCACTTCAACGAGCTGGACCACGAGCTGCATGGGCGTTTGGGCCGGGGCTACAAACCCACGTCCAAGTACATGAACTCCTTCACGTCGCCGGTGCTGACCGTGCTGGCTAAGAACTTTGCCTTCTTCTCGGGCTCAATCTTGGCCGTGCTGATTGCACTGACGGTGTATGACGAGGATGTTCTCACGGTGCAGCACATTCTGACCGCGATCACTGTGCTGGGAGTGGTCATCACTATCGCCAGGTGAGTTTCCAGAGCCGGGTTTCCATCATCGCTATCGTTGGCTTTCAAAATGAAGGAAGCTGTCTGTACTTTGTATTTCTCTTGCTGTTTATATCATGATATACAGACAACTGAGGACTATAATAGATTATGATTTTCACTTCATTCAATATCTTGATCTTGTTCATTCAGCTTGGAGCAATTTATTACTTTCAGTTGTATTTTTTTAAATTGTTGTTCAGAAGCTTTTTCCAAGTTGTGGGAGGAAGTTAATTGTAAAGGAAATTAACATTTAAAGTGGCTCCTTTGCCTCCTAATCAGTAACAGATTTTCAGTCAAAAATCAAACTGTACTGTACAAAACTATCCCGTTTTCCTGGTTCATAGTTGTACTGTTGAGGAATGTACATATTTTGTACCTGTCCCACACCAGGTCCTTCATCCCAGATGAGCATATGGTGTGGTGTCCAGAGCAGCTGCTGCAGTGTATGCTGGCACACATTCACTACATGCCAGACCACTGGAGGGGCAATGCTAACAAGAGCGAGACCCGTGACGAGGTGGCGCAGCTGTTCCAGTACAAGGCGGTGAGGGGCGGAGACACTCGGTGGATAGGAACACATTAGTCACAGTCTAAACTAAAGTTATGGTGGAGTTCTCGTTGTGATTGATGACGTTTTTAATGTGGCACCTGATCACTGAAGAGACGTCCGACTGGATTCAGTCTCGTTGTACAATCACTGGAGTTATTGTTTCATTTAAATACATTCATGTTCTACACATATTTGCCAATAAACATTGGAAAGGAATACATTCAAATTGGATTATATATGATCTGTGTTTTCTCCGAATCAGGTGTTCATTTTGGAGGAGTTGCTCAGTCCTATCGTCACGCCCTTCATTCTCATCTTCCACCTGAGGAACAAGTCTCTAGAGATCATTGACTTCTTCAGGAACTTCACTGTCGAAGTGGTCGGAGTCGGAGACATCTGTTCCTTTGCGCAGATGGACATCAGGCGCCATGGAAACCCAACAGTAAGATCCTCCATAGGATTCAAGCCAGTCGGGTTCATTAGAGTTTCTCAAACTGTAAATGTATGACTGCTGTGATGTTGTTGTTTGAACTGATATATCTGTATCATGTATTTGCAGTGGATGTCAGAGGGCCAGACGGAGGCCTCCATATACCAACAAGCCGAAAACGGCAAGACAGAGTTGTCACTTATGCATTTCACCATTAAGAACCCGCGCTGGCAGCCGCCTCAGGAGAGCTCGGTGTTCATCAGCCACCTGAAGGAGAAGGTGCAGCACGATGCGCAGGGCGGGCCCTCCACCCAGCTGCTGCTCTCCGAGGCTCCGCTCTGCACCTCACTGCAGTCCAACGAGCCCGGCACCGGGGTAAGAGCCCTCGAGCGCCACGCAAAGAGCATGTACCCCACATGAACATGTCATGTTAACCAAACAGCGCAAATGTTAACGATGAATATTCATCGCCACAGGATAATAAAATGACTCCAGAATAGATTTATCTGCATAAACAATTAGCTAGAGTCCTTTTGTTTTGTTTTTCTACTGCAATATAATCACGTTTACCTGGTGGCTCCGTATTGACCTTTTGTTGCTGTTTCCAGCCCGATAGTCTGTTGGCCAGTGTCCTGGCTCACCCCATCCTCACAGCGTCTGGACTACAAGGGCGAGACCATCGCTTCATCTCGCCGAGCACCGCTGCTTCTGCTGCTGCCAGCGTCCTGGCCTCTCTGTCCACCTCTCAGCTCCCGCACAGCGGCCGCGGCCGCTCGCACGGCCTCCTGCACTCATCCGTCCACCCCGAGAGCACCATGTACCGCAGCGACCGCACCGTCATCGACAGGTACTTCACACGCACGTTCCGTTTTCTGCGACAGTATTCTCGCACACTGTAGCCAGAAGCGGTGTTTGGTGAGGTCAGAACATAGATGCAAATGCCTGTGGTCAGCTGTGGTTAACATGTTTGTTTTTCAGTATGTCTATCAGTGACTCTCGCCTCCGGAGCAATACGCTGCAGACAGAGTTTGCCTCAGCAGAGATGAGTCTCCACGCCATCTACATGCATGAGGTAAATTCCTGCCTCCAGGGGTCCAACAGTTGACATTAATATATTCATCTTCCTTTTCTCTGTTGTGTGCCTGAACTGTTGATCAGAGACAAAGGTTTTCAATGGTGACCAGGTTTTCTGGTGAAAGAAAAGAGTTTTCGGGAGGAGAAACACTTTTCAGTGTCCCTTGTAAGCCACTAGTCTGCTGTTCTGCTGTACATTGACAAGCGGTTGTCTGTCCAGCTCCACCTGCAGACCTCCCACCCACAGAGAACTTCGGGGCAGTGGCAGAACCCAGTGCCAATGAGAGATATGCACACAAATGCTAGTAAGTGAAACTCTTGTTTTTGAACAACCTTGCAAAACGGAACTACAGCTGAAAAGCAAGTGACAAGTTAATAGCAGTTCTGTTCAAGTTTGAGTAAGATTTCAGACCCGCATTCATAATTCTTTTGGATATTAACATTGAATCTAATGACTCTTGAGTAATGGGGAAAAAGATTGCTTGTAGTGCTGAAATCACGGTCATGACCCGAGTCTGCAGCACTTAATTACACACTCCATTCAGAACAACAGCCACAAGTCGAGCAGAGCCACAAAGGACTTCAGAATAAATTACAATAGCTTCTAGGAGCAAATATGTCTGCTCTAATATTCATCAAACTTAAGTCATATTTCATGGTAATGTACAGAAACCAAAGCCGCACCGACAACAGTAACATAACTGCAAATATAAAGCTGATTGCGACTTATTACAAGTTTGAAGTTGATTATTCCAACTCTAGTTAAATGAATGGAGACCAATGGCTGCGAGGTGAAAAAATGTTTTAGAAGAAGTAAAGTATATACAATGATTTGTAGCGCTAGTAAATTGGCTAAAACATGCTAAATCCTTCTATTTCATTAGGCAAGGCAAGGCAAGGCAAGTTTATTTGTATAGCACATTTCAACAACAAGGCAATTCAAAGTGCTTCACATAAAACAATTAAAAGCATCAAAACATAATGCAAAAGAAAAGGAGATTTAAAAACAATTAAGAACATTAAAAACAGTCATTAAAACGCTAAAAACAGTGCAGTGCAGTTTAAGAAATAAAATACAGTAGTAGTAAAATGCAGAAATTGATTAAAATCCTTGAATGTGGTTCAATCAAAGGCAGCAGCAAACAGAAAATTATTAGGATTAGATTGAAATGTTTAAATAATTTCCCCCTCTATGATTTTCCGTGTTAACTCCACTATGCCGAAGAAAGACTCTGACCATGCATCGACACTCTCGTCAGGTTTCCAGGCTAACAGCGTCCTTGGCTCCAGCATGTCCATGCCCACCCCGGCCCACCTCGGTGGCTGGCAAGAGGAGGAGGAAGAGGAGAATGAAGATGATCAGGAGATTAATAATGGATCTACTCCAAAACAGGCCGCGGGGAGTAGTTGTTGAAGTGCCTTATGTCATAAGGTATATGCTCTCTTTTAATCTCTGTAATATGACACATGTCTACGATCTATGCTTTGTGGTTCTGTTTCCTGTGTGTTGGTCGAACCTAACAACAACAACTACAAAATGGCCTTTTATCCTACAAGGGATACATCGCCATGATAATTTCTCTCTCTCTCTCTCCCTCTCTCTCTCTTTTACTTTTTTTTTTTTTTTTAATAAGTGTTTACATCTTATTTTCTTCTATGAACATTGTGGCCTTAGATGATCTTCATGGAGAATTTAGCATGGACCTTTTTAAAGCATTACTCTGCGTTTTGTTTTCGGAGGGGCTCGTTGAATAACCACTGTCTCTGCACCTCCGCGCCTCATCCTGTCCCATCAGGCAGACTATGGCATCAGGGAAACCATACGTCTTCCGTCCGATCCATGACGACTTTGTCGCAAACGTGTACAGACAAACTTTAAAGTGTAAAGTGACGGAGGGACACTGTAGTGTAATCGTGGGATCACTGTGTGGAAAAGGCTCATCTCGACTTCTGCTGAGCCTTCAAGTGTTTGTGCATCGAAAAGAGTCACTCGCAGAGGGATGATCTGTGCAGACTGTGTGTCGTAGCTGCCTGAACAATTGTGATCTCCTGAAAAAGATTATTCAATATTTCAAGTTGTGCTGTTGATTTGTAAATACACTTTTGCATCTTAGTTGTCCTTTTAAAAGTCCACATTTTTTTACTATCAGAGCTTATCCTTGAAAATGATACCAAGTATTAATTTGATAAAGAGCTGACTGTACAGGAGCAGAACTACTAAAACACCATGTGTACCTGGCTAAAACACGTCTTTAATCCAGACATACACATGCGTTGATGCTGCTGTCTGTGTTTAGAGGTCCGAAATACAGGTTTTTACTCAGTATTAATGTTGGAGCTGATTTATCAGGACACTACTCCTCATAAACGGGACTGAAATCATGGGCCCCAAATACACGTGGCGTCAAAATCCCAATGCAGATATAAGATGTCTATTTAAGTCTATTTAAGCTGGACACAAAGTCAGCTTTATGCCTTAACACCCATTTAATAACGTCCTAGTTTCCGTATTACCTCAGTGGTGGTGAAGAAAAAAACTATTACTCCAATCAATACCTCTGCAGTGTAAATATATATACAATATGGGGTTCTTTGCAGTGTGCAGATGCATCTTTTAACTGCATTTTGATTTTAATGGCATGTGTAACTGGAATCTGTTCCATTTTCTGTTGTTTGAAGGCGAGCATTGATGTCCCAGAAAACGTGGGAAGGGATCTTTTTTTTTAAAGAACAAAATGGGGGGGGGGGTAAAATCTTTGTGCACATTAGCATTTTGTTTGCATTCTGTTTTCCAAAACGCTCGCATAAAAAAACAAATGGAACTTGATCATAAGGGCTGATTTCAGAGTGTGCGCTGTTGCTTCTGCAGCTTTAGGTTTGAAAGTTTTAGGGCAACAGTTCCTCTGTGTTAGCGTCATACTTTCAAAGTAAGAGCATGAGGAGGAAAAAAAAGCCTTTCCACAGTCTGCATCATTTGTTAGCTTTAGGTTTATTTATTACCTGTTGCCCCCCAGATATTTAAGTGATGTATGTGTACTATTTATTTGGAAAAAAATATTGTTTTGTGAAATGATTTACAGAAATTATTGTTAATGAAAAAAAAAAAATCTAAGTTCCCCCACAAAAAATTGTTAAATTTCTTTTTTAATTGTTGAAATTATGATAAAATGATTTCATGAATGCAAAGATAACATGGCTAGCTGCATGATTTCTAATGTGATTTACACTTACAATAAAGTGGGACTAAATCTGCTTGTCGATTTGGTGCACAAAACAAATCTTTTCACCTAATTTTTATTGCATTCTTCATAGAAAACAGTAATATGTGTATATATATACATATATATACGTGTCATACTTCACAACTGCAAGACTTCAAGGATACAAATGTGTCTTTGTCTTCTCCATGTTTAGAAACGATGTCTGTGGAAGGAATGCTTTTGGACACCTGCATAATTATGCTAACATGATCTCCGAATTTTGCACTGACAGAATATAAACATTTTTTTTAATGTGTGTGTGTGTGTGTGTATATATTTACAATACTTGCATCAGTTACATTTTAGAAACTGCAGGTCTCAAAAGGGACGCTTGAGTCAGTCTCCATCCGGAATGACCTCTCCTCGTTGTTTGTATATAAGCGAAACATCGGCACATGTTGTTTCCGCCGTCGGTCCACAGCGGACCCACCTGGAAATACCGTGGCCGCTCACATACGGTCGCTCTTACCTCTGGTCGGCAAAAGTTTGCCCTGTCGTAGGGACTGTGTGTGTGTGTGTGTGTGTGTGTGTGTGTGTGTGTGTGTGTGTGTGTGTGTGTGTGTGTCTGTCTTTGTCACACTGTTTAATATGCGTACATGAGTGCTGTGGTCACTGTCCATCTTGTGCAGTGAGTTTATGTCGTAGAGACACTGGAGCTCAGCTTTGTGCTGATTTCTTTTGACCGTCTCCACGTATTACACCTCACCGTCATGTTTGTCATTTTGTTTTAATCAGTGCCTTAGTATTAAGGACTTGTAATTGCTCTTTATAGAAGCCATTTCATGTAAAGCATTGGATTTACTTTCACGGATTCAGCAGCACATACTATGTACAGTGTTTTATTTTGGCGGGTCATTGTGTATAGCATCACGTATGTAATGGTTGTGGCTTGTAAGATGAGTCGTTCACTGGTCTTCTCTCAGTCTGTTGCATCCGACAGCACACTTCTTCTTATCGTGGTGTTTCGATTTGCACTGTCCTGAATACCCTAGAGAAGCAGGAGTGTGCCTTTGTAACCGCTGGTGTCATCACAGCCAACCATCTCATCTTACCATGGTTTCTCATCCACTCTACACCAGTCTAACAATCACAGCGACTGGTAACACGGTGCTAAGTTTTCATCCTGAAGTGTTGAATAAGTTTTAAGTTTAGTTTGTCTGTTTGTGACACAGGTTTGTCTGTTTGTTTTTGTTCTGTAAACTAAGAAACACAAGCTGAAAAAAAAAAAAAGAAACATGCCAAAAGAACTTGTTTTCAGCACAGCTTTACTATCCATGTGTTGTGTAGTAGAGACGCAAATAAATCTTCTTCTTTTTTTTGAGTGTTTTTAATCATTTTATGTGTGGTTGATTATGCGATGTTTGTTTGAAATAAAAATATATTTAAATTTTCATTTCATTTGTTTTATGTTTGCGTTGCTGGTTTGAGATTACGATGTGAAACACTTATAAGAGCTGTATGTATCTGACACTGAGATATACTCTGATATATATATATATATATATATAAACTGAGCAGGAAGTTCTTCTAATTCACAACTTGGTCATTCTGATAGTGTTTATTTAGCGTGGCGCAATGATGAAGCAGAGCCAGATAAGTCTTGAGATAATATAGTCACTGTACCTCTGTACTGTGACTAAATAAACCGAAGGATACTCAAAGCTTTGTGTGGGATTTAAAACCAGCTGACTGTAATGACTCCTAGTGGTCGTATCAGAGAAGGCACTGAGGCTGACAGCACTGCAAAGTGTAACATGGCCAACAATACAGACTAAACAATCAACCATCCATGAAAATAATTAACCATCAAAATATGTATGTACCTAATGACGAACACCTAAAAGAGTGATACATAATTTTACAACCATGTGATTTCAATGTGTTTGATTTATTGTGATAAATCAGTAAGCTTTTGAACTCTTCTTCCACCTTCCCTTCCTTGAGGTGCAATAAGAGCTCACTGGTGCAAATCTTTGAAAAAGGAATCGCTCGTGGTCTCTTTCCAGATACAGCTGAGTTCTTTCACCGTTAACATCCAGCCTCTCCTGTGAGTAGCAGAACAAACAACCTTTGGCTCAACTGAAACCCTGCAGTCTAATCCCAGGTTGAATGGTGGGTTCCCTCTATTGTAATATAACTATTTCTTTCTGCATTAGTTACATGTTTTTTGTTTGATTTCTCTTCATGAAGCTGACTTTTGTTTCATGCTTTTTCTGCGTTATCTCACTGCCCTGTGTACCCCTGTGTCCCTACTTATACTCTGTCAATACTGTAAATGCTTTCCACATTGTAAATAAACACCACATGCCTCTATTTTGAGACACACTATTTAGTCTCATCTTGTTTTTTTCCCCCCATGTCTAATTAATTGTTACCATAGTTCAAGTCCTCGTAGCACATTTTAGAGACGTAGACGTCATCTGCTGTTTATTCTTGGCTTTCTGTCCTCGCCGTCACTGACGTTTGTCTCGCTTGTCGTCACGTCTGCCGTGTACATGCTCTTTTGAGGTAACACCCATGTGATACAACCGTGACCTTAATCCTGAAATGCCTAAGAGGTCGGATATTGGAGAGGATGCATTGCAAATGTTTCTGTAAAAAATTGTCTCATCACCAAGACATTTTTTTACTTGCTGCTTAACTGCACAGCCAGGTGCTATGTGCCGGTCTGCTGCCCTCTGCTGTACTTCTCAGGTAAACTCAGGTATTGGTCGAGAATGCCTCAGGAAAGGCAGACCACAGACGGCGCAAAGATGGAGGAGAAAAAAAACAGTTGAAAGGTACATTAAATTACATTTTTATATAAATGGAACAGGCTTTTATTTTTCCCTTATATTACATACAATGTGTGGGTGAATGTGGGACAGACACAAACAAAAGAGTTCTCCATCAATTTGTTTAAATTTTTCTCAGTATGCTTTCAGGAGCATGGAAACCAAACCCAGTAGCCAGTCCAGGATGAAGCAGAGGCAAGCAGCAACAGTGGATTACTGTCTGCTAGAGTTTCGGGAAGTTTAAATCAGGGTGCAGGCGACCTGCTGCTGTCAGTCATTGGGCATTAGGGGAAAGCCCACTCTGGAAGACCAAGAAAATACCATGGAGGCCAAAGAATAGGGAAGAAAGGGGTAAGACTTGTTACCCATTGTTTTATAGAATGGCATTAAATATAATTATGTCTCTAAATATGTGATCAAGTAGGGCATAAGGAAAAATAAATGCCCTGATCTCTAATGATTGCCATGTCATGCTAAACATGTTGTAATCATTGTGAAGATGTCATGGGAGATGCATTTAAAGCACTACTTTGAGGCTATTGTACCCTATGAGGTCATAACTTAATTATGGGCCTGACCAGCCGGGTAAAGCAGCTGTCAACATGGTGGCGGGGAAACACAATGTGTCACAAGCTCAAGCAACTTCAACCACATGTACATTCAATAGAGGTTTAGGCTCAACACACACTGCATACATACGTGTAGGTGGTAGGAAGAAACTGTCCAGGAGAAAGGGAAGGTTATTCAGAAAATGGGCAGTAAGCACAAATACAGACGAGTCAGCAGGCTGTGATCATAGTCTTTGCATGTAATGTTATGCATTGTTATTGTTTAGAAAATGTGATAAATGATATCAGATAGTCTGCTTCCACTGTATGATGGTATGGTTCTAGTGAAACAAGAGAAAAGGACAAAAAAAAGACTTAAAGGAAGACTGACATTTATGGAAATATGATTATTTGTGAGGTACCCACATTCTGATATTAAGCTAATTTATTTATGCTCACTGCACAGATCCAAACAGATGTTAGTGCAGCTGAAAAAGTAGAAGAATAGGGAAGTAGTCCAACCTCTCAACTAGAAAAGCAGGGCAACAATACAATAAGAAGTCTAATGTTACCTTCACATTCAGCAGATTTAAATTGGCTCATCCTTTGGCTCAGCTCGCACTACACACTAAGATGAGCCAAAAGATTATTCATTACTGATAGAGATGGCGAGAGATTGATGTGCAGGTCACACATTTGCATATAGACGACAGGCTCAAAATAACAAGTGAAGTTATAATATAATTGAGTCTGAAGTCATCAATAGTCCTGTATGAGACAATATGCTGGCTGCCTGTGGATCTGGAGGAATCAGTATCTCCTCTGTGTTTTATTGTGTGGAGAAGGCTACAAAATGGTATTTAGACCTTTGTGTGAGGAAATAAAATAATGAAATATACTGAACATATAACTGAATAAATGAAATGTGAAAAATACAAATTTTTACAGACTCGTAGGTGGGAGTGTAGGTGGTATTTTGATGCTAAAACCAGAACCAACCAGAAGGAAATTAGGAAAATGTGGTTAATTATGTGTAATTATATGATTTAAGTGTTGAAAACCAGTGGTGGCACAACTTATACCTTTTACATTATAAAAGTAGCACAGCTACTCTGTAAAATGATTAAAGTACAAGACCGACATTCAAAATATATCGTGCCATATCTAATCAATGACATATTGTATTTGTTTTTATTAGTAAGCATCATTCTAAGGTGGAGGTGAGGCACATTTTGACTGCTTTATATACTGTTGGATAGTTTGATCTACAGCAAAGCAGTGGTGGGAGAAGTACTCAGATCTTTTACTTCACAACCTCTTAAGTAAAAGTAGCAATACCACAATGTAGAAAATCAATTTTTACTTTTTATTACCATCAAAACATACTTAAAGTACCAACAGTAAAAGTGCTCATTGTACAAAATGGCCCATTTCAGAATGTTTATTATATAATTGGATCATATTATATATATTATATACTTTAATGTTGCAGCTGGTACATTTTGTATACTGCTGGATTGCTTAATCTATAATAACACATCATTATTCATATGTTAATTATAATATTTATATGCAAAGTACAAGTAACTAAAGCTGTCAAATAAATGTAGTGGAGTAGGAATAAAGTAACATAAATAAAAAGCAATCAAGTACTTAAGTACATGAGTAAATGTATTTTTCTTAACTCTTAGTAACTCCAGCTGTCAGTTAGTGAAGTAAAAGTATAAAGTAGCATTTACGTTGTTAAACTACTTCAAAATTGTACTTAAGTAGTACAGTACTTGAGTAAATGTACTTGTAACTTTCCACCAGCGCTGAAGGAATCCGCTCCGCACGTGTGACGCATTTTGGTAACTTAAGTAGTCTCTTATTCAGTTGAGTTGTTGTTATGACCTAAGCGTCCGACCTGCAGTGTGCAGCCCAGCAGAGGACAGGCCAGTCTGCTCTTGTTTCCCGACCTCACCAGCAGCCTATCTCCTATCTCCTATCTCCTAACTGTGGGACGAGTCTATTTTGGAAAAAGGAGGCTGCGCAAAAGTAGGCGCGTCAGCTATTTGACATCATGAGGTACCAGAGAAGAAAGAAAAATTAAGTCTCGTCAACCGCCCACCGCAGGAGACTTTGGGGGGGGATGTTCCACCATCCTGGATTTACAACCACTTCATTGGATATTTGAGCACAAAGAAGACATTTTTGGAGTTGGAGCTATCGTTCGGAAATCTTGACGGCACAACTGACGTTTTAGCGCCCATGATTCAGCGCCCGTTTTACCTGAGTAGTGGCTGAAGACTCAAGGTGAAAAAAGTAATTTAAGGCTAAAAAAAAAATAATAATTACGTTACATTAAGAGTTATCACCAGAACTTGACCGTTGTAGCGTATTTTTTTCCCCCATTTATTTCAATTGAAATGCGTACGAGTATCTACGTGATATTCACACCTGTAACGGTTCCAATGACGTTACTGCTTTGAGTTAATAGCTTTGATATTACAACTGTTATTACAAGCGTATGTGCTCCATTTTAGTTTTTGCAGTTTTACACACTGCAAACGATACTAATTGAATTCCAACAGGAGTTGTGAAAGTCTTTTTTAGTTCGGGCAACGTTATAGACTCAGAGAAGTATGTTTGTGAAGTGGAAGCTTTATCAAACAGCTGATATCCCTTTCGCTTCTACAAATGGCAATGGACAGAGACGGGCTCTGACAGCTGAGGTTATTTTTGGGACAGGCAGTTCTAGCGACAGAGGTGACAAAGCTGGCAAATGTCACTCTTTGAGAGGAACATATCAGCTCCATTTGACCTTGTTACAAAGGGGATTCGTTTGTTGTTGTGTTGTTAAACTATTTTCCTATTGAATAAGGCTGCACGGCACGAAGTTAAGTCGTTGTATTGATGAATGTCTGCAGGGCCAGCACAGGGGTGCGTTGACTGACAGTTACTGTAACTGCCTTCCATAAATATGCCTATGTGGATTTATGTCTATTTTCGTAGCATAACATATTTATAGAGCACAGTTAACAGACTGTCACATCTCACAATGGTTTGGGTTCATTTGACAGTGTTTCTTTGTAATTTAATGTGTAACTGGCAACTTTTTTTATTACACAAAATGTGTAGCCCAATTTGTCAAATTCAGTTGTAAAACTGCCATTTATTAATTGAACCCAAATTAGTTACTTGAAAATAATGTTGGTGTTTGGTAGCTAATAGCAAACTATATCAAACTATTAGCTGTTGTTTTGCAAGCTCTGGAAATCATTAGAATGACTTCAACGAATGTGACACGCCCCGTTCAATGTTGCATGTTTTTCTAGTATACCCCGCTCCTGGTGCTGTATTGTGATATTCATCTTTTTTATTTGATTACAGGAACAAACGATGGATAAAAACTTGTTCGGAGGGGTCCCCAGGTTTCTCACCCGCCCAAAGGCGTTCTCGGTGTGTGCAGGCAAGGATGCCACGCTGAGCTGCACCATCGTGGGCAGCCCGACCCCGCTGATCACCTGGGAGAAGGACAAACTGAAGCTGACATCTGGGGGACGCTTCAAAACCGTGGAGGATGGAGATGTGTACCGCCTCACCATCTACGAATTAACGCTGGAGGACAGTGGCCAATTCATGTGCCGGGCCAAAAACAGCGTTGGGGAAGCTTATGCCGCTGTGACCCTCAAAGTGGCCCTGCCGACAGAGATGGCTCAGAGAGCCCCTGCTTTCATCATTAAGCCTTCCTCTACACGTGTAGGTCTGGGAGAAGATGTTGGTTTCCACTGCCGGGTTGTAGCTTACCCTGAGGCCAACTTTGATTGGGAGAAAGATGGGCGCTACTTGGGGGAGACCAACCGTATCAAGATTGTTTCCGACAGTGACAGCAGCATCTTAAAGATCCAAAGTGTGCGTAACCTGGATAGCGGCACCTACACCTGCAGGGCCCAGAACACTGTTGGTCGTTCACACGCTGCAGCGGCTCTTGTCGTAGATGGCCAGGATTCCCGCCAGCTGGCTGCAGACAAAAACACCTCCCTCCTTTCTCACCTACAAAAGCGCAAGGAGGAAATGAAGAAGGACATCACCATCTATCGCAACGAAGACAGCAGATCCTTCGTTTCCTCCTCCTCCAACACCAACGTCGCAGATAGTTCCAGGTCTCAGAGTCAGGAACACGAGCTGAGGGCATCGGCGCTGGCAAAGCTGCCCAAAGGTGTGTTCACCCGTACCTGCACGGTGACTGAAGGCAAGCATGCCAAGCTCAGCTGCTTCGTGACGGGTCACCCTAAACCCCACATCATCTGGAGGAAGGATGGAACAAACATCAGCGAGGGCCGCAGGCATGTCATTTATGAGGACCACGCTGAGAACTTCATCCTCAAGATCCTGTACTGCAAGCAGAGCGATAACGGTCTCTACACCTGCAATGCAACCAATATGGCTGGCCAGACCTACAGCGCCGTGTTGGTAACGGTCAAAGGTAAGATGGGCATGTGTTAAGAAAATGCTACTGTCAGTACAGTCAGTGATGCATTTGTACACACATTTAAGAGAATCCTCTACGTCATTTCAGACGTGGTCATGAATTATACATCATCTTGTCAGCACATATAACATCACTCTGGACCACTATATTCTGCATTTACAGCATATGTAATAGGACTGACATGATTACAGGATTTCATTGATATTAACAAGTCCCATGAAAACCAGCAATGAGTCTTTCCAAGACCCCAGCCCCTGAGTCATTTCCTAAAATGGCTGGGCACTGTAGTTTTTAGCAAACATTACTCAAACAGGACTATATTGAGCTGTACATTCATACCCATTTGGTGCTCTACAGAGTATTTATAACACCAGGATGGTGTATGTGGGATTTACTCAAAATAAACTACAGTGCCACAGTGAAGAAACGTGTCACCCAGTGCATAAATGTGGCTCATTTATGTGTTATGTGTTTAATGGCAATAGCAATGGAGGTATATGGCACAGAGGAATAAGCTATGTTAGAAGGATACACTCATTTTTTTGGCAACTGCACTACTGTACGTGTTCAAATCAATATGCCAAAGCCTCATTTAAACCTCCCAAAATGCGTGTGGCATTTCACAACAAGGTTGAGTTCTGGCTCAACCTCTGAAGTAGGGTGTTGAGTTGCATCTATTTTCTGCTGGTGATGAGTAGTTCACAGATGCTAAGATGGTCGGTCACTCACTGGAGCACATTTGCACCAGTGTTAGCGAGACTTCCCTTGCAAAGAAATTGGCCCAAGGGATGAAACCGTTGGGTTGTAGATTTCTGTCGGTATGTCCGATAATGTGCTACTGATGTGCAGCTCATTGCTGGTGCAGGAAACCGGACACCTCTGATGTTTCCCTTGCAGGTTGTTAGTTTGCAGAGTGGTTGCACGACCACTAATACATTTTCTAATAAATACACAAAATACTGCATGGAATAAGAAAAATACAACACATAAAAAAGAAAAACAACGAATAAGCCTACAGAGAATTGTCACTTCTGATATACTACTAGAATAACAACGGACATAGGAGTTTAGCATGTACTGCATATCCTCAAAGCTTGTGACTAAATTACAAGATAAAGTGCTTTAGGAGCCACGCTGTATCTCACCGACTTTAATTCTCCCAAGTGTATGACCAGTGTTTTTTTGCAACCTGATATTCTCAAAGTAAAAATATTCAACTGCCAAGCTAAAAACAGCTCCCTTGCCCTTTGGATTGAAGATTGCAGGATATATTTTAATGTAAATATTGCATTTATTTTACTGAACCCAGTGGACTTCACCCATAACTCACAATGGAGTGCCACGTGTTTCACCACTTGATTCCTAAACTGTTGGCTTGGATCCAAACGTATGGATATGGGTCCAGCTTGAAACTGTAACCATCATTTGTGGTGCAGAGCACTGAGAAATAGGGGAAAGGTGTACTCTGCAACCTCAAAATAGTGGGTGTGAAGTATATTGAAACCTTCAGTTAACATTAAACAAAGTCATGTAAATACAAACAAATATCAGTATCAAGTTTTTGGTGCTCCAAAAAAAAATATGTCCAATCTCTCTTTCAATACTACACTAGCCTGAACTAGAGATGAAGGGGAAATTACTGTAGAACGTTTGTAAAATGGTTGATTTTAAAGTACTGCATTTTGTAGTTCATAGACTAACATATGCATATTTGTCATTGTGTCAGAGCCTAAGGTGCCATTCAGGAGGAAGCTTCAGGATGTGGAGGTTCAAGAGAAAACGTCAGCCACACTGATGTGTGAGGTGCCCGTTAGTGCCACCCAGGCCAACTGGTTCATGGAGGAAACACGGCTGCAGCAAAGCACCAAATATTACATAGAGCAGGAAGGCACCCTTCGACGTCTCACCATACACAATGTCACCACCAACGACGATGGTGTTTACATCTGCGAGATGAAAGAGGGCAGTCGCACTGTGGCTGAGCTCACTGTCCTGGGTATGGTTGAAGCATTTTGTCTTTATTTCCTAATAAATATTATGTACAGGCATGACTAGTAATTAATATGGCCTTCTTAAAATTATGCTAAAAGTTGAAACAGCCAGTCAAGGTGTCCACGATGCCGCAGAATGTGTTTCTTTATGTAACGTCTGCTTCCTCTCATATCCCAGGCAACATAACTAAGAAACTTCCCCGGAGGACAGTGGTCCCTGTCAGCGACACCGTCATCTTCTGTGTGGAGCTGGAGCATCCCTTCCCAGATGCGTACTGGACCCGCAATGGAGAGAAATTGAAGGAAGATTCCCGTATTTCCATTGCGTGCGTGCTCAGACAATACACACTCACAATTAGAGATTGCCAGGCAGATGACTCGGGAGAGGTGGCCTTTGTGGCTGGAGACTGCAAGACCTCCACTCGATTCTCTGTCACCGGTGAGGATGATACCTGGGTCTAGTTCACATTTATTGCGTTTGTTCTGACTTGCTTGCATCATTTTCAGGATCGTCAACTATGAAATTAAAACCCAGGTTGTAAAAAAGAAATTTAATATTTCTATAATCTTTCTTTTGATTTCCTACAATCACACAGTGCTTGTATGATCATAAAAAAACAGCATGGTCCTCACTCTTTCTGCTCTAGCTGCGAGGAAGCATCCTCCCGATCCCCCAGTCGATGCCGTGGTGCAGAAGAAGACTGAATCATCCGTCACCATTCAGTGGTCTCCTCCAGACAGCGACCGCCCTGTACCCATCAAGAGCTACACAGTGGAGAAGAGGAAGATTGGCACTCAGACATGGCAGAGGTGCAACGCTGGGGAAACCATTGTTTCCACGGAGATCACCGTCTGCAGCTTCACAGAAGAAGCCACCTACCAGTTCCGTATCTCTGCTGTGAATGACTTCGGCCAAAGTCCCTACCTGGAGGTGCCTGGAAGCTTCTTCCTAGGTAGGACTGATGTCTCTGTGGCATTTGTATTTATGTGTTGTTCTTGAATGCATTCAAGTGTTCTTTTTCTCATTTCTGGTTTGCCTGATGTCTCCAGAACCCAGTGCTGAGATCAAGAAAGGCCTGATGAACAGCGTTGCGTTCTCTGGTGAGGAGTTCTCTATCTCCGTGGATCTGTCCGCTGTTTGTTCTGGCTTCTGGTCTCTAAATGGCCGCGTCCTGCGCAGTGGAGCAGACTACCTCATCACCAGGTCCAAGAGCTCGCACACTCTGCTCATCCGTGTCGTGACCATGGAAATGAACGGAGCTGAGCTCAAGTTTGTGGGTGGAGGCTCGCAAAGCAGTTGCATCTTATCTGTGAAGGGTATGCATCTCATACTGTAGTCAGTTACTATCCACAGAGAAAAATACTCTCAATCATGTACATTTGCTTTTCTACATTAAAACCTTTATTGTTTTGAATTAAATGGCATTGGTATTTAATGTGATTCTTTGCAATAGCAATATAATAAAGCCGTCTAACATGGAAACTGTATTTTTAGTTCCTCCTGTTAGGTTCACCAACAAGTCAGATGTGCTGGAGGTGGTGATCTGCAGTGCCCAAGCTACTGCTCAGCTGACTGCTGAGGTGTCGGGTTACGATGCACAGGTTTGTGATGGAAACATACATGTACCTGTTACTTTACAAGTATGCAGGGATAGAAAACAATCACTATACGTTGTGTAATTGAGTAGGTTTTTTTCTCTGCTATTTGAAGTCTACTCTAAAATCTTCTTTTTGAGGAAGCATTGTACTTTGTACCTCCAGTTGTAATTCTAGAGGGATATTTCATATTAGTTGGTAGGGGGTATTCATAGGGAGATGAATTGAGTCAGTCAGTGTGCAACATCATATTTCATGTTACTGTTACACAAGGAGACACTTTTGTATTTGGGAACTTGTTAGCACAAGTAATCCTACTTGGCAATACTTAAGTATCAGTAGTTCTACTTGAGAATAATATTCAAGCACTCTTTTAATTATACATTTTATTTTACTTTATCATGCCTATTTTGGCAATCTGTTCTCTGTGTCTTCAGGTGGTTTGGATGAGGAATGGGCGGGAGGTGAAAATGGGAAAGAAGTATGAATATATGATCATCGACCGCAAGCGGATCCTTATGGTACACAATGTTACCGAGGAAGATGTTGGCATCTACGAGTGTGTTTTATCCGACGACAGAATGGCCCTGCAACTCGCTCTTAAAGGTACGCTCATCAAAAAAGTAGTTTAACTTCATCGCAGAGCAAAGCCGGTGCAAATATGATAGCGTAAAGGGAACTGGGCTCCGTGTGTGCGACAAGTATATTCTCAATGCAGACAGTTTGTCTCGTGTGATATACTGAAATGTGACCTGCTCTGATGGCTGCAAGCATATGCTCATGAGCCATCAAATAGAGGAAAGAGCTATTTGTCACCATGTAGTCAACGCCAGGGTTACTGTGCTACACTGAGTCAGGCTCTTTCCATACATGAGCTGTAACGAACATAAAGATATATATTGGTAAAGGGCTTTAAATTATTGTGACAAAGATTTTACGTGTACTCCTCTCTCATTCGCTAACACACATATTATTTGCATGAAATCAACTGAAATAACTTCCCAAATATTAAATGAAAAGCTCATGAATTTTCATCTCTTTTTCTCTTAAGATGAACCTGCCAAATTTCTGAACAAAGCCAGAGGAACTGTGGGAATGTCATCGACCCTTAAAGGAGATCTTGAGCTGAGCTGTGAGGTATCTCCTGCCAGCGCGGCCGTTGTGTGGAGAAAAGATCAAGTGGAGATCACTGAGGACCAAAGAACTACCTTCATCTCCAAAGGGACTCAAAGGAAACTCACCATCAAGAACGCCAAGAAAAGTGACGAAGGACATTACTCCTGCGAGACAGCAGCTGACAAAATCACATTCCAGGTCAAGATAAAAGGTACGATTGCTTTTGCACTACTATTCAATGCTTTACTGCACATCACAGATTGTTATTACGATATGATATAAATTTCTTTACCTTATTTTGTTCTCAGAAACTCAAGCCGTAACTGCCTTCTCCAACAAGGAGTCAGTCCAGAAGGAGGTGAACGCTACTCTCTCCCAGAAGGCCACTCTTAGTTGCAGTGTTTCGGATAGCAAGACAGAAGTGAAATGGTATAGAGACGGCAAGATGTTGATATCCAGTAGGACAATATACTCAGAAGTAAAAGGCAATACTCGTCAGCTGGTGTTTGAAAAGGTGGAGAAGAGGGATGCTGGAGAGTATACATGCGAAGCCGGAGGGGATAAGTTGGTCTTCAAGATATTTGTGTCAGGTAGGACTGCTCGATTGATTAATTGATATATTGATAATATTTTAGGTTCAAATCAATTGTTTATGAGCTGCTGCATGAAAGTGATTTGAGTAAAGGGTTTTAGAGTTTAGTTGCTTCACATTTAATTCACGTTTATCTGACAAATGAGGTTCAAATATTGAATGATGCCTTGAAGAATGCATAGATTAGGTGTCTCTTATATGTTTCAGTCATTGGTGATCTTAAACGGTGCTCATAATAACACTGTATTTCTCGTTTACGCTACCCTCAGAGGCCCAGTCAGCCTTCTCCAACAAGGACTCAGTCCAGAAGGAGGTGAAAGCTACTCTCTCCCAGAAGGCCTCTCTGAGCTGTGAGGTAGCTGACACCAAGACAGAGGTGAAATGGTACAAGGATGGCAAACTGCTGAGTACCAGTAAGGCAATCCATACTGAGTCCAAAGGAAAGAGTCGCCAGCTGTTGATAGACAGCGTAGAGAAGAAGGATGCTGGAGAGTACATGTGTGAGGCGGGGACTGAGAAGCTGGCTTTTAAGATGCATGTAGCAGGTATGGGAAGGTGGATTTTCAAAACAACAATACTATTACTAATTGGATGTTTATTGGATCTGATATTTTCTCTGTCATACCTCCTCCATCAGAGGCCCAGTCAACCGTCTCCAACAAGGAGTCAGTCCAGAAGGAGGTGAAAGCTACTCTCTCCCAGAAAGCCACTCTGAGTTGGGAAGTTTCTGATTCCAAAACAGAGGTGAAATGGTTCAAGGATGGCAAACTGCTGGCCACCAGTAAGGCAATCCATACTGAGTCCAAAGGAAAGAGTCGCCAGCTGTTGATAGACAGCGTAGAGAAGAAGGATGTGGGAGAGTACATCTGTGAGGCGGGGACTGAGAAGCTGGTCTTCAAACTCCAGGTGGCAGGTGGGGCACAGGACTGAACTGGCTCACAGTATTTCTGTTGATTTATGTACTTTATTGCAGATGTTAACATATCAAAGGTCAAGTAAAAAGTTTGTAATCCGCATTCATTGTCTCCTCCACAGACACACAGGTCCAGTCTGCATTCTCTAACAAGGAGTCAGTCCAGAAGGAGGTGAAAGCCACTCTCTCCCAGAAGGCCTCTCTGAGTTGTGAGGTAGCTGACACCAAGACAGAGGTGAAATGGTATAAAGATGGCAAACTGCTGAGTACCAGTAAAGCAATCCATACTGAGTCTAAAGGAAAGAGTCGCCAGCTGTTGATAGACAGTGTGGAGAAGAAGGATGCTGGAGAGTACATGTGTGAAGCTGGGACTGAGAAGCTGGCTTTTAAATTACAAGTGGAAGGTAAGGAGAACTTAGTATGTTTAATAAATACTAAACATTTATTTCATTGTTTGCTTTTTGAGGACATAGCATGTAAAACACAAGTCCTAAATGCATTTTAGGTAAACGTAGTTGAATGACTCGCTCATACAAAGTTGATTACGTTGTAATTAATCTAATTCTGATGTGAAAATATTTAGAAGAAACGGTTTGATTAATTAACACTGTACATTCAAAATGTTGTCTTAGGCTAGCTTCTTTAAATAAAAACTGGTGGACATTTTGTGTTTTCTATTTGTGTCTGTGGTCTCCTCTGATTACGGATGTCACAGTGAATTCTGGCTGGATTGTTGTTTGCTTCAGTTATGAGATATTTTGCCTTGTTTAAAGATCTATAATCCAATATTTACTTGGCATTAGATGGCAATTTAAATTATGTGAATATTTTGGGTGTGGTTGCTTGTACGGACTACTGAACTTCGTGCTTTGACTTTTGAATCATTTGTTTGCTGAGGCAACTCTGCTGTCTTGTGGTTCGGTTGTTTGTCAGTTCCTGGTCAGAGATTTGGTCTTTTCCTTTTTTTAATGGATTGTTTGCGATACCTTTATTGTGCTCCTCTCTGTGTCGACTTGCTTTATGACTTCAAAGTATGTTGTTGTGTCTTTTGACATGCTTTAATACAGCGTAGTGCTCTGTGTGCATTTTGTCTGTAAGGTTTCGTTGTGTTTTCCCAGTCAATCCAAAGTGGTGTGTGTATTGTGGAATATGGTCAAGTCCTTTTTTGTATGGGTGATTGTACTGCCACCTTTACAGGTGCTCCTACAGAAGTCCAGGCTAAATCCGCTTTCCTCAACAAAGAGTCATTCCAAAAGGAAGTGAACGCTACTCTCTCCCAGAAGGCCACTCTGAGCTGTGAGGTAGTTGATAACAAGACAGAGGTGAAATGGTACAAGGATGGCAAACTGCTGAGTACCAGCAGAGCAGTTCACATGGAATCAAAGGGCCAGATTCGTCAGCTGTTGATCGACAGCGTAGAGAAGAAAGATGCAGGAGAATACGTCTGTGAAGTGGGAACACAAAAACTGGCATTTAAAGTACAGGTGACAGGTATGAGAAACCAGAGGGAATATATATGTGATTTGTACGTGTTGTTAAACAGCTGGCGTCGAGGGTTTGACTTTTTAGTTTTGCTTAACTACTGTTTTGGGTTTTATTGAGAATGTTGCAGTATCTTGGTATCGCAAATGTTTGCGATGACCATTGTGCTTTTTTGTTGTTTTATTTATGTAGCCACACAATACACTTTGCTCGTCTTGGCTGCACATTTGTCCACTTTAGTTCATCTCTGTCAATGTGTTGATGTTAAGCACATTTTGATGGTTATATTTTGGCTTGTATCATATTGACACAAAAGTTTCGCAATATATTTAATGAGTTGTAGTGAGACGAAAGGGGGGCAACATCATGACATTCTCTATTCCTATTTTGTAGAGATCCAATCCAAGTCAGCCTTCTCTAACAAGGACTCAGTCCAGAAGGAGGTGAAAGCTACTCTCTCCCAGAAGGCCACTCTGAGCTGTGAGGTAGCTGACACCAAGACAGAGGTGAAATGGTTCAAGGATGGCAAACTGTTGACTTCCAGCAAGACAATCCATACTGAGTCCAAAGGAAAGAGTCGCCAGCTGGTGATCGATAGTGTGGAGAAGAAGGATGCTGGAGAGTACATGTGTGAGGCGGGGACTGAGAAGTTGGCTTTCAAGATACAGGTGGCAGGTAGGAGGAATAAGATGGCACTAGTACTTTTGAGAGTATGCAAATTTAATTTGTCTTATTTGTTTTGTAGAATTGTGTATTTAATCTATTGTGTTCCCCTGTTTGCATTCAATCATTAAGTCTGCTCATTGCAGCTGACATGTTTTGGCTTTGTCCATGCATTTCTAGTTGATTTGTTCTTACTTTTGTTTTGTTATGTTTTCCTTTGCCCTGAAGAAGCCCCGGCTGGCTTCTCTAACAAGGAGTCAGTCCAGAAGGAGGTGAAAGCTATGGTCTCCCAGAAGGCCACTCTGAGCTGTGAGGTTTCTGATTCCAAGACAGCGGTGAAATGGTTCAAGGATGGCAAACTGTTGACTTCCAGCAAAGCCGTCCACATGGAGTCAAAGGGCAAGAGTTGTGAGCTGGTGATAGAAAAAATGGATAAAAAAGATGTTGGAGAATACACATGTGAGGCTGGAACAGAAAAGCTGGTATTTAAGGTGCAGATGACAGGTAATATATATTTAAAATATTAAAAAAATTCCAACAAGATTGATAATTCTCTGCACAAATAATTTAAAACTAAACTCTTACTTCTCTTTAGATGCAGCTGTCAAGTTCCAGAAGAAGCTTGTCAAGGACACATGTGTTGTTCAAGCTAGTGAAAAAGTAGTTCTGACCACCGAGCTGACCACAGAGAGTGGTAGTGTGAGATGGTTTAGAGATGGTGCGGAGCTGAAGGAGGGCAGCAAGTACGAAATGAAAAAAGAGGGCCTTTCTCGCACCCTGGTAGTAAAATCCTCAGAATCCAAAGACAGTGGAACATACTCCTGTCAAACTGCTGATGACAAACTAGACTTCAAAGTTCAAGTTAAAGGCAAGTCACAGAAATGTTAAAACAATATGATAATTGATAGTTGATTGACATATTGGGTTTTGATGTCTAACATTCATGTTTTCATTCCAGATTCAGCTTTGAAGTTTGTTGTCCCTTTGAAACTTGCTACGGTGGAGTTGGGAGGCACACTGAGCCTGATGTGTGAACTGAATCAAGCCTCAGGGGATGTTGTCTGGCAGCATGATGGGCGTGAAATTAAACCTGGAGGCAGGTACTGTGTGAGGACAGATGGTGCTAAGCGGGTTCTCACTGTGACTGGCATGACTAAAGAAGATGAAGGACAATACAGCTGTGAATGTAGAAATGACAAGACGTCTGCTAAAGTCTCTTCAACAGGTAATTCATTGTTTACTCAAAACATTCAAAGTATCAGGGTAGGAACTTTTTCTTCATATCAGTCCGTTTCATTTGATGTCACGCATTCCTTGCAGCACCCAGACTAGTGAGGCTGACCACAAAACTGAACAACGTGGCTGCAATGGAGGGAAAAGACGCCATTTTCAAGTGCGCCGTCAACCCAGCGGACGTCAACGTTAAATGGTTCCACAACAACATACCCGCCACTGCTGGGCCCAAGTATAAGATAGAGCGTGGTGGCAGCAGTCACTCACTCACCATCACCTCTGTCACCCAAAAAGATGCTGGAGAGATTAGCGTCGATGCAGAAGGCAAAAGCTGCAAAGCTTCCCTGCAAGTGCAGCGTAAGAACATGCATTTAAAATATCATTCTTAAGTATGTTAAGTAATGTGATTTCCTCATTGACTTTGACATTTCTTTGCGCCCTAATTAGATGAGCCTGTGACATTTAAGAAAAAGCTAGAAAACCTGACAGTGGAGGAGCAGAGTGAAGTGAAGCTGGAGGTGGAGCTCAGTAAGCCGTCAGATGAAGTGAGGTGGATGAAGAACTGCGTCGTGCTGCAGCCTGCAGGAAACATGCAGGTTCGGGTAGACGGAGCTAAGCAGGCTCTGGTCTTCAAGAGTGTGACTTATGCTGACCGGGGCATCTACTCCTGTGAAACTCTGGATGACAAAACCCAGGCCAAGCTCAACGTGGAGAGTAAGACCGATCCACAATCACATGTTTAGGATACAAAATACAGTATTTCAGTACATATCTATAAAGTCATTCTCCAGTAATGTGTGTTTGGGTTTGGACATACATTTGGAGTGACAAAAACCTTGCTTGCCTGTTCACACTTTTTGTCCTCCTCCCTTCAGTGAAGAAGATCCAGGTTATAAAGGGGCTAACGGAAACCAAGGCACATGAGACAGAGACGGTGACTCTTGAGGTAGAACTGAGCCAGGCTGATGTTGAAGGCTCCTGGATCAGGGATGGGGCCAAGTTAAAGTCAGGGGCGAACTGCCGTATCACAGCTCTGGGAAAGAAGCATGCCTTAACGTTGTCCAATCTCAAGAGGGAGGATGCGGGAACTATTGCCTTCCAAGCAGAGGGAGTACATAGTTCTGGCAAACTGATTATCACAGGTAAGGGCTGCTTCCTGTCAGTCACCAAATTGGAGGGTCTTAGGCGCTATTTTTGTGCAGCACCCATTCTGCTACAAACGTTATCATTTAGTCACTATTTAACCAACATGTGTGTTGATTCTACAGAACCTCCTGCTATGATCTCCAAGCCCATCATGGATATCAGTGTTCCTGTGAAGGAGAAGGTTACCTTTGAATGCGAAGTGTCCAGAACAAATGCAGATGTTAAATGGTTCAAGGTGAGAAATTATTATTTGGATTACTGTCTGCAGTGTGAAATAAGATTTGTGCAAAGTGTAATGTACATATATAACCTTTTGAAAAAATGATTATTCTTCAGGATGATGTGGAACTGAAACTGGGTAAGAGTTTTGGCATCCATTCCTTGGGCCGAAAGCGTACTTTGGTCATCAACAAATGCACCCCTGAAGATGCAGGCACTTACATCTGCCGCACTACTGATGATAACACCGCCGCCAAGCTCACCGTTAATGGTAATTATTAATGATGTCATGAAGCACACAAATCATTCAGGTACCAAACTGATTTCCAGTATATTGAAACGTCTTCAAAATATTTCCCCTGCAGCCAGAGATGTTAAGATTGTTAAGAAGCTGGAGGATGTTGAAGTGATGGAGAAGGAGAGTGCTGCATTCGTCTGTGAAATCTCACATGATGAAGTGGAGTGCCAGTGGTACAAAGGAAGTATCAAACTCAAAGTCGGTGACAACATCAAGATGAGACAAGAGGGTAAGTTCTCAAGAAAGTAGTACACCAATGTATACACCTGTATATTCGTGCAGCTTTATATAGTTGCCTGAATAATGATCATCTACAAGCTGTCCATTTCTTGTTCCAGGCAGAACCTATATACTGCTGTTTAAGACCGTCACCCCAGAAGATATGGGTGAGATTAAATTCACAGCTGACAAAGCCTCTTCAACTGCAAAACTGAAAGTGAAAGGTAAACGAGTCAATGAGTATGCACCTTATATTACTGCATGGATTAGCTAACCCGTATGTTACAATGTTCAGATGTGGTTGCAAATGGATTATTTCTACTCACTATGACAAAAGCTGTTAGAAAGTTGCAAATTATGTAAAACCTAATATTTTAAACCTTATTTCTCTCTAAATTAAAAACAATTTGGCTACTGTAAACATATGATTATGCTTTACAGAAGACTGTATGTATCAACAATTTCCTGGATGATTTGATAAATTGACCTGAACATTTCAACTGGTTTAGTGAGCTAAATGTAAAAGGTCACACTAAAGTTAGACGAAATGTTGTTTTGCTAAAAGAATAAACACAATGCATCATCCTGACAATATTGATGAGATGGAAAATCCACTTGCAATTCACATGGACATTGTTATGCCTCATTGAGGCCTGATGGCAAAAGGAAAAACAACTGGTATGGTGTTTTAGCTCAGGTTTAGGATTATTTTCAAGGGGTTTTGTAATAGCTGTCTGTCGTGATCGAATGTTGGTCTGTACAATGGTCTACAGAGAAGACGTCATTGTTTTAGTGGTTTTGGACATTTAGTGATTGGAAATCTCCAGGAGTGTAAGAAAAAATATATATATATATCTGTCAAAATTATGTTAGAGGCACAATCTGTGACAGATAAAATTCTCAGTCGACCATAAGTTATGTCAACACTTGCGTGACTGGCACACAGTACGTCCAATTTAATGTAATGCCATTACAAAATGAATGCGGTCTGCTTTATCTTTTGCAAAACAATGCTGCAGCTGTTGCTTATTAGCTCTGTTTGCTTTGGCACTATCTGGCATATTTTAATTATTAGGCTTTGCCTGTCCTATATTGTGCTTTGGCAGGGGCTTTGGCATTAATAGCATTTAATCTTCCTTTGTGGCATACATGATAGTATTCATTGATTCAGTGTTAATGTTACTGTAGAGCTGCCCATGAAGTTTGTGAAGAAACTCAGGGATAAGATAGCGATGTATAAGCATCGTGGTCATCTTGAATGCCAAGTGTCGCGTGCCAGCGCAAAGGTGAAGTGGTACAAGAACAAGATGGAGATCAAACATGGCAAGAAATACGAGATCAAAAGTGAAAATGTGTACCGAAATCTCATCATCAACGATGTGGGCTCTGGGGACGAAGACACCTATACCTGTGACGGCACTGATGACAAGACAACCTGTAAACTACTTGTAGAAGGTAACATCACGGGAGATGACATACGTTGATTGCGTGTCATGATTCTCAATTGTAGGGTATTTATGTACAGTATATTACTGTATTTTACTGTGTATATTGTATATATACATACTCAAAGTGTTTACAAGCCATCAGACTCTTAGTCAATGAGGTAGCTGTCTGTACCTATCTATCTATCTATCTATCTATCTATCTATCTATCTATCTATCTATCTATCTATCTATCCATCCATCCATCCATCCATCCATCCATCCATCCATCCATCCATCCATCCATCCATCCATCCATCCATCCATCCATCCATTGCGTGGCCATTTTGGGACACGCCTGACCTACTAAATACTAAAATGAATGTCCCATAGTAATTGGTATTTCAAATTATGTGTGCAAGAAACTAACTAAATTGTACTGCAGTTGTAGTGGCCCACGCAGGTGTATTCAGTCATTCTGATTGAGTAGAACTATGTGAGGTTATTACAGTCAAGTCCATGGACAAAGTAGTGTGCTGTGGTCCTTAACTATAAATCAACATTACCTTTATTTGATGAAATCATATCCTTAACTTCTAACTAAACCATTTTGTTTTCATGACCCCTCCAGAGCAGTCAATCAGCATTGTGCGGGAGCTTAGTTCAGTAGAAGTGACAGAACCCTTTGCAGCTGTTTTTGAAGTTGAAATCAGCATGGAGCTGGTGAAACCTCCTATATGGACTCTGAATGGAGTTGCTGTGCAGGAGAGCGCTGATGTTGAAATGGAGAAAGAGGGCACTATGCACCGTCTCACTTTCAAAAAGACCAAAGCATCAATGACGGGACCTGTGCAGTTCACAGCTGGGAAGAGCAAGTCTTTAGCTCAGCTCACAGTCAAAGGTAAATGTGTTGAAGCACGTTCATACAGCAGTTGGCCACAGTAACTTGTGTTCCTGTTGTGGGTATGTCCTGCATAAGTCTGATCACATGCTGTTCCTCACATTTAGAGCGTCCGCTTGAGATTGCAGAGCCCATCAAAGATGTGAAGGGGAAGGAGAAAAGCTCTGCTATACTCACCTGCAAATTTTCTGCCTCACCCAAAGAGGTGAACTGGTTCAAAGGTCAGGTATCTCTGTCAGCGTCAGACAAGTATAACATTAAGCAAGACACTACGAGGGCTCAACTTACCATTCAAAGGTTGACTGAGGAAGACAGTGGAGTGTACCGCTGTCAGTCTGGACCTGCTGAGACCAAAGGGACGCTTACTGTTGAAGGTACAGTATAGACCTTTGGATACCACACTAAAAATAGCAAATTCTGCAATTTTTTTTATCAAAACCATCACATAAAGAACCTGCTTTAGAATTGTCTTCAAACTAAAACATGTCATGTTTCTTCTATCCAGTGCGTGACATTAAGATCACCAAGCACTTGGCGGACACAGTGGTTGACGAAGACAGCGATGCAGTGTTCACATGTGAGATTAACTATGCAGATGAAGAGGTGCAGTGGCTTCTGAATGACAAGGTGCTCTTCACTAATGAAGTCAACACCATCGCTCACGACGGAAAGGTTCACAAGCTCACGCTGAAGAACTTGGCCCCTAAGGATGGGGGGACTATCACCTTAAAAGTCCGCAAGGTGAAAGAGTCTGTGACACTTAAGGTTAAAGGTAAGAACTACTGATAGTACTCTGATAGAAGCATTTGTTCATGTGTCAAATTTCGCCATACCTTGAAGCTGTATTGGAATTTGCTCTGAAAATCAACCCTGTATAAATGCAGTTGAGAACATAATATAACCAACTGTAACTTGATTTTCTCACTTCCCCTCCAGAGAAGCGTGCTGTGTTCCTCAAGTCTCTAGATGATGTCATCGGAGAGGAGAAAGGCATGATAACTCTGGCGTGTGAGGCGTCCAAGCCCAGAGTTTCTCCTACATGGAGAAAAGAAAGTCAAGTCTTGAAAGCTGGGTCAAAGTATGAGCTCCTTCACACTGGCAAGTCTTTGGGACTGATCATCAAGGACGTCACCAAAGAAGACGCTGGAGAGTATAGTTGTGATCTTGGAACTGAGGTTTCTAAAGCCAAGGTCACTGTAAGAGGTTGGTACCGTTGTTTTAAATATACAGTTTTACAGTGTTAGCCTTCGTACATACGGTATTGTTCGGCATCTTCACCAATTTGCGCTCTCCGTCCCAAATTTAGAGCTCGGCATTGGAATTACCAAATGGCTGAAGTCAGCTGAGGTGAATGAGGGAGAGACGTGTAGCTTTGAGTGCATCTTATCTCGTGAGAGCACAGATGAGTGTTCCTGGACTCTTAATGGCCACGCTGTCACAAATGGAGGCCGCTTCAAAGTCACCAGCAAAGGACGCAAGTACATGCTGACCGTTAAGGATGTCATTCCTGCTGATGCTGGTGTGGTGGTCTTCAACATCAAAGACCTGAGCTCCAAAACAACATTAACAGTTGAAGGTAAACTACGTATTTAAGAGGCCTACACAAAGTAGATTATTAAATTTTTTTATTTTATTAAAATAAACATGTCATGATCCCTTTTTGCAGGCAAAGCTTCGTCTGTGTCTAAAGGACTACAGAGTGTTAGTGCTGTTCAAGGGGAAGATGCTGTATTTACCTGTGAGGTAACACAGTCTAGTTCCTCTGTAAAGTGGGCCAAGGAAAGCAAAGTCATCAAAAAGAGCCAGAAGTATGACATTAGCCAAGAGAATAAAGTCATGAAGCTGACCATCCATAATGTCTCTGCTCAAGACTCTGGAGAGTACAGTTGTGAAGTTGTTGGAGGTGCAACCACTAAAGCCAAGCTGGAAATCAGGGGTAAGACTGAAAAGTCCATGTTTACCTTCTTCCATCTTACTGCCTTTTTCCTCTTTGATAGTCAGACCATTTAAGCAACTAACTTATGACAACTCTGTTTGAGAGATTGTGGTAAAAAGCTGGTCAATATATTTAAATAAATCTAGACTCATTTCTGAGATAATCGTTCTGAAACCATAGATTAATCCTGCAATATCATACTGTGTAATTTGTAACTAGTTTCTTTTCTTTTCTTTTCTTTTTTTTCAGAGCCAATCCATAAATTCTCTAAAGTGCTTAAAGACAGCCAAGCTGAGGAGAGGAGCTCTGTGACCTTGCAATGTGAGACTGCACAAACCCCATCCACTGTGATATGGCTTAAAGGACACACAGAGCTCAAGGCTGGAGGTCGATATGAGATGTCCCAGAAGGAGGGGACCTTAACCCTCACCGTCAAACAGCTGGAGGAGAAAGATACCGATATCTACACCTGTGACGTGGGCACTGCCAAGAGCATGGCAAAGGTGACAGTCAACGGTAAGGACCAAAGTGTGTACGTGTACAAGTTTGGGGTAAGTTTTTGTCTTGCAGAGTTGATTGTTTTTATGAATTAGTCTATCCTTTTGCAAGGTTTTCAAAGCCATTGAGATAAATGCTGTGGTGACTTTGCTCATAGTTTGGTTTTGCTTTAAAGGCCGGTTTGTGGTTATAGTGGGAAAACCACAGGATGTTCATTGTTTTGAAGGGGAATCTGCTACATTTGTCTGTCCTACTGATCTGCACCATGTAAAGTGGTGCTTAGATCGTACACCGCTGCAGCCAAGCCCCCTCAATAGTATTCATGTTCTAGAGGGGGGGGCTCCACTCTCTTACTGTAAGAGAGCTGACTCCCAGGGACTCAGGCACCATCTCTGTGGTAGCTGGGGATCAGGAAGTGTAGACGTCCCTTGGTGTCAAAGGTAACTGACATCGCGCAGTCACCAACAAATCTACCTACAGTGTAGATTTGTCAAAAGTACCATTGGTTAGGTTGAATTGTTACTAAAATATCTTTATTTTCTTAATATACATTTATTTTCAGTATTTTTGCATTGTGAGAAATATCTCTTAGTTTGGGGGTTTGTGTGATGGAGAGACTGTCTGCTCGTCCACAAATTATGAGCGACATCCCCCACTATGTCCAAATGTTACAAAGTGACCTGTTTTCATATGCGTTGTCTTATTATGCAAGGACTGCGCACTACATGAAGGAATGTTTTCTTTGTTGGTAATCCTTTGTGCATTTCAAAAAAGATTTCATTCTGTTGCATTGTCATGAGAATGTCTGATTTTGTTTTTAGATGAAGTGCGCTGTTGTAGGTAAACCTTCTTTAAAAGGAACATCAGCCCAACTGTTGAATAATGTTGAATAATGTATGGATTCCAAAGTCTAATGTTGGATGACTGGAACACAACAACTCATACATCAATTTCACCTCTAATCATTTTCCATCTTCCATCACATCCAACAAACCAACAACACCCTGTTTTATATAATCAAGTCATTTTATTTTAGCCCTGCCTGCCAGTTTTAAAGAGAAGCTCAAGAACCAGGAGAAAAAGGAAGGAGAGTCTGTGACACTTCGCTGCAAATTATCAAAACCTGCTGATGGTGTTCAGTGGAAAAAAGGCTCTGAAATTCTGAAGGCTGGAAAGAAGTATGAGATAAAGCTGAGGGAGACTTCTTGTGAGCTTCAGATTAAGAATTTAGAGGTTGAAGATAGTGGAGAGTATTCTTGCATGTGCGGGGACCAGAAGACATCTGCAACTGTTAAAGTCAATGGTATGGATTCATTAAGTTGTATTGGAAAGGTTATTATGTTTTACCGAAGGAGTTTCATTTCTGTGCCTTGGTCATGTTTTGTAAAAAACATTTTTTTTAGAGTATTTATTTCAGCTGTTTTGACATGTAATGAAAACTTGGTTGTACAGCTTTGCCGCCAACCTACAAACAGAAGCTGGAGAACCAGGAGGCTGAGGAGGGAGCGAGTGTTACTCTGAGTTGTGAGCTCTCTAAACCTGGAGTACCTGTTGAGTGGAAGAAGGGAACGCAGGTCCTGAAGTCTGGAGAAAAGTACCAGATGAAGCAGAAGGCCTCTGTGAACGAACTGCTGATCAACAAGGTGGTGCCAGAAGACAGTGGAGACTACAGCTGTGTGTGTGGAGACCAGAAGACCTCAGCCAGCATCAAGATCAAGGGTAGGAGGAGGATCTCTAAAGATTCAATCAGTGGAATATGTTTTAAAAAACTTATTGAATGGCTTGTTGTATGTTCATATTTAGACATATGTGTTTTAAGTCTGCATGTCAGAAATTGGAACTTGTCAGTGTTTACCTTTTTTGTGTTCAGTATTTGTTTGATTTTTTTTAAACTGTATCGAACGGCTTCTTGTATGTTCATATTTAGACATATTAGCTTTGGAGCCTGCAGCTTGTAAAATTGCAACATGTCATGTTTTTTTTTTCTTTTTGTTCCGCGTTGTTTTTTTGTTTTATTGTTGTATGTTTATATTTTTCATCATGGCATGCCACTGACTCCTAACCAACTGATAAATGCTCAGCCCAACCAGTGACCTACAAACAGAAGCTGGAGAACCAGGAGGCTGAGGAGGGAGCGAGTGTTACTCTGTGTTGTGAGCTCTCTAAACCTGGACTACCTGTTGAGTGGAAGAAGGGAACGCAGGTCCTGAAGTCTGGAGAAAAGTACCAGATGAAGCAGAAGGCCTCTGTGAACGAACTGCTGATCAACAAGGTGGTGCCAGAAGACAGTGGAGACTACAGCTGTGTGTGTGGAGACCAGAAGACATCTGCCAGCATCAAGATCAAGGGTAGGAGGAGGATCTCTAAAGATTCAATCAGTGGAATGTTTTTTTAAAACTGTATCGAACGGCTTCTTGTATGTTCATATTTAGACATATTAGCTTTGGAGCCTGCAGCTTGTAATATTGCAACATGTCATGTTTTTTTTTTTTCGTTCCGCATTTGTTTTTTTGTTTTATTGTTGTTTATTTATATTTTTAATCATGGCATGCCACTGATTGCTAACCAGCTAATAAATGCGCAGCTCAACCAGTGACCTACAAACAAAAGCTGGAGAACCAGGAGGCTGAGGAGGGAGCGAGTGTTACTCTGTGTTGTGAGCTCTCTAAACCTGGAGTACCTGTTGAGTGGAAGAAGGGAACGCAGGTCCTGAAGTCTGGAGAAAAGTACCAGATGAAGCAGAAGGCCTCTGTGAACGAACTGCTGATCAACAAGGTGGTGCCAGAAGACAGTGGAGACTACAGCTGTGTGTGTGGAGACCAGAAGACCTCAGCCAGCATCAAGATCAAGGGTAGGAGGAGGATCTCTAAAGATTCAATCAGTGGAATATGTTTTAAAAAACTTATTGAATGGCTTGTTGTATGTTCATATTTAGACATATGTGTTTTAAGTCTGCATGTCAGAAATTGGAACTTGTCAGTGTTTACCTTTTTTGTGTTCAGTATTTGTTTGATTTTTTTTAAACTGTATCGAACGGCTTCTTGTATGTTCATATTTAGACATATTAGCTTTGGAGCCTGCAGCTTGTAAAATTGCAACATGTCATGTTTTTTTTTTCTTTTTGTTCCGCGTTGTTTTTTTTGTTTTATTGTTGTATGTTTATATTTTTCATCATGGCATGCCACTGACTCCTAACCAACTGATAAATGCTCAGCCCAACCAGTGACCTACAAACAGAAGCTGGAGAACCAGGAGGCTGAGGAGGGAGCGAGTGTTACTCTGTGTTGTGAGCTCTCTAAACCTGGACTACCTGTTGAGTGGAAGAAGGGAACGCAGGTCCTGAAGTCTGGAGAAAAGTACCAGATGAAGCAGAAGGCCTCTGTGAACGAACTGCTGATCAACAAGGTGGTGCCAGAAGACAGTGGAGACTACAGCTGTGTGTGTGGAGACCAGAAGACATCTGCCAGCATCAAGATCAAGGGTAGGAGGAGGATCTCTAAAGATTCAATCAGTGGAATGTTTTTTTAAAACTGTATCGAACGGCTTCTTGTATGTTCATATTTAGACATATTAGCTTTGGAGCCTGCAGCTTGTAATATTGCAACATGTCATGTTTTTTTTTTTTCGTTCCGCATTTGTTTTTTTGTTTTATTGTTGTTTATTTATATTTTTAATCATGGCATGCCACTGATTGCTAACCAGCTAATAAATGCGCAGCTCAACCAGTGACCTACAAACAAAAGCTGGAGAACCAGGAGGCTGAGGAGGGAGCGAGTGTTACTCTGTGTTGTGAGCTCTCTAAACCTGGAGTACCTGTTGAGTGGAAGAAGGGAACGCAGGTCCTGAAGTCTGGAGAAAAGTACCAGATGAAGCAGAAGGCCTCTGTGAACGAACTGCTGATCAACAAGGTGGTGCCAGAAGACAGTGGAGACTACAGCTGTGTGTGTGGAGACCAGAAGACCTCAGCCAGCATCAAGATCAAGGGTAGGAGGAGGATCTCTAAAGATTCAATCAGTGGAATATTTAAAAAAAAACTTATTGAATGGCTTGTTGTATGTTCATATTTAGACATATGTGTTTTGAATCTGCATGTCGTAAATTGGAACTTGTCAGTCTTTGTCTTGTTTTTTGTTCAGTATTTGTTTCTTGTTGTATTGTTGTTGTTTTTAATATTTTATGTCATGGCATGCCACTGACTCCTAACCAACTGATAAATGCGCAGCTCAACCAGTGACCTACAAACAGAAGCTGGAGAACCAGGAGGCTGAGGAGGGAGCGAGTGTTACTCTGAGTTGTGAGCTCTCTAAACCTGGAGTACCTGTTGAGTGGAAGAAGGGAACGCAGGTCCTGAAGTCTGGAGAAAAGTACCAGATGAAGCAGAAGGCCTCTGTGAACGAACTGCTGATCAACAAGGTGGTGCCAGAAGACAGTGGAGACTACAGCTGTGTGTGTGGAGACCAGAAGACCTCAGCCAGCATCAAGATCAAGGGTAGGAGGAGGATCTCTAAAGATTCAATCAGTGGAATATGTTTTAAAAAACTTATTGAATGGCTTGTTGTATGTTCATATTTAGACATATGTGTTTTAAGTCTGCATGTCAGAAATTGGAACTTGTCAGTGTTTACCTTTTTTGTGTTCAGTATTTGTTTGATTTTTTTTAAACTGTATCGAACGGCTTCTTGTATGTTCATATTTAGACATATTAGCTTTGGAGCCTGCAGCTTGTAAAATTGCAACATGTCATGTTTTTTTTTTCTTTTTGTTCCGCGTTGTTTTTTTTGTTTTATTGTTGTATGTTTATATTTTTCATCATGGCATGCCACTGACTCCTAACCAACTGATAAATGCTCAGCCCAACCAGTGACCTACAAACAGAAGCTGGAGAACCAGGAGGCTGAGGAGGGAGCGAGTGTTACTCTGTGTTGTGAGCTCTCTAAACCTGGACTACCTGTTGAGTGGAAGAAGGGAACGCAGGTCCTGAAGTCTGGAGAAAAGTACCAGATGAAGCAGAAGGCCTCTGTGAACGAACTGCTGATCAACAAGGTGGTGCCAGAAGACAGTGGAGACTACAGCTGTGTGTGTGGAGACCAGAAGACCTCAGCCAGCATCAAGATCAAGGGTAGGAGGATTTATGATTGAAACCTATACAATATATTAATAAAAATGTGTCTTTGTCATAATTTTTTCAATCTGCATCACTGAAAGAGATGCATCGTTCAAATTTAATCAGACTACTTTTAACATTGATGTTAATCGGAGAAATAATGTGTTACACGTTGATTTTGTCTTGACTGAAGCACTTGTATTTAAGCACTTGCTTTTGCTGTGAAATTTCTGTCGCTCTCTTTTTTATATTGTTGCCTTATTTCTGTTTGCTCACAAAATGTCAGCATTCTTTGTGGGTGTCTAATATCAGATTCATCAGATGTTTCCTTCACATTGTACTTAGTGGATCAAAAGGTTGGGTGTCTTTGCCCGGATCGCTTTGTGTGTTTGTTTCTTTCACATTTTCTTTCCGTGCATTTGTGATTACAATGCAAACCACAGAATGATGCGGTCAAAACGGGCTACAATCCCAAAGCAGAGTCCCCGTCACACCATTTGACATTTTAGCAGTCTGTGCTTGTTGCTGCTGTTTTATGCGTCCTTTGTGTCTGTTGGTATTGGTAGTAGTGTTGACAAATCATAATGTATGTATGCTGGTCCACAAACTGTTCGTCTCTATTTAAGCCAACTGATCTTTGTTCATGTTGTATTCTAGTGTTACTGTGTTTTATGGGCCTTGCTGATTTCTGAAATTGTTTTGATTTACAAGTTTTTAGCCACTTCGTCTGGTGATATTTAGTTTTTACTTATAATGTTCAGTACATCAATACGTTGTTATGATGTACTGGAGATGATCAAGTATGTTACAGCATTCTGAATTGTTTCCTCTCAGCTGTGAAGCTGTCAGTTCCTCCTTCATCTGCTAAACTGGAATCTAAGAGACAGGAGACCAAAGAAACAACGGAAGGTATGGATAGAAGACGGCAATGTGCTGGCTTGACTTTCAGTTGTATGTGCTCTGTCCATCTAGATAATGGTCTTTGTGTTACCATGTGCAGCTTGCCCTTACATTTGTCCTGCACCTTTTGGCCTTTATAGGTTATGATAAGTGTATTATTTGTCACTGGTTTACCTGATTTGTCAGGTTGCAGTTGTGTGTGCCCATGCTTTGTCAAATGTTCCTTCTGTCCTGTAGTTGGATTGTGTTTTGGAATTTTAATGTAGGTCTTTTTCCTCAGTGTTGTATTGCAGTACATGTAGCATAACCAGCTTATTTAAAGCAGAAGTAATAACCCTTGTATTTGTGTTAGTTGTTCTGGTGGCACCTTGATGGTTGGAGAACGATAGCTGTCGTTGGCTGGAGTCTACATGAGCATAATGTACTTGTGTGTGGCATGATTTATTGTCTTTGACATATCTGTGTGCTTTGGGAAGAATGAAGGTCTTTGAATTTGTGGCAGTTATACAGGCTCATTTCTATGACAATGTTTGTATTTCAGCCAAGGGCCCTGAAGCTGTGTCCATAGCTGCTAAAGACAAATACAAGAGGCAAGAGATACATGAGGCAGTAGAAGGTAATTCTCTGAAGATTCTTGGCTCTGCTTGGGTTTTTTAGCCCATGTGCAGTTGTAATTAATCAGTGTGTGCAACACTGAGCTTTGTGAGCCAAAAGTGAGAATCACACATTAAGCTATTCAGTGCTTAAAACTGTCACACCATGTCTTGGCTACTGTCTGCTGTTGTCAGACAGAAAGTCTTCGTCATGAATTGGCTTACGTTGTGTCTTGTTGCTTCAAGGAATTGTTTTAAGGCTAAATATGGTTTGACTCTACCTTCATATCCCTGACCTAGCCTCTGCCTGCTGGTAAATGCGGCTTTTTTTATTTACCTGTCCAATGTCTTGATGTGCTTCATTCTTTGGGGTTTTGCTACAATTCTAGAAAAAAAAGTGTTGTTTCAATCTCAGCATCTGTGGATTTTTGTGATCTCTGGAATACTTTGTTGCATGTAGGCTGACATGTTGGTATTGAGACATGTTTGTCATGTTCCCGCCGCTGTTTTTACCATGTGCTAGCCTGAGGCAATTTCAAACTGGGTCCAATGTTGTGTTTGATTTCATAGCTCTTACACTGCCCACTACTGGACAGACTCCTAAAGAGCAGATCCTCAAACAGGAGATCCAGAGAGAGTCACGAGAGCTCAAAATGGGAGTTGAAGGTAATGAGACTCATGTTTGTATGGCTTTTGTCTGATACTGTGACTTCTGTCAGTACGGTAAGCATGGTCGTCATTTGTTTTGTTTCAGATGTAATTTCAGGCTTGTAGAAAAAACACACTTAAAACCTCTTGAGCCAGAGAGCCCCCCAATTGGGGGGCTGTGGGGAAAGTTTAGTGTACAGAGTGTCTAACAATGCACTTATCACAAACAAATATAATTATGTTGCACATCATTAAACTGCAGAACCTGGGCTACAAGAATATGTAATCCGTTTTTACATGCTCCAAACACAACTCAAAAACCAACTAAAAGAATTACCAAATATCAAAATCCATATAGCACCACCTATGCAGCCCACTCGCCACATTTCTGGCCCCACCGCTGTGGTACTTAATGCAATACACACAGATGTCACCGCACAAGAAAGCAGACAATCCATTGATTCTGGACATATAAATCAAATGCAGCTACAACAAAGCATCACCGAGATATGAGCCAACGAACACCAGCAACACAAATCGCTTTATCCCTTTACGGTAAGAAAATTCTTCTTACCTTTGAAGATTATATGGGAAAAAAACATTTCTCTCTGCATTTTCACACTGATATATGTTCCTCGTATATCCTGTGTTACATTGAAATAATTCCAGGGCTTTAGGGGGGCCGTTCAGACCAGGGTTGACGATTTAACTTTCAGCGTATCGGATTTTACGCTTCACGATAGACGGCTGCCTTGTTGATTCTGATTGGCTAACAGTGCTGTCAATCTTTTCCTCGTGGGTATAGCTCAATTCTATTGGCTCTAACATGTCGAAAGAGGGGTCATTCACTGAAATCGACCAATGGGTTGCTGAGATAGAGCCCTGCGTAGTGGGGGAGGGTCTGAAATCGAAAATAAATCCAGTAGGCAGAGAGACACAGAAAGGGTGCAGAGAGGATTCTGGCCTTCAAAATAAACCAAAAACTGCTGTATTTGGATATATTGAACACCGTTAGTGATATACAAGTGAAATATAGTTTGGTACATGAAAAAATTAAAATGGAACACATGGTGCCAAAATGACCATTTTGGAGACCTCGCCTGAACTTTCTGTACTAAAACCTCTCTAATTTTGTTCTGCTTCACTTTATCAAAGTCAAACTTTGCAGAGAGACTGTTCACATATTGTGCTATGATTTGGGAGAGGTTTAGACCTGCAGCTGCATCATTACAAAGAAATAATAATCCTGAAAGTGCTTTTTTTTCCCAAGGCAAACCTGAAACCTTTTAATTTGTGCTGTATGCCATCTTCATTTACTCTTAACCAGTAACATATATACTGATATTTACACATCTTAACAAATCTCACAAGTGTTCCCTTTATTATAACACCAAAACTATTCAAATAGACCTTGTGGTTGTAGAGATATACTCTTTTTAGTATGCAATTTTCAAGCAGAGGCCTAAAAAATAGGTTCGTTTAAGAAAGAAGAAAAAAATGGAGGGATCTCAGTTTGGATTTGCTATCTGTGCGTTAGCTTATGTTGCCTGATGAATATGTAAACGATATAAAGAAGATGGCTTTTGTTTTCTTGTTGGGCCTCATGTGTGTGTCTATGCGTGTTCTGTCAATTCGATTGGGTTCCAAATACTGTTTAAAGCTTTGTTTGCACACGCTCTTCGTTGAATGTTGGAACATTTTCATGCTGTATGTTTATGGCATGTTGTCAGTACTGTTTGGATTGATGCTGTGTGATGGATTATTGATAATGGTCTGTGAAAGGTGAGAGAGGCTTTGTTTTTGCTTATATCTTTATTGATATTGATTGCGTTCTGTTCTCACACATATTGCTTACCCTCATTTTGACGCCTACCGTACGGATATCATGACGTCATGAATTGGCTTACATTGTGTCTTGTTGCTTCAAGGAATTGTTTTAAGGCTATTCTCTACTATTTCATCTGCCTGCTGGTAAATGTCCCTTTTTTATTCACCTTTTAAATTACATGATCTGCGTCATTTTTGGGACTTGTCTTACTATTAGTGGGAAAAACATAGATGCTTTCAATCTCAACGTCTGTGGATTTCTGTGGTCTCTGGGATACTTTGTTGCATGGAGGATTTTCAATCTGGGTCCAATGTTGTGTTTGATTTCCTAGCTGTTACACTGCCCACTACTGGACAGACTCCTAAAGAGCAGATCCTCAAACAGGAGATCCAGAGAGAGTCACGAGAGCTCAGAGTGGGAGTTGAAGGTAATGAGAGTTCATGTTTGTATGGCTTTTGTCTGATACTGTGACATATGTCAGTACTGTAAGCATGGTCGTCATTTGTTTTGTTTTTGATGTAATTTCAGGCTTGTAGAAAAAACACACTTAAGAAAGAAGAGCTTGAAAAATATGGAGGGATCTCAGTTTGGATTTGCTATCTGTGCGTTAGCTTATGTTGCCTGATGAATGTGTAAAAGATATAAAGAAGATGGCTTTTGTTTTCTTGTTGGGCCTCATGTGTGTCTATGCGTGTTCTGTCAATTCGATTGGGTTCCAAATGCTGTTTAAAGCTTTGTTTGCAAACGCTCTTCGTTGAATGTTGGAACATTTTCATGCTGTATGTTTATGGCATGTTGTCAGTACTGTTTGGATTGATGCTGTGTGATGGATTATTGATAATGGTAAGTGAGAGGTGAGAGAGGCTTTGTTTTTGCTTATACCTTTATTGATATTGATTGCGTTCTGCTCTCACACATATTGCTTACCCTCATTTTGACGCCTACATTATGGACATCATGACGTCATGAATTGGCTTACATTGTGTCTTGTTGCTTCAAGGAATTGTTTTATAGCTAGGCTCTACTATTTCATCTGCCTGCTGGTAAATGTGCTTTTCTATTCACCTTTTAAATGACATGATCTGCGTCATTTTTGGGATGCAGAAAAATAGATGCTTTCAATCTCAACGTCTGTGGATTTCTGTGGTCTCTGGGATACTTTGTTGCATGGAGGATTTTCAATCTGGGTCCAATGTTGTGTTTGATTTCCTAGCTGTTACACTGCCCACTACTGGACAGACTCCTAAAGAGCAGATCCTCAAACAGGAGATCCAGAGAGAGTCACGAGAGCTCAAAGTGGGAGTTGAAGGTAATGAGACTCATGTTTGTATGGCTTTTGTCTGATACTGTGACATATGTCAGTACTGTAAGCATGGACGTCATGTGTTTTGTTTTCGATGTAATTTCAGGCTTGTAGAAAAAACACACTTAAGAAAGAAGAAAAAAATGGAGGGATCTCAGTTTGGATTTGCTATCTGTGCGTTAGCTTATGTTGCCTGATGAATATGTAAAAGATATAAAGAAGATGGCTTTTGTTTTCTTGTTGGGCCTCATGTGTGTCTATGCGTGTTCTGTCAATTCGATTGGGTTCCAAATACTGTTTAAAGCTTTGTTTGCACACGCTCTTCGTTGAATGTTGGAACATTTTCATGCTGTATGTTTATGGCATGTTGTCAGTACTGTTTGGATTGATGCTGTGTGATGGATTATTGATAATGGTCAGTGAGAGGTGAGAGAGGCTTTGTTTTTGCTTATACCTTTATTGATATTGATTGCGTTCCGCTCTCACACATATTTCTTACCCTCATTTTGACGCCTACATTATGGACATCATGACGTCATGAATTGGCTTACATTGTGTCTTGTTGCTTCAAGGAATTGTTTTAAGGCTATTCTCTACTATTTCATCTGCCTGCTGGTAAATGTCCCTTTTTTATTCACCTTTTAAATAACATGATCTGCGTAATTTTTGGGATGCAGAAAAATAGATGCTTTCAATCTCAACGTCTGTGGATTTCTGTGGTCTCTGGGATACTTTGTTGCATGGAGGATGACCTATTGGTATTGAGCCATTTTGTTCCCATCAGCTGTTATTACATGTAACTAGTGGTAGCCTGAGGCAATTTCAAACTGGGTCCAATGTTGTGTTTGATTTCCTAGCTGTTACACTGCCCACTACTGGACAGACTCCTAAAGAGCAGATCCTCAAACATGAGATCCAGAGAGAGTCACGAGAGCTCAAAGTGGGAGTTGAAGGTAATGAGACTCATGTTTGTATGGCTTTTGTCTGATACTGTGACTTCTGTCAGTACGGTAAGCATGGTCGTCATGTGTTTTGCTTCAGATGTAGTATCAGGCTTGTAGAAAATTACAATGGTCTGTGAGAGGTGAGAGAGGCTTTGTTTTTGCTTATACCTTTTTTGATATTGATTGCATTCTGCTCTCACACATATTGCTTACCATCATTTTGACGCCTACCGTACGGACATCATGACGTCATGAATTGGCTTACATTGTGTCTTGTTGCTTCAAGGAATTGTTTTAATTCTAGCCTCTACTATTTCATCTGCCTGCTGGTAAATGTCCCTTTTTTATTCACCTTTTAAATGACATGATCTGCGTCATTTTTGGGACTTGTGTTACTATTAGTGGTAAAAACATAGATGCTTTCAATCTCAACGTCTGTGGATTTCTGTGGTCTCTGGGATACTTTGTTGCATGGAGGATTTTCAATCTGGGTCCAATGTTGTGTTTGATTTCCTAGCTGTTACACTGCCCACTACTGGACAGACTCCTAAAGAGCAGATCCTCAAACAGGAGATCCAGAGAGAGTCACGAGAGCTCAGAGTGGGAGTTGAAGGTAATGAGAGTTCATGTTTGTATGGCTTTTGTCTGACACTGTGACATCTGTCAGTACTGTAAGCATGGACGTCAATTGTTTGTTTTCGATGTAATTTCAGGCTTGTAGAAAAAACACACTTAAGAAAGAAGAAAAAAATGGAGGGATCTCAGTTTGGATTTGCTATCTGTGCGTTAGCTTATGTTGCCTGATGAATATGTAAAAGATATAAAGAAGATGGCTTTTGTTTTCTTGTTGGGCCTCGTGTGTGTGTCTATGCGTGTTCTGTCAATTCGATTGGGTTCCAAATACTGTTTAAAGCTTTGTTTGCAAACGCTCTTCGTTGAATGTTGGAACATTTTCATGCTGTATGTTTATGGCATGTTGTCAGTACTGTTTGGATTGATGCTGTGTGATGGATTATTGATAATGAGAGGCGAGAGAGGCTTTGTTTTTGCTTATATCTTTATTGATATTGATTGCGTTCTGTTCTCACACATATTGCCTACCCTCATTTTGACGCCTACATTATGGACATCATGACGTCATGAATTGGCTTACATTGTGTCTTGTTGCTTCAAGGAATTGTTTTAAGGCTATTCTCTACTATTTCATCTGCCTGCTGGTAAATGTCCCTTTTTTATTCACCTTTTAAATTACATGATCTGCGTCATTTTTGGGACTTGTGTTACTATTAGTGGTAAAAACATAGATGCTTTCAATCTCAACGTCTGTGGATTTCTGTGGTCTCTGGGATACTTTGTTGCATGGAGGATTTTCAAACTGGGTCCAATGTTGTGTTTGATTTCCTAGCTGTTACACTGCCCACTACTGGACAGACTCCTAAAGAGCAGATCCTCAAACAGGAGATCCAGAGAGAGTCACGAGAGCTCAGAGTGGGAGTTGAAGGTAATGAGACTCATGTTTGTATGGCTTTTGTCTGACACTGTGACATCTGTCAGTACTGTAAGCATGGACGTTATGTGTTTTGCTTCAGATATAATTTCAGTCTTGTAGGAGGAAGAAAAAACACTTCAGAAAGAAAATAATATGGAGGGTGTAGTGGTCGTTTTTTTCATCAAGAAAGGTGATTTTAATCTGAGTTACATCTCGCCTGGTCCATCACCGATTTGATGTTCCAATTTAAAATACTTTTAGATGTTATCACACTATCACTGTACGCTAAAACACGCTAATCACAGGCATTATACACAACATAAGTTCTGATATTTTTTAGTTTGTATCACAGTTTTTGTATAGTATTAATAGTGACTCTTTAAGGTTATGTTGTTATCCATTTTCTTGCTATAACACACAAGAATAGATCATCAGTTACAACAGGTGATAGTTTTCAGTGCACATGGCCAAAAACGGAAGGCATGAGTGTGTAACATGTATAAATGTGACTTTTGTTTTTTTAAACCCTCGTGCCTGTTGCTGCTCTGTCAATTCCATTTTGTGGCAAATCCAGAATTTTGTCCAGTTGTTTGTTTACACATGTTCTGTGTTGAATGTTGAACATTTTGATGCTATATGTTTATGGCACGTTGGCAGTACTGTGTTGGATTGCTGCTACATGTGTTGGATTATTGATGATGGTCTGTGAGAAGAGAGAGAGGCTTTAATTGTTTAAGGACATGTGTCAGTGCGCCACGTTGTAAACAGGCAATGATGTGCTTTACTGGGTTGACCTGACTTCAGGTTATGGAACTCATCACTGTAAGATTGTGAGGTAAACGTTGTGTTTCATCCCAGTTGAAAAGACTGCTGCCGGAATAGCTGCAAAACAAGATACACAGAGACAGGAGACCAAAGCGCCAATAGCAGGTATGACATGATTTTAGCTCTTTATCAGCCTTGTGCTTCTTCATTGTCTCCTGCCACATCCACCTCAGTCTTTGCATTGTTTTTACTTTCTGTGGCATATTGAGCATGCTATGTGTCTGGCTGTAGCTTGTTTGAGCTGCTGTAAGACGTGGACAAAGGACAAACATAATATAAAAGTTAAATTAGTTGGCATGGTTATGTTAATAGAGTGTCGCTATGTGAATATAGGGAGAGATGGTATTTTATTGAATCATATTAGATGTTGTATTAATGCCTGGCCATTGCTGCTATGTGATGCTTTTCAGCTCTCCTCCAACAGCAGTTCTTTGTGATTCAGTTTGTTAAGTGTTTGTGCTTCTTGTGGTTTTTTGGTGGAAGTGACATGATAATTTGTATGCAGCTTTTAGTAGATAATTGTGCCTGTAACTCAAAACATGTTGGTTTGTGAGGCGTACTGTATGTTGTGACGTGTGACCCTGTGCTTTGGCTTCAGTGTATATTGCCGTGCTGTGTACTTCTCTTAAAAGCTCCATTATAGGTCAGTGATTGGAGTAACTGATGAGGGGATGTGTCTTAATTAAACAATGAGAGAGATGAAACTGAATTGTAGATGTAGATATTGTGGAAATATTGCACGTGTACTCAGCAAACGCTGACTGGATTAAAAGAAGATGAATTAATAGAGATGATTAAAAATAAGATGTGTGGCTGCTGGCTCTGCAGGCGGTATGTTTCAGGTATAATCAGGATTAAATGTTTGTATCACAGCAGTGAGGCTGCCGGATGCTCCAGCAGCTGGGACATTACACTCTAAAGATTCAATAAAAGTGGTGGAAGGTATGAACTCATAGTCTAACATTATCTAAATATATTTATAACACTACTGTAATTGTTGGTCAAGCTCTTGGTCATGGCTCTGTCTGTACATTTTTAAAGACATAGTTTTTCTTGTTGGACATTGCCTGATTATATGTTTCATTTGAAAAATGAAGTGAAGACCTTTCCCCACTGTTAGTTCAGACAAATGAAAATCAAGTGAAGATGTTTTTGTGTTGTCTTGGACATTGTGGCTCTAAAACGTGTATGGCACATTGCTTTTGAGTTGTCGTCTCCCTCAGTCTGTTGGTGAATATTTGCACGTTATGAAAGTTAAATTAAAACCTACATTATATGTCAACAAATAACTTCAGCCACAGCAGAGAAGTCACCGGCTTCAGCAGTGACCTCCAAAGTTGAACCTGAGAAGCAGGAATCCAAAAGGAGAGCTGAAGGTATGTGGTTTGGTATAAAGAAACAAGAACACCGTTTGTACAGTGTAAACGGGATTCTGTTTGCATTCAGTAGATTTCTTCTATGCTGTGATCGCATATGCTACAGATGTGTGACGTAACATCCTTGTGTCTTGAGGGTTTTGTAAATAGTCTGGCACATTTGTTGTTGGCTCATAAGCTGGAAATTGCATATTGGTAATTAGCATTATAGTCAATCAATCCTCAGGGTTGATTGCATTATTTTCGGTGGGTGATTTTGTGTGTAATTTATCAGTTCGGCAACATTCTTTGATGCTTTTTTTCGGCTTTAATTCCTCATCGTTAAATGTATGCTGCTCTGTGTTTTCTACAGTGGATATTTTTTGGTCTAATTTAATTAATTACACCTGCAGAGATTACAAAGCCGGCTGTTTCTGAAGTCATCCCAAAGCCAGAACCTACAAAGCTGGGTACCGAAGCGAAAAGACAAGGTAGAAGTTTTGTAGCACCCGGCCGCACATTGTTTCTTCCCCTCAGTTTTGCTCTGTTTTCTATGTAGAATTGTGTATCCCGTGAGATCAGTCCTGTTTGTTGTTGCTCACTTCGTTGTCACTTGTGAATGCCAGATTTGGGGTCTTCTGGATTGTTGTTGTCTCCAGACAGGAATAATTATGACCTACGATTGACAGGGCTTCATCAAACCTTAGGTGGCCTTCTGTTTTGAATGGGAGAAGGTATCATTGGCTGTGCACCAGTTTTATGTGTGTGTGTGTGTGTATATATTAAAGCAGCCATTTGTGTACATTTTGTTTGTTTTGTTTTTGTTTTTACTTCTGTAAAAAAAAGGTAAGTTGAAAATTACATTTTTTTTTTACACAGCATTCTGTAATCCTCCTCTGGGAATCCGTAAGCCTGAGTTACAACAACACACATCAACGTCTTATCTGATCGATTCAATCCACAGTTCTTCCAGTCGTAGTCATTCGAGACCTGGAGAGCCAAGTGGCCGAGGAAGGACATGTTGTCACTCTGCGCTGTGAGCTTTCTAAACCTGGACTCCCCGTCGAGTGGAAGAGGGGAACTCAAGTACTGAGTTGTGGAGAAAAGTACCAAATGAAACAAATAGGATTGAGTTATGAGCTACAGATCTTCGATTTGAGACCTGGAGACACGGGAAGCTACACATGCTGTTCAGAAGACACAACATGCTCAGCCTCTCTTGTAGTAAATGGTAGGATGGAGACCATGTCATTGTCTCATGCTTCTTCTTTCAAGGAGTCTTTCATTTACTTTTTCAATCCATTCTTCTTCATTTCACTCATTCTTGAAAATCCTTTTTTATTTCCTTCATTCATCAGCTGCCCCAGTTATTTTCACAAAAGAGCTTGAAGGCCAAATGGCTGCTGAGGGGGACAGTGTGACTCTGCACTGTGAGCTTTCTAAACCTGGTGTTCCTTTGGAGTGGAGGAAAGGAGAACTTGGGCTTTGTCCTTGTGCCAAGTATGAAATTAGACAAACGGGACACCTGGCTTCACTGGTAATCCATGATGTAGACCCAGAGGATGCTGGGAGTTATACATGTGACGCTGGTGTCCATCAAAGCACTGCACAACTAGACGTGAAGGGTATGCTTGCTAAAACTTGCTGTTGTTGCTCGTCTTAAAGACTTGCTACTGTAATAAATATTGAACATTACACACATGTTTTTTAAAAAGATAAATACAGAGGTGTCTTTTTTGTGGCATTTCGTTCATTCTTCATTGACTGTAATCAATGTTGAACAAATTTGAGATTTTACATGATTTAAGGATAAAGACGCAAGACTGACTTTCACCTCTGTTACAATGATTTTGATTTAATTAGCTTTAGTTAGAGTAGTTTTAGTTTGTGTGTGGCCAGTTATGCATTGTGCCAGCTTTCTCTCGGTTGTCCTAAATATCTTTCCTCCACCTCCTCCCCTGCAGCCCAGCCTGTGCTTTTCAAAACCCAGCTGCAAAACCTTGAAAGACAGGAAGGGCAGAGCGCTAGTCTTCGCTGTGAAACCACAATGCCGGGAGCCACTGTTGTCTGGAGGTGTGGCGACAGGGTGCTGGCATCCAGCAGCAAGTACCACCTGAAACAGGAAGGAACCATAGTCGAACTTGTCATCTATAAACTGCAGGGAGCTGACTCGGGAGAATACTCCTGCGATACAGGCAACCAGAGGACTTCAGCTGTCCTCACTGTGCAGGGTAGGAGCTGTCTATTTGAGTCTGTCCTTTTCCCTTTCCTCTGGAGTCACGTCTTTCCACACTTTCTACATCACTTGAGCATGATGTGCATCAACCTTCCATCTTGAGATCCCGTTTGCTGTCTTCCTGACTGCTATTACTTCTCACCCCACGTGTGTTCTTGCCCCTCACCATTTCAAAACTTCTTCGTTGAGCTTGATCACTTATCTCTTCTCATCATTCCTGCCTGTCTGTGGTCTCCTTTCACAAACATTAACACACCCCTTAGTGTTTTTCTTCACTTGCTACTGACATTAACAGCTCAGGAGAAATCACACTTTGATCACAATCTGCTCAACTTGAACTTTATCTCTTGTCAAGAACTTCACGCAACAAATATGTAACCGTTCTTCTGAAATGTATTTGTCAAACAGAGGTCGAGGTTAACATACTGAAATTCTTGGAGAGCTGCGTTGTATACGAGGGAGAAGATGTTCACTTTGAATGTCGGGTTTCTCGTGAGGACGTGCCTCTGGCTCAGTGGAAACTCCAGGATGTCCCGCTACAGAATAATGAAATGAACCTGATCATGTCCGAAGGTCCGGTACACAGCCTCACACTCAGAGGGGTCACCACAGTTGACTCAGGAACAGTCACTTTCTCAGTGGGTAACCACACTTCCACTGCTTCTCTGACAGTCAGAGGTAAGCGAAATATAATGCATTCTATTTCTCTGGACGAGAATGAATACTGGTCCTTTTGCTCATTTGTCTTGTGGGACACCTTCCCTCTGTCTTTTCAAAAAGCATGCCCAAACATGGATGCTTGTGATTTCCTTAAGCTCTTTCTTTTCACTTCCTCCTGACTTGGTATCCATTCATCTATCCCAATTTTGCATTTGTATTAAATCTGCCCTTTACAACATATTCCACCATATATCTACAGAATATGCATGTTCACTCCTCTTTCCATTGAAATACCATTTTCCAATTACCTTTCAATGTAGTATTTAAATTCCATAATGGTTGATTAAAATCTGTCCTTGTAATTCTTGTGCACAGCAAGTTTTCATCACTTTTTAAAAATGTTTACTTTGTTCAAATAATTTGACGCGCAACATACAATTGCACTGAATGATTGACCATGGAATATAATTCAATCATTGAAATTCTGTATTTTTGTGGTGTCCTGGTGGCGTTGGGGTCTAAGACACTGACAGATGTAGTCTGTCTCCATATTTGAGTCCTGTTGAGATACAAGACATCCCCCATCTATGTCCCCTCAGCTCCTTTCACCTCTATATCGTCCTCCCTACAATAAAGAAAAAAAACCTCACAAATAAATGTGCAAAAGTATTGTTATTGTTCAGATTGTCAATAGTGTACTTGTATTTTATATTGGCACTCTTCCTCTGTGTTGTTGTACAGTATGCTGCTCACAGACACTAAACATTATGTACCGTGAGGCCGTTTAATGATTCACCATGTTCCATTGTGTTTCTAAACAGCCAAACTATTTGTCAGCGAACATATGACTTGATGAAGTGATTGCTGATTATCTACACTGGCTTAAATGTAGATAAACCAGTGACCTCACTGTTCTTGTCATGCTCTGTTTTAAGCTTCTTGTTGGTATGGAATTGGTAGAACGGTGGTTTACCCAAGAAACTATTTCAAATTATTCATCCTAATTAATAATGGTCTTTCTAGCAGCTGCACCTGTGCTATTCAAGAAGGAGCTGGAAAGTCAAGAGGCCACTGAAGGAGACAAGGCCACCCTGTCCTGTGAGACATCCAGCCCTGACTGCAAGGTGAACTGGCTGAAGGACTCCACTGTGATCAGCCATGGAGAGAAGTACAGTGTGGAGCAGAGAGCTACCACTCACATCCTGGTCATACACAAGCTGAACGTCAAGGATAGTGGAGAATATACCTGTGATGCAGGGGAAAGGAAAAGTACAGCTACCCTGACAGTGAAAGGTAACAGAGCACAGCTTCTTCTCGTCTATGTTTCTTGTCTCCGTTTGTCTTCATCCTCCCTGCTGTTCATTTTACATCCATCTATCCCAATTAATAAGTGGGATAGATCTTCTACTTAGCATCTATTTCTCATTGATTTTGAAGTGTGATTTCTTAGTTGGCATGTAGTTTGAGTTTTACTTAATTATACTATGTTGTTTTTTTTATTGTATTTTTCTTATTTCTTATTAATTTATTAGTACTATTTGTCAATCATCAAAGTAAAGTTACAGTGAATGGATTTAAGTGAAGGTTTCTTGAGATTCAGGTTTGTTTGATTATTACATGTTATTATAATAGTTAATGTCAGAGAACTACATCCATTCTCCTGAGATCAAACATGTGGCATGAGGTAGTAAGTCCGTATCAAAATGAGATTATTGGTTATGGATACAAAATGTGACCGAGGACTTCTGAGAAGCCGAGAGATCTGGTCACTGACCTCCCATCATCCCATTCACCCTCAGAGCATGTGCGCCTCACCAGAGAACTCTGCGATATCACCGTGACCACTGGGCAGGATGCTGTCTTTGAGGTGGAGTTGTCACACTCAGATGTAACAAACGGGGAATGGTGGCTTGCGGACAACCTCCTCCAAAATAATGATCTGAATCAAATGAGCAGCCAGGGCAAAGTGCACCGTTTGGTCCTGAAGATGGTGACCACAGATGAATCAGGGGATGTTGCCTTCGTGGTGGGAGAAGAGAAGAGTGTGGCCTGTCTTCTAGTGGAGGAGAAACCCAAAGGTAAAGGAGATGACATGGTCACTAGAGATTTTTACTCCTCACATCCATCTCCATCAACCACCAAACCGCTTTGTCTTGGCAAATGGAAATATGCTGGCACCATCATCAACATCCTCTCCCTCTAGACTGGTTTTCCATTCTTTGGCTTTAGTTTTTGCTATGAATGTTAACATGAGGGCTGCACGGTGGTGTAGTGGCTAGCACTGTCACCTAACAGCAAGAGGGCGAAGAGGGGTTCGATCCGGTCCTTCTGTGTGGAGTTTGCACGTTCTCCCCCCCGTGGCAGCGTGGGTTCCCTCCAGGTTCTCCGGCTTCCTCCCACTGTCCAAAGACATGCAGCTTAGGTTATTTGGAGACTCGAAATTGCCCGTAGGTGTGAATGTGAATGTGAATGTGAGCGTGAATGCTTGTCTGTCTCTATATGTGCCCTGCGATAAACTGGCGACTTGTCCAGGGTGTACCCTGCCGTCGCCCAATGTCAGCTGGGATCGGCTACAGCGCCACGCGACCCTGAATAGGATAAGCGGTTTGGAGAATGGAATGGAATGTTAACACGAATATTTTAACTACTAACACTGAAAAAAAAGAAACTTTCAGTCGTGTATTCACTATGCTGGAAAATGTGTGACAGCATTTAATAGTCACTGCATGCATCCATGCATTTATGATTACAGTACAGCTTTGTAATTATTAATGCCAGGGCTGTAAAGGAAGGAAAAAGGAAAAACTGCATGTAAATGCTACCATTATTAAATCTAGTTTTGGGTTTCCCATATTTACAGTGCTAATACTAGAGAAGCCACACAACACCGTGTCAGTAGAGGGTGAAACTGTCACTCTGGCCTGCACCGTGTCTGAAGCCAAGGCCACTGTCACCTGGATCAGAAACAAAGTGGCCATCCGAGCAGGTCTCAAGTATGACTTAAGGAACAACGGAGCATTCCATCAGCTTTGTATCCACAACCTGGTGCCTGAGGACTCAGGAACGTACACTTGTGACACTGGAGATGCACAGTGTGACGTCACCTTGACTGTGGAAGGTAAAGAACGATGCCACCTATAAAATAAATATTTTTCCTGTTGATCAGATTCGAGAATGTGGACCGAGATAGGGTTGAAATGATCAGCGGAACCATTCTTGAACTTCCGCTTCCCTCAACCACAGACCCAGTCTGGCATCACTGTGCATCAGATAAACTTTTGTCTAAAGAGATGGTTGTCTTGTCATCTCAACATCTGATGCCAAACTTCCCCATTTTAAATTCTGACCAGGTTCCCCAGTGTCCTTCCGCAAAGAGCTCAAGAACCTGGACGCCATGGAGGGTGATGATGTTACCCTGCGCTGCGAGCTGTCTAAGCCAGGTGTTCGTGTTGAGTGGAGGAAAGGAGGCATAGTCCTCCAGCCCGGTAAGAAGTGTGAGATGAGGAAGGAAGGGTGCATTCAAGAGCTCTTTTTACGGAACCTGGAGCCTGAGGACAGTGGCTACTACACCTGTGATGCAGGAGACCAGCTCACCACAGCTTCTTTGGCAGTGCAAGGTAGCCTATTTATACTGTTTCCTCTATCCTAGAGTTTTCTTAAGGCTGATAAGTTTAAGTAGAATAGTAGGTCTGTTTTTAGGACTGGCCTACGTCTTTGTAAACTGTGGATGTTGCATGGTGTCATATTTGGTCAATCTTCTATGATATGTTTTTCTGTAAAGTTGATATATTGCTGACAAAGAGTAAGTTAGAGGCTCAGTGTGTGCATATGTGTATTTTTCCACTCAACAGTGAAAGAAGTCTTCATAGTGTGTGGTCTTAAGACCATCGACGTCTTTGTTGGGGAATGGGCAACCTTCTCCTGCCAGCTGTCTGGTAGGGCACCTGGCCAGGTGCAGTGGTGGCTGGATGGCACCTTGCTGGAGAACAGCCCCTTTAGTGAGATAGAGCTGAGCGAAGGCCACATCCACACGCTCACCTTAAAGAACCTGGCCACAGATGACTCTGGCACTGTCACGTTCAAAGCTGGCAGTTTAACAGCAACAGCCAAGCTCTTAGTCAAAGGTATCACATTATAAAGATACTCCTTCTTAGCAGCAGACCCTGCAGAGTTTTGATTCTACATTTCAAATCTTATAAACATAGTATTTGGAGCTTCATTTCAATCCAAGGTTGTTTTGTTGGCACTACAATGTGCAATTTGACTAATGGAAATATTTATTATAATTTTGACTTAAATATTATGCTCAGGAAACTACCAAATTACCTCTGTTTGCTACTGAATGATTGGCATTAACTAAATTATATGTGTAGAAATCTTCTTTAAGAACAAGTAAATATACCATGAATTATGTTTTCTGTAGGGTTCCTTTAAAAGTTTGAAGTTCATGAATAGATTCATTGTTTCAGTGCATTGTTTCAGTGCATTTCAGTGCTTCATCATGCATGAGCAGCATTGTTCCTCATTCCATTAATAATAATAATGCAGTAGATAATTCCATGCGGTATGCTTTGATACAACCAAAACATACCACTGGGTGCAGCACCACAGCAAAGTTTTATTTGAGTACTACTCAAAGGACTCAACAAACCTAAACATCTAAAAACCTAGAGTCCGATATGCTGGTGAAAAGAAATGATCAGCAATTCATTTTAACAAAGAAATATTGAGACAATATTTGGATTCTTTGTGAATCCTTCCTATGTGCTGTATGTCGGGCTGCAGAAATCAATGATAATCACGATTAATGTTTCTCACTTTTGAGATCACAATTGTTACTCACAACTGTTCATCCATTTTGGGGAACAAAGCAGTTTAATATCTCTTTAACTGTTGTTCTTTCTAATTGTTCAAATCTTTTCATCAAAATAAGGTATGACACATAATCAGGATGTCTTCTTGAAAACATAAATACAATTGAACACCCAGACCGTAAACAACTTTTGGATACGTAAACACTCACTCAGTCGTCAACTGTTGTCAACAGAAGATAGTTATTGTACAGCCATCCGACAACTATAATCGGTCTGCATTCAAACTTTGCAATAAAACACCCTTGTGCTGTGCTGATTACTTGTTACTTGGTTAAATCTTCATCATCCCCACCAGAGGTTTTCCTGACAGCGAGGTCAATCTCTGTTGTTAAGGTTAGCAGTCCTGGTGGCTAATTGGGAGCTGCTGCTTGTTGACTGACGTCTCTGATGTCTTCCAGCTGTTTCGCAGTTTCTTGTTCAATGTGTCTGAACCATTGTCCTTTGGTTCACATGAATGGCCTCTTACATTTCAGACCCAGTCGCAACCCACCAAAAATAAATGGGGAAACACAATCCGCTAGCATTGGCTCCATTTGGCCAAGTCTTTTCTTTATAGTGTCACCAAATCAAGGTATAGTATTCAAGAACAAAGGAACGGTTCCTATTGGAGGCACACTCGTGGATGGTGAATGACTGTGCCAGTTACCTCACTGGCAGATCGGCAGCATTTGTACGTTGTCAGCTGCATTTCAGAGATGCACTGAATACTGCCAAGTGTTATGATCACTAGGGACGCTTTAGCCCATCGTGTTTGAGAAGAAAAGATTTGTTATTCACTGAATGCTGGAAACATCTGTCAGTGATTGGGATCCCTCGAGTCATTGTTTAAGACCACGCTCTCTTAAATTGTCAGTTGGCAATTGTTCAAGTTTATTGGTTGGAGTCAAAAGCATGATCGTGATTATTATGTGGTTTAATGGGCAGCCCTGAATGTATTTATCCCTTACTAATGTAAAGGATGAATCATACTAATGTGGTGATTCAGTGAATTACATACAGTTGGCTTGAATTTGGTGATGCTAAGATTTGATCTGAGTTTTATTGTACAGAGTTAATAAAACACTGAAAAGTGTGCACAGAAATGATGTGTTAGGAAAGTGCTGCTCCACCCATCCATGACGGCCGGCTGCTGTTGAATACTCATGTTCTATTTACCTCCACCACCCCATCCCACCAAGCCCTGTCTTTAACCTTTAAGCACTAAAACCGCTAACCTCCCGAAACCTAACTTATGAGTTTAGTATTTTTATCCCCCCCCCCCCCTTTTCATCAGCTGCCTTGATTGTGACCATTAATCTGAATCTTGATGGTTTGGCTTTTTGACCCCCTATTTATATCTTAATTTATAAGATACTGTACCATGGCATATACAATTTGTCCTGTACAATCCATAAAAACACAATAATAATCACTCACATATGAATATCACTTCAACATTCTTTTGGGGGTTATAAAGCCCATATGTCACTCGGCATATCCTTCACTTATTTTTATATCTAATGGCCAAGCCCTCACCCTATGACCCCTGCCCCCAACCTCAGATCCCACAGTTGAAGTGGTGAGCGAGATGGAGGACCTTCGGGTGCTTGAGAACCAACCGGCTGAGTTCATCTGCCAGTACTCAAGGCCGGTCAAGGCTCAGTGGAAAAAAGACGGGCAGCCATTGCAGCCTGATGGCCGAAGGGTGTTAGTGGAGCAGGACTGGAATGTGGCACGCTTGTACATTAGCCATGTGTCCGCTGAGGACAGGGGCACATACTCCTGTGAGGCAGAGGGGACCTGCACGGTCGCTTCACTTTACGTGGAAGGTGAGCTTCCCTCCACATGGAAAAAGCACCAACCTCTAGGGAGTCTCCTCTGCTCCCTTAAGTCCCACACTTACTGTATGTGGCCACATAAACTGATCTGTTGCTGACCATCATAAATGATGTGCCCTTTGTTGACAAATCCCAAATTATTTAACTTCTGAAATATTGCAGTCTTCTTAAAATCTTGTTCTTTTTATTGTGCTTCTTTGTTTTCTTTACAGGCAAACCCATTGACATTGTCCAGGGCCTGGAGAATGTAGAAACCTTTGATGGAGGTGAAGCGCTGTTTGAGTGTGCCATCTCTCGTCCTGAGAGCAAAGATTGCCGCTGGCTCCTCGATGGGAAACCAGTTAAGGAGTCCCCTAATGCAGAAATTGTGACGTTTGAAAATGGTCGTCGTCATCTGCTGCTGCTGAAAGAGTTGAGAGTGAAAGACAGTTGCGCAGTGACGTTCAAAGCTGGCACAGCATCCACATCTGCCCAACTCTCTGTCAAAGGTGAGTCATCCAAAGGATCGCTTCAAGACTTTGAAGTTGCATTCGTGGCGTTATTTCTCCCGAATTATGCATTCCAATATAATAAACCTACATTTCATTCGGCCTATTTTTTCCTATAAGGCTGGCAGCTGGATGTTGTGAAGGCTCTGGAGGACAAGGTGGCTGCAGTGGGAGAGAAGGTTGAGTTTTGTGTTGAGCTCACCGAGCCTGTCCCTGTGGCAGAAGTAGCCTGGTATGCTAATGGTGTTGAGATCAAGTCCAGTGACCTCTGGTCTACGAGGGCTGATGGATGTTCCTATCGCCTCGTCCTGAGACGGGCACCTCTTTTGCCAAGGCAGGAAATTACATTTGCTGCAAGAGATGCTCTTTCTTTGGCCAAGCTCACCATTATCAGTAAGTGTTTGAAGAAAATCACAAGGCTATACACGTAACCATGCGTCTCTAAGTTAATTATTCCACCTACTAATGTATTCCACTTATGTGCTCTGCGTGGCAACTCCACATGTAACATGATAGAGAGATAGTCTTGATACTGTAGAAAACGGAGAATGAATGATAACCATTGCAATCTGTTTAGTTCTTAATTGTTCATAGAAGCATCTAATGCCTGCTTTTTTCCCTCTTAACAGCTGTACCTGATCCTCCAGAGGACCCAGAGGTCCTCAGTAAGGCTGAAACGTCGGTCACCCTCTCTTGGTTCACTCCTTTACATGATGGAGGGAGTCCCCTTCTGGGCTACAGGGTGGAGATGCGGCTGGTAGACAGTGCCCTATGGCTTCCATGTCATTCTGAACCTGTGTGCAACACAGAGTTTGTGGTTGAAAATCTTATCCCGGGGAGCAGCTACAGGTTTAGAGTGGCAGCCAACAACAGAGCTGGGACTGGAGAGCCCGTTGAGTTGCCTCAGACTGTGCAGCTTGGTGAGTGGATGTGTGGTTTAGTTTATGAAATAGTGTACTTGAGTTTGTTTGTTTGCCAGGGTACTTTACTTATCATTGCTCCGTTAACTTCAGTGTTTTACACAAGATGGAGATATGCGATCAAAACCCTTTTATGCTTTTATTTATCTAAAATGATGACATTTATTTTGTCATATTTAGACAGCTCCACAGTTTTAATCAACAGAGTTTAGTAGGTTTTATGCTGTGTGGGTACTGACAGTAACTTCATTCATTGTGGTTATAGGTATAGAGGCAAAACAGGAAGAGACTGAGATGATGGGGCAACCCAGTCTGCCTCCAGAAGCTGCTGAAGAAGGTGATGTCCATGAGCTATGGGAGGAATCGGCCAAGAAACGGCGCATGAGTCGAGAGCCAACTCTGGACTCCATCACTGAACAACCGGAGGAGGTTGTTGGTGGTCAAAATAAATCGGTGCAGAAAGATTTGAAGTCCGCTGAGAAAGTGGAAATAAAATCAGGAGAGCAAGGGCAGACCACTGTGTCTAAGAAGCAGACAGAGTCCAAATTGTACACCAGCTCTGAGGATGAGTCTGTTCCTGGGGGTTCAACGCTTACCTCCTACCTCAAGAAGAGCAGCATGTCTACTGTCACAGCAAACAATGAGGCAAAGGCTATGACCACTGAGAGGTTCTTTGAAAATTTCAAGATGGCAGAGCAGAGAACAGTGTGGCATACTAAAGTTGAAGCAACTACAATTCAGCAGACAGATGCAAAACAGGCTCCTGCAGAAGAGACTGTGGAGATCAGTAAAGAGGATGAGCCTGAGCTCAGAGATGCTGCCATTAAGATTCAAGCTGCCTTCAAGGGCTACAAAGCCCGCAAGGACATGCGACCTGTCTTTAAAGAGGCCTTCAAAGACCAGACTAAAGAACCTAATGGCACCATTCATCTAGAATGTGTGGCTGAAGGTAAACCTGATAAGATGCGGTGGCTGAAGGATGGAGAACCACTGCAGGATGGCAAGCACAACCATATTGATATCTACAATGATGGTACTTGCTCACTGGTCATCACTGCCATCACCACAAAGGATACTGGGGTTTACACTTGTGAGGTCACCAACAAGTTTGGAGTCACTTCTCACAGTGGTAAGGTCACAGTAGGAACGGTGAGAGAATCATCTGGGCGACGGCCACTGACCGTGGGCTACAGTGCTGACAGTGAGCCTGAGAGCTCCTCAGGAAGTGAGATGGATGAGTCACTGAGGCAGGCAAGCAGACGTCTCCGGCGCCTGTTGCGCACACGTCTCCCACCAGATGTTGAGGAAGAACCGTTTCTCAGTGCAGATGAAGGAGAAATGTGTCCTCCAGACCCCCACTCTTACAGGGAGGATGACAGTTACATCTACATTCGCTTTGACTCACGGTCAGAGGCTGATGTTGCCTCAAAGAGGTTCCAGGAGATGTTTACAATCCACGGGGTTCCTGTGGAGACCACCATCCTGGAGGCAGGGCCTCTCAAAGTGGAGCTGCGAATTAGAAAGATGGGCTACACACAAGATGGCACACAGACCCCCACACAAGATAGACAGCCTCCTGCATTTATGGCTGGAACCCCAGGTAAGAAACACATGGAAGTGGCCGTTAGGGTCAATACACAATTTGTACACACTTTGTAAATCATTAATAGATTCATTTTAAAACAAGCAATATCGTAAGAAAATCCTTATCATACAAAGGAAGACTGCCACATCGGAATAATTCACATGATGTTCTACTCTTGCCTATTAGTTTACTTGTTAGGCATCCTTTAGTTATTAAAAACCGGAAGTTCCTTGTTTTCCACATTCAGCTTTCTGTCCCGGTTTGTGCTTACTATAGTGCTTGCTGATACATTAATATATATGTGTATATATATATATATATATATATATATATATATATATATATATATATATATGATTCAAATGTTTTATGTTCTCATTTTTAACTTTGTGATTCTACTATTTTCTCTTGTTACCCAGCTGCCCCAGTCTTCTTGACAGAGCTACAAAGTCAGGACGTTCCAGATGGGTATCCAGTCAGCTTTGACTGTGTTGTGATTGGCAAGCCCACTCCCACCGTTCGCTGGTACAAGGACGGCAAATTGCTGGAGGAGAATGACCATTACATGATCAATGAAGACCAGGAGGGCTGCCACCAACTCATCATTACCACTGTGCTGCCCACTGACATGGGTGTCTATCGTTGCACAGCTGAGAACAGCAGCGGCATCGCAGCCACTAAGGCTGAACTCAGGGTTGACAGTGAGTAAACATAAATAACATGCAGGCACACGTTTGGTTTACAAATGCTTTGTGAGTACCTTGGCTTAAGAATTACTCAACTACATTGCCTTTGACTGAAGGCGAAATATTGTTGCATTGTTTAAAAGAGCTGTTGTCTCTCTATTCATCTGTCTGTATTAAGTGCTTTTTCTTCAGCGGTGCAGCTTTCTTTCTTTTGTGGAAAACTGACCAAATGAACACAATATGACATCTTGAGTTGGAAAGATCACGACTGTGTTGTCATTCCTTTAGATTCCCAGTTGTTTGTTTACATTTAGCATTGATACAAGGGAAATACTAATAGAAAAATAAGACAATAAAATGTAGTAATTTGTCCATAATCTATAGCAGTAGTCCAACACAGAAAATGATGAAGAGGTGCATCTCTTTCCTGCTACACTTGAAACCAACCAAATTAAGTTGAGGCACATTCTTTTTGGGTTGTTCAAAACACTTTGGGAAATGTCAGTAATTAATAACTGAAGCTGAAATACTGATTTTATGGAAAGTAGATCCACCAAAATATTACATTATTTTTGATTGATTGAAAATAGCCGATTGGTGTTATCTAACAATTCAACAGTTAACCTCTTAAATTGAAACAAAACTCTTAAATTAGCATCTGGTGAAAATAACCCTACTTAAAAATGTCCTCACTATGGCACTTTGTTACAAAAGCGACCTGTGTTTAAATAAGAGGCCTAATGTAGACATAGTCTTAAACTCAAAAGACTAGCGATATCATGAATTGACACATAATGTCCCTGAATTCACTGCTTAATGCTGTATATCAATCTTTTCCATCAGTGTCGTGCAGCTCAGATTATGACACTGCTGCTGATGCCACTGAGACATCTTCCTATGTCAGTGCCAAGGGCTACATGTCCAGGTGAATTTACTCTGAATGATGTATTATGGTGTTTTAAAAATATATTGATAAGTGTATGTTATAATATTAATACATACTGAATTCTTGAGGTGTGCTGTTCTTCTTCCCTCGTCTAGGGAAACTGAGACATTTGAGTCTGTAGCTGAAGATGATCAGCTACCACAAGTTGTGGACGAGCTTCATGATGTTCATGTCAGTCCAGGTTCACCTATAGCAAAGATGCAGCTCAAAGTGAAGGGTAAGTTTATTAACCAGTAGTAATATTCAGTCCATCTGAGGCAACAAATTAACAGCTAATTGTAACTGTCTTAAAAAATGATGTCAACCCACTGAAAAACGCTTATGACTAAGAAGATTGTTGTTTCTGAAATGCCTATTGTCTTCCAGGCTTCCCCAAACCCAGAATATACTGGTTCAAAGATGGCCACCCTCTGCGATCTTCAGAGAGGATTCTGTTGCTGGCAGAGAGAGATGTTCATGGCGTGGAGATCCTGGAGGTGAAGAAAGAGGATATGGGGGAGTACTCTGCTTACATCAGCAATGTAGCTGGTTCTGCTTACTCCTCTGCCCGCCTGATCGTTCTGAGTATGTATGCAAACACCTCAATTGTTGCCTACGCAAAAAGAGCATACCTTATTTCTAAATTACTTTGATCTTTAATAAGTGCAATTTAGATACAGATATAGTAACAGCTATATTTTACAGGTCCAGGGGAGATTATGCCACAAGATAAAAGAGGTAATTCAACATTTATCCAACAAACTTGGCACAGTTACTCTAGTTAGCAGTAGAAATAGTTAGCAGTTGTTATAAGTGACTGTGCTTGTGTTTTTCACTATATTTTCTCAGACCCTAAGGTGGCCCTGGTGCCACCCCGCTTCATTGAAAGGTTCAGCAACAGGAAGGTGAAGCAAGGAGCCAGCATCACTCTGTCTGTCAAAGTAGAAGGTTTGTTCAATGTACTGTGCGATTGTTTTAGCATCCTTTGAAACCTACAGTAATCTGGGGACATCCAAAAAGTTTCATATTATGTTACACACACTCAATACTCCCTGTGACTTTTTCAGGCTCCCCCACTCCTATGGTCTCATGGCTAAAGGAGGAATCAATGGAAGATGTCCTCTGGATCAAGCCTGATACCAAGGGATACAAAATAGCAAGCTCGGGGCGCCAGCACAGCCTCATCTTGATGGACGTGGGCACAGAATACACTGGCGCCTACACCTGCATTGCCACAAATAGAGCCGGACAGTCCATCTGCACCGCCCACCTCGAGGTTGATGACAGTAAGGAAAGCAAAGTCATGCAGGCACTCTATATAGAAATTATATTGACTTTTATATATATATATATATATATATATATATATATATATATATATATATATTCATAAACTAGAAGACACTTTGTAGAGTGAAAACGTCTTACAGTTTCTCTCCTGGGTTTGATCTTAATTGTATATTTGTGTTTCTACCCCTCTTCCCTAGCACCACAACCAAAGAAGGAGACCAAAGTCGCAGAGTGAGTTTTTCTTGAGATTTCAGGTTCACAATGGCATTACACATTAAAACAAACATGTATGCACAGTATATTTTATACAGATGCATATGTGAAACAAAAATGTAACATTTACTCTCCTCAGGGTTCTTGGAATTACAGTTAGTGCTCCAGAGGAGGAGGCTGGCAGAGCAAAAGGTGAGACGTATCGTCTTAAACACTGGCATTTACATCTTTTGTTATTTATAGTAACTCATTATTTGTAGTATTCAATACTGCAATATTTATGGTGTTCTTTCTTCTTTGTGTGTACTTTAAGAGAGTAAAATACCATACCTAGGTGAAGTAGGTTCAGAGGAATTCCTCATGAAACTCACCTCCCAGATCACTGAAATGGTATCAGCAAAGTTTACACAAGGTAAGTTTATGTTATGGACCAATATTAAATTATTGTATTTTAATTTGAAATAAATTCGAGTTACAGTTCAAAGCACTTTCTACTTTCTACAATGTTAATATTCCAGACATCTGAATTTACAGTAAAAAGTGACTTATGTTAACCTAAACAGTTGATTCATGTCTTTTTACAAACCAAGTTTAGTTTAACACAACCAGGCTTATTCAATACTGGTTTAAACCAAGATAAAGCAATGAGTTTTTAAACATTTTACCGCAGACAAAGTACGACAGCATGCCCGTTGCTTTAAGTAATGGCATAGCATTCACTTGTAGATAGCTTAGAACACGAAACATAAAAACACAGAAAGATGTTTCATCTCCAGACTTTGTAAAAAGGTAAACACCTGCATGCACAACTAACTAATCCATCACTGATAGGTACCCTTAGTTTAAAGGTGGGATGAAACCCCAGATTGTTTTGTTCAGTGTGAAGTGATTCATTCTGTCGTCATCATACATGCAGCAAGCTAACTGTGACCAGATAAAACACAAAAGGTCAGAGATAAGCAACCAAGGCCAAAAGCTCCCAAAACTATATAGGTTTTCGTTCCATACTATAGCAGGTGATCTAAATGCTGAGGACGCCTTAAATCACCCGGTGTGGTGCGTGTGTGTGTGAAGGGAATAAAAATGTGCAGGTTGCCTATCCCTTTACTAAATTAGCCTGAGTAGTGATTTTGTGACACTGCATATGAGACATGCAGGCTGCCATGAATGTCTTTGCTAGTTGCTTACGCTAAAGATGCTGAAAGTATACAAGTAATCCACACGTTATGTTGGATGCGGTGCTTCTGTGGTGTTTTGTTACTCGCCAATCAGGAATTCAGTGAATTCACTCTGATTATCCAAGAATTGTGCAACGCTGTTTAATGTGAATGCTTTAGCTCTTCAATTCTTGAAGTAGAACTCACCAACCAACAGATTTGAGGTTGACACCAAACTTGACGGAGGAGTTGTCCTTTCCCGCTCTTCTGCTGCTTGTTTTTCAGCATGTTTGAGCCCATGACTTCTCATTGCTTCATACAGACGTCATTTCTTCACCACCTTTACATCCATCAGTTTAGCTATCCAATCAATACAAATTCTCATCCAATCATTAATTTGTTATTCAGACAGCTTACAGAATCATGAAGTGCTCCAGTGGATGAAATCTTGGCCCAAAACTACCAGTATGTATCCCAAGTGCATCAGCTTTACAATTAATATACATTTTCCCATTGAGTTATAGATACAGGTAACTTGTGGAAACATTTTTTTTAACAACATTACCTTTTACATACAGGGGGAAATAAATTATTATATGTGAAGGTGCAGCCACAACAGTTTCCTCTTTTCCCGTGTCAGCATTATAGTTGCTGCAACGTCTCATTGAAATGGATTTCAAATTGATTTTTAAATGACTATGAAGTCTTACCAACATATTGTTGGAGTACATGCTCACCGACAGACATGTATGTGGACAGCTCAGATAATCTGTGTTATATGTACTGTAGCTTTTTCTCGCATGTCGTCACAATACTAACACGTAGCAAAGCATTTAGAATGAAATGATTGTTGTGGATTTTTGTTCTTCCTTTTTTTTCCCTTTACATCACAAAAATGTAATTATTATGAACTACATTTTTTAATTATAGGGGTTATGATTTAAATGTTTAGACGGACATTAGCAAAGTAAACAAAGCAGCAGTAGATACAAGGCAAAGAGTCAGTTAGGGCTTTGGATGTGACTTTGAGTTGACTGGTCCTGCCTCCGCCATGCTCTGACACTGAGCACTAATAGCTGCTACCAAACTAAAGACAAAGTCTGATAATCCCGCCCTTAGTTATTTTAATTGGACGTGCTCTACTTCTTTGCACAACTGACCTGTCTTCCTCTGATCACCTCCCTCCGTCCTTGCTGCCTCAGCTTCATTACGCGTACCAGGTGTGGACAGTGATGATGAGACCAAGACCCCTTCTCCATCGCCTCATCACGGTCGCTCTCGTCCTCCCTCTCTCATTGCCGACTCCTCCTCTGAATCCGATGAGGGGGATGCCAGGGGAGAGGTGAGATGGATAGAAATTCTCGGTGTGATATATTGTTGGCCAGAATTGTTTAACTATAAACTTCAGTGTTTGTTTTTATCATAGATGTAGGGAAAGCAGGTATCACGTCAAAATGTAATCTGGTAAAGGATAGATTCACATTCCATTTTAAAACAATATTCACATTCCCATATATATATATATATATATATATATATATATATAGTCATTAAAGTAGTTTTTGCTTGCTGTAATCATTCATCCTGCTCCAGTAAGAGTTCCGTCCCTAATTAGCTTCCGAGGATGTGATGTGGGGCTAAATCCACTGTAAAGTTATAATCATGTTTATGCTCAAGCTAATATGAGCAGCAGTCTGAGTTATTAAAATGGCTTTGTAAATGGGTATTTACAATAATTAGGTAAACTGGGGAAACAGTGTGAGCTTTTAAATACAAAAACTCACTCAGAGCAGTAGGAATGACAATAGAACCAAGATTGTGCAAGAATATGCAGCTTTGCATCATTCTGGATTCATAAGTTTAATGTTATTCTATTTTTTCAGATGTTTGACATATATGTGGCGACGGCTGACTACAACCCCACGTTAGCAAGCAAAGAATCCATCGCTCTAAAGGAGGGACAGTATGTTGAGGTTTTGGACTCAGCTCATCCACTCAAATGGTTAGTCCGGACCAAACCCACCAAGACTACACCGTCCCGTCAAGGCTGGGTCTCACCTGCCTACCTGGACAAGAAACTCAAAGTGCGTCTTAAAACTAAAACCACCTATCCATCAACATAACATCTAAACTTTTTTCACAATTATTACTTCATTGTCTTGAGGCCCTTTGAACATTTTGAAATGAATAGTAAAAATATGTATTGTTCCAGCTCTCTGCGGATACGAGTGACCTACCAGAGTCAAATGTAGAGGAGATGTCTGAGGGTGAATACAAGAGGAAGTTATTGTAAGTTAAGTATATCTACACTCACTTACAGAATACCGGAACTAAAGGATGGATCATAACCAACTATTATTTCATGTCCCCAGCCAACTCATCCAAGACCTGATAAGCGGTGAATCTGAGTTTGTAAAAGAGATAGACTTCTTTACCTCCCATCACCTGAAGCATGCCGACAACCCTGACGCACCACCCGATGTCAGCAGCCAGAAGGAAGCCATATTCAGGAACATTGATGATATCAAGTCCTTCCATAGCAAGTGAGCTCGCCTCTTTACGACTTGTCATCTTAGTCAGATATTTCTTTAATAAAGAAAGTGAAGAACATCTGTATTTCATACCCGGAGAACAGATGAGTGGGGTGGAGTGGAGTGGGTACTCAATGCAATTCTTTCCCAACAATTTTGTTTTTAGGGCATTCCTTCCAAAGTTGAACGACTGCGACACAGATGATGATGTAGCCATGTGCTTCCTGAAGAACAAGGAGGGCTTTGAGAAGTATCTCCAGTATCTTGTAGGTCAGAGTCAGGCTGAATCGGCTGTCAGTGACAAGGCTGTTCACCGCTTCTTCAAGGTAACAGCGCAACTGTTGTTATGGTACTGTGGGATATGCAGTTCATCAGAACCTATATTCTTAACATCTGTTACCACACTATCAAATAGTTTGGTTTCGCCAGCATATTTAAAATTGTTATGTCTTTTTACTCTTCTATACTTGTGTTTGCTAACTTGTAAATATCTTGTCATAAGGGTGACTGTGAAAGGTCTCTGGACCAGCATAGATATTTTCATTTCAAAATCTTCCCTTCCTTACATCGTAGGAGTACACAGAGAAAGTGCAAGCCAGTGCAGACCCTGCAGACCCTCCAGTACGCAGCATCAACGCCGGCCTCCAACAACCACTGGAGAGGATTCAGAAGTACAAGGCCGCCCTCAAGGTAACAGCTTTGACTCGCGCTATCCATGAACCTTTGAGGTTCAGTTATCTGCATTACAGATCGGGATACATCGATGTGTAAGACATTTGGTTTTAGACCTGTGTCTCTGCCACTGCAGTTTTATTGAAATCTCTTCCCTGACATCTTCAGGAGCTCATCCGAAACAAGGCAAAAAATGGCCAGAACTGCTGCCTGCTGGAAGAAGCTTATGCCATGGTGTCTGCACTCCCTCAGCGCTCTGAGAATACCCACCATGTCTCCATGATTGAGAACTATCCTGCCACACTGGAAGTATTAGGAGAGCCAATGAGACAGGTAGGTGGAGTTTCTGTTTAATACAGTGATTATAGACATGATTGTATGTGTTTCATTGTAAAAATATACTTGTTTTTTCCCCATTTTGAAACCAGGGACCCTTCCAAGTGTGGGAAGGGGCTCCAGGAATTAGGTCGTCCTCTAGAGGTCACCACCGCCACGTGTTCCTGTTTAAGAACTACTGTATAATCTGCAAACCCAAGAGAGACAGCAACACCGATACACAAGCATATGCTTTTAAGAACATGATGAAGGTAAGACTTTTAATATAATCACAACTTCTTTATCGTCATCTTTCCTGATCACCATCCTAAATGATGTTTTCTGTATTCGTCATCCTGTTGCAGCTGAATAACATTGACGTGAATGAGACAGTGGAGGGTGACGACCGTGCCTTTGAGATCTGGCACGAACGAGAGGACTCTGTGAGGAAATACACCTTGCAGGCCCGAACTATTACCATCAAGAACTCGTGGCTGAGAGACTTCAGAGAACTGCAGCAGCGATACAGCATGCCTGCGTGGAGTCAGTGGAACATACACGCAGTCAATTTTCTTTTCTGCATCTTATTCTTTATTTTATCACTCAAAATGTATACTTTTAAACACTAATTTTCCTGATTAATCTCCTTTTACAGGTCCTCCCGACTTTGACGAAATTCTGGCAAACTGCACAGCAGAGCTGGGACAGACTGTTAAGCTGGCCTGCAAAGTCACTGGTGTACCCAAACCAGCGGTCACTTGGTACAAGGGTACGTCATTTTTTTTAAAGTCATTTGCTCTATTGGACCATATAAACTGTACAGACAAATGGGGAGAAATGGTACATTACACTTAGTGGCAGACTAACTTCCGTATACACAAAAAGCATCTGAGGCTAAATGTGTTTCATCATCGCCGTGTTTACTTGATGGATGTAGACGGACGTACCGTGGAGGCAGATCCTCATCACATCATCATTGAGGATCCGGATGGTTCCTGCACTCTGATCTTGGATAACATGACAGCAGATGATTCTGGCCAGTATATGTGCTTAGCCACAAGCTCAGCTGGCAATGCCAGCACTCTCGGCAAGATCACTGTTCAGGGTAAGTGGCACACATGTACGGTGTGATAGTGAATGCTTTAATTTAGTTATTCTGCAACACAGAGAATATCAATAATTAGTCATACTGTATTTCAGCCTTCATGGAATTAATAGATTTTTTTGTGAAACCAGTATTTCAACTTGTATTATTTTTTGACATATTTCTTGTAGTGCCTCCTCGTTTTGTGAATAAAATGAGGAATGCTATATTTGTTGCCGGTGAGGACACTCAGTTCACCTGCGTCATACAGAGCGCCCCCAACCCCAAGATCAGGTATGAGATTTGCCGATCATTTTTAATAAATTCAGAAGGTCCTTTGAAGCTTCCCTCTGTGCTTACGTCTTTTTCTCGTCCCTGGCTATATTTATTTATCAAGGTGGTTCAAAGATGGCCGGCTGCTGACTGACCAGGAAAAGTATCAGACCTACAGCGAGCTCCGCAGTGGAGTTCTGGTCTTTGTGATAAAGAACCTGACAGAGAGAGACCTCGGACACTATGAGTGCGAGGTTGGTCGACATAAAAAAAAATTCATACTTGAATCACAAACTTTATGATAGTGTTATTTAATTAATACGTATACGAGGAAAAGTATAAATGTTGACTCTAATACAGTTGATATCAATTAGCAACAACAACTCATCTGTGAGACTCTAAAAATATATTGTCTGCTTTTGCCAGTTGTCTAACCGTCTGGGCACTGCCAAGTGTGCTGCTGAACTCGTTCCACCCTCTGCTGTGGCTCGCACTGGTGAGCAGGCCATCACTATTGAAGGTAGGAGCACTGACTCAATCCTCACAAAAGCACACTCTCTCCAGACTATTTGTATAATATCTGAACAACATTGCTTTTAATGCAGATGTTAAAGATGCATAATTGTCTCATGCATCTTGTTCTCTAGATGTGACTGTTTGCGCTTAGCTTCATTTTGTCTGTTAAATGTCATTTATTCTGCCTCCACCCATAGTTACTGAACAGGAGACGAGGATACCAAAGAAAACCATCATCATGTAAGTGAACCGGCATGTTTGTCTTTGTGCCTGCAGCATGTCTGTTGCCTGGTTGGACATCAGTTCATCCTCTCGACAACTCCTCTGTGCATTACATGTTAAGTAATTCAGTAAAAAATAAAGATTATATAAAGACTCTAAGAAAGAGCTTCGTATCTGACTTTTAGATAATATGTCAAAATTAAGAATCTTTAAAGGTATTTGTTTCAGGAGAGATTTCCTCTGCAGTCTCTGTGGTACAGATGCATTGAATGTTTTATTTTTGGTCTCGCTGTGTAGATATTGCTTGCGAGAAGATGAGATATACTTAAAGATGATTTATAGTTATTTTGTGTGTGTGTGTGTGCGTGTGTGTGTGTGTGCGTGCGCTTCACTCTGTGGCCTTGTGTATGCATCGCTGTGTAGTAGCGTGAGGATTCTGACACAAGGGTGATGAAAGGATGGGCTCTCTTCACCAGGGTGCTGTCTTCTTTAACCGGCAGCTTTATTACTGCAGCTCCTCACACAGCCTATGTATTGGAATCCGACACTTCCTTCTGTAGCAACACACAATATGCAGTGCAGCAAAGGTTATGGTGGGAAGTGGGAAGTGCCTCCTTAACATCAGACTTAGAAAGAGCTTTTCCAACATAGATCAGTGTCACTTGCACTGTTGGCTTATGAGTGGCGATGTAAGCCCACCAGCTTCAATCACTGGTGTGAAAACTGCATGCATCCTGATAGCTTTTTCACTCTCGTTTTATAATGTCTGTGTTGTCTCTCTCTCTCTCTCTCTCTCTCTCTCTCTCTCTCTCTCTCTCTCTCTCTCTCTTACACCAGTGAGGAGACTATAACCACTGTGGTGAAGAACCCGCGTATGAGGAGGCACAAGTCCCCCGGCTTGACTCTTGCTGGAGCCCACCGCTCGGAGACCTCCACCCCAGAGCCCGCCACTGCCAGGCTGAGGAGGATGCCCACTCCGAGAAAGACCGGCATCCCAACCCTCTATGTGACTGAACCGGAGGGTGCTGAAGCCAGAGTCATGGAGAGCAAGCCCAGGTGGATCGAGGTGGAGGAGGTCATCGAGTATAAGGTCAATAAATCTCCCAGGCTGTCCAGGAGGAGGGGCATCTCACCGGCGGTGTCTGATCGTGCAACCACTCCCTCCAGACCCAAAAGATCTCCACCGGAAAACCCAAACACTAACAATTCCAACAACAAGCTGGTGGAGCAGGCCAAGGCCCAGCTGCAGGGGGACATCAGCAGCCAGCCGCTCTCCTGGGAAGAGGAGGAGGGTAGTGTTACCTCTGATTCTGTCTCTGGAGTCGCTGGAGAGCCACATGAGCTCTCATCTGTCCTCACTCTAGCTGGAGAGGACAGTGAGGACCCGGGCGATGACCAAACCGTCATCTTCGAACCTGATGATGAAGACGAGGATCATAACTCGCTCGGAAAGCAGGAGCCTGAGATTCTGACACAAGGCGGCCGTGTTTTGACCCTTGAAGACTTGGAGGATTACGTCCCAGAAGAAGGGGAGACCTACGGTTCCACCAGCACCCACAAGGCTGCTGCAGAAAAGCCCTGTGAGATCTCTGTGCTCCAGAGGGAGATCGGCGGGTCCACAGTGGGACAGCCGGTGCTCCTCAATGTGGGGCGGCCTGTTATGGCGCCGAGGCAGAGGAGCGGCTTCTTCGGCCGCTTCAGGGAGCATCTCTCCAGCAGCCTTTTCTCATCTGCAGTCCCCCAAGCCAGCGGAGGCCAGTCCAGGACGGAGAGACACGTCCCCATCCAAGTGAGCCACGCGAAGCTCGAAGTGAAGCCTTCATACTGCTCAGAGGTGCAGAGGGTTGAGGGGGGGCAGCAGAGCTTTAAAACCAAAGTGTCAACTCAGACCTACGGCTATACATCAGTGGGCAACCCAGTCACTCTGCAAATTAGCGATAACCTTCAACAGAACAAGTAGGAGCAAACCATTTTAACTTGGTACGACAAACCCTCTTAGTCTTAAATGGGGACATTTCTACTTACATGAGTAAGGCATATCCTGACCTGAGGTATATTTATTGCATTTGACAAACCATTCCATTTTGAAGCTTCCCACCAGAAAAAAAAGCTCATTCTCTGAGTCTTTTTCTTGATGAATGGTTAGTGTCAGATGGTCTCTACACTAGGCGAGTTGGAAAATGTAGGTTTAAATATGTTACTGTTAGCATGTTTCAGTCCCAATCTGCTTTGTTACGACTGCTTAATGACGTAATGCAGTGTGTGTTGTACAATGTGCGTGGTGGACGGAGACAAAAAAGGAAACTAAGGATCGACTTTTTACTGATGAACTATTTTGACGTCTGTTTTTAAGTTGAATTTAATTTTTTCACTTAAATACACCTTCTCGAAATCATGAACCTTGACCCACTAATACTAACTGATCCAGACATTATCCTTAGAGATGACTATTGCTATATACACAAACAAAATAATTATACAGTATATTTAGGTATATATATTTTTTTGGTTTTACTTTTGTACTTTTGAAGTAATGTCGCCTTTTGCAGTTCTTTAGCTTCCTGGATCAGCAAATGTTGGAGTTGGTGAGGTCATGTCTATGCTTCTAGTTCAGTATTAAATATAAATATGCAACACTGATGATGTACAATTAACAGAACTTTGGAGACCGCTGTGGTCCATCGGCTGTTTAAGTTTAAGGTGTGCTGTCAAATTTTCAATATCAGTTTGGCAAAATTAAACACGAGTTCTTCTTTGGGTGTTTGTGAATTATTTGTGGGTGAGTAGCTTTTACAAATATGGCATTTCTACAAGTGAATCATTTGTTAGGTGAATCTGTTTCACACTGGATCTGTGTTTGACTGCATGTGTCAATTATTGAGAAACGGAAGTTTGTACCGTTAATTGAATGTCACACTCAAATTTGAGACATTTTTGGGTCTAGTCATGAAGTGCAATCACCTGTGAATTCACAGTGTATCACAGGGCCATATGTAAGCGAAAGATATTTAGATTAGTCACTGCATGTATTTACTTTTCCAAAGCAGATTTGTGTTTATTGAGAGTAACCAGATCTGTAACGTTGTATTTGATTGCAAGCAAATGTTTGTGCAAAGTACTTGAGCTCACAGAATTTACTACCTTTTCAATTTAAATAATGACTAGAGAGAAAAACCTGCTCCTGAAAGATTTGTGGTGTTTTTAAAGGTCTTTTAGTCAGTTACATGTATTTACATTAACACACTAATAGATTGTATTTGCTTGTACTGTATGGGTGTAGTTTTTGCAAATATGTTTGAGTTCTCAGTTCTAATAAATAGTTGTACTGCAAATAAGTATTGCCAGTTTCTTTCACAATTCTTACTCATAGTACACATAAATATGTCAAAAATAAAAACGTTATAGAATAGTATGTTGAAAACGCATCATACACGTATAGTGTATTATGTCAAACAAATAAATAATAATAATAATCACTCAGTATAGTATGTAGAAGAAAGAAAGTTATGGTATAGTATCAATAAAAATCAATTAATCGTCAGTATGACGAAAGAAAGTCATAGTATAGTCTGTGAAAAAAATCAATTGAGTATGACAAAATGAGGTCATATAGTATGATGAAGAAAAGTCAAAGTATAGAATGTAAAAAACTGTCATTATTGTATGTCGAAACATCATAAAAATGCATAGTATAGCGCCTAAAACTAATAAAAAGTTATTTTAGAGTATGTTGAAAAGACGTCATAAAGTCAGATAAGTATGTCATAAAAATTCATGTTGATTTTGTTGGTATTTATATATTATAAAAAATATTACAAAAAAAAATCTGTAAAGTAAAGCCAAAAAGTCTCATAGTTTATTCATATTACAGCATGTGTAAAAAGGTATTTTTGTAGCATATCGACTGAAAGGGAGGAGAGCAGAGATGGAAGCTAAGCTAACCCAGCAAGGACCTACTATTCCACCACCAGACCTTCTCCTGGCTAAAGTCAGGCTATCCCAACAACAGGATACTGTACAGTCAAGTAGACGCCTAGCGGGCTTCCAGGATCGAACCGCAGGAGAGCCGAGGACACAGATGGGACGAGGCGGTCTGTGTTCACATCAATGATGCACATCAATGATTTGTATATTTTATGTCGAAAAATATACAAATGTTAGCATATTGAAAAAACATAAACAGTCATAGTATAGTGTGCCGGAAAAAGTCAGTATAGTATGTAAAAAAAAAAATTTTTTAGCATGTCAAAAAATCCTAAAATGCCATAGTATGGCATGTGTAAAAATATATTTTTAGCAAGTCGAAAAAATATAAAAAGTCATCGCATAGTATATCAAAAAATATATATTCAGCATGTCGAAAAAACATATTTTTGACATACAGCCATTCTGAATAAACAGAAAATCATAGTATAGTATGTCAAAAAATATATAATTTTTTAGCATGTTGAAAAAGTCATAGTAAAGTATGTTGAAAGTGTCAAATAAACAAAAAAAATGATAGAATAGCAGCGAAAAAAAGTCATAGGATGGTATGTCGAAAAAAAAGTCATAGGATGGTATGTCAAAAAATATTTTTTTAGCATGTCAAAAAAAGTCATAATATAGCATGTTGAATTTTTTTTTTTAGCATTGTGAAAAAACATGAAAAGTCATAGTACTATACTATGATATGACTTTTTGTACAAGAATATGCAGTGAAATGCTTGACCTCAAATTCCTTTAATTGCACCATAACATACAGATACAATACAATACCATAAAGAATCTATAAATAACAGTCAAATAACAAAGAGGTGAAGAGTATGTATTATAGAGATCTAGATTGTGAGTGTATTGCTGACTGTTTAGTTGTGCTATCTCATAATCAATGTATAGTAGAATAAGTTAAAGTGAGTCCCTGATGTAACCGGTTAAAACCCAAAGTGACAATGTGGTCTTAAAATGAATGAAAAGGGTCTTAAAAAGTTATTAAATTTAACTTCAGGATTCCTGTGTATACCTTGGTCATAGATATTCAAACAAGTTAAAAGGAGATCTCCGTGCTTAATTCTAAGCAATATAAAAAAGAAAAACATGCCATTAATTTTCCTTCAAATTGCAAAACCACTCCTTAAGTTAGGAATCAAAGCAATCCACTGAATGTCATTTCACTGTACAGGTGAAGCTGCAAAATGATAGATACACAATATAAAAAGTTTTACAAATGTACAATTGTAAAAAGAAAAAAAAAAGAAAATAGTTGAATTGTTCTTATACCACCCAAAATAAAAAAGCTATATTCTAAGTGACAATATATGATCTGTTGTTTCTTTGTTTTAAGCCACATTTCCTATCTCTATTATGGGATTTATTCTCACTAGAGCACAACAGTATTTATGGTTATCCAGCAAACATACGCAATAATAGAGTTCTGTGGCAATCTACACACAATCTGTCAAAGGAAAGCGTTTACCAGCACTGGAATGACTTGCATGTACCCCTTTAACATAAACGGCCACCATGTTTGTTTTCCACAAAAGAAACCTGTTGTAATGTTGAAGTTTTAGATGAGTTTCCCTCCTGAACTAAATGTGTGCAGCTATCCATCTCTGTAAATCTCTCAAGTCAACATGATAGAACTGGTGGCAAGAGTAGCATAGCTCTCTGCCACTAATCCAGATATCTAGAAACTAGCTTTATCCGCAATCTTAAAATACCAGTTTGTTCACATGATGGAATGAGCCAGGTTTGGGTTAGTCCAGGTCGGTGAGAGCACAAAGCTGCAAGCAGTATATCCAGTAAACCCGGTAAACCCAGTCTAACAGAGCACCCTGCATAACATACCAGCCACATATCAAGTAAGCATTATTATACCTTCTCTTCAGACAAGTGAAAATAACAATATGGAAAGCGTTTCAGGTCAGTAAAAAAAACAAAACAACATGTGTTAATATTTCTAAATAATAACCTCTAAATACCATATAAAAGCTACGTATTTGTGTATCCGCTAAGGGATGTTTGTTGGAGTTTCACAGACCACCATCTGAGGGAATGTTTGGTGGGGTTGTTTAGTGAGGAGTGGATGGACGGGACTACAAGGTGTCAGGATGCGGCTGTCCCCTACGAAGACATGTTGACTTTCTTGACCTTATTGACGTCCTAGAGAAGGGGGGGAAAAAATATTTTATAATGCTACCCATACAGAGAAATCTACAACAATGGACGAAGAAATCTGAGGCTGCATACAGCAGATGAACACGAAGTTGAATCCATTCCTTGCACTTTCGCTGTTTGAAAGGCTAAACAATTTAGCTTTTCTTCTTTAAAAAAGTCAGTTTCCCTTCAACTGAATCTTATCAACGTAAAAACATTTCCATTCAGTCTGCAAAGGTTTCAAAAATCTCTTCGTTGATGCTCAAGTCGATGCATTAATGTGTGTTGATTATCTAATGTAAAGGACTGTGTTTTACCTCAAGAAGGGCATGTTTCAACTGCCCATAGGCTTCCTCCAAGTTATCATTGATAATCAGGACATCAAAGACTCCAGGTTCTTTACCTAGAAGAACATACAAGTCTATTTAGACTCATATTTTAAACATATGTAATTTAATATTTGCAACAAAAAAAAAGGAAATACTTACCTAACTCCATGTCCACCGTAGCTATTTTTAAACGCTTCTGGAGACTCTCCTCCGACTCCGTTTTTCTGTCTCTTAAACGTTTTTCCTGAAACAAAAACAGAGAGCATTCAGTATTCAGAACATCCAAAAACCTGCATGACAAGAGAACCGTGGCACAAAGCAAACAGAAAGTCACACCCAGGGGCCTGTTGTTCGAAAGTAGAATAAAGACATCCAGGATAAGTGGGAAAGCCAGGTTGGACAAAGTCTCATAAGTTCATCCTGGCTTAGTTGGTTGTTCGAACGCCGAGCCAGGCTGAGGAGGGGCGGCTTTGTCAAGCCAGGTCTAACTAATTTGAGTAAGTGCGCGGCCACGGCCTTCTTCAGTAGACCACAGAGATCGATCACAGATTCACTGATGAGACGACAGGTGTGGACACTTTCCTCCAATGAACAGCGGATCTGAACGCTGACGTAAGGTGACACACCTCTCATAAAATGAAGCACCGCTGCTGTCTTGAAGTTTGGAGACGGACTGATTAAATGAGTAGTGTAATTAATTGCAAGCACCTTTGCAAGTGCAGCCATTTCTAATTACTGTAATGACTGCAATACAATCAGATTTGAGCTGGCAAACAATATGAAGGGTGTTTATTTACAATGACGAACACACGAATAGGCCCCAATTATGAAAAAGAACTATTGTAATAGGCTAACTTTATTTATTTTTTTAATTTGATCATGTTTTGTTTTATTTCTTTTTTTTTAAAATAATAATTTAGCCTACGTGTTGTTTGTTTAAAAACGAGGCCAATGCGTAGCCTTCATCAGAACATGGAATGACTATAAAACACATTAGTTTCTGATCAGCGCAGCCGCTGACTCCAAAGATAAGACAACAGAATCAACTAAGCTTGGCATTTAGCCTGGTCTGGAGCAGGCTAGCTGCAGAGAATAAATCACCATGGTAACTTGACCAGGATAAAGTTATCCAGCTTTCGAACAACCGACTGCAGGCTAAATTCAGCCAGGATAACCAACATATCCCGGCTTAATCCCGTATCTAGGTTTCGAACAACAGGCCCCAGGAACGCCTCTCTGGCAGGACAATAAAAACAAAGAATGACTCAATGAAATGCATTTCCTGCTGTGCTCACCAGGACATCCATGGAGGGCGGCTGGATGGAGATGTAGAGCGGATGGAGGTCTGTCTTTTTGATGTTCATCACACCCTGCATGTCAATGTCAAGTATACAGATGAGGTTCCTGGCCTGGACGGCTTGCACGGCAGCTTTGCTGGTGCCGTACATGTTCCCCGAAAACTCCGCGCTCTCTATGAATTCACCGTTTTCGATCCCGGCCTGCATCACCTCCAGTGTGACGTAATGGTAATCTGCAACCCCCCCCCAAAAAAAAATTAATACAGATGAAGAAAGCTAAAATACTACAGACTCACAAACTGGGATTTCCTGTTACAGTGGTCATGAAAGAGGAGGAACAAGTTGTACCTTTGCCATTCTCTTCTCCGGGCCGAGGATTTCTTGTTGTATCTGAGGGTTGAGAAGGTAATTATAAAATAAGATAAGATAATCCTTTATTAGTCCCGCAGCGGGGAGATTTACAGTACGTCATAGCCTGTACTTTATATCACACTATACTATACTGATCAATGACAAGCCCCATGGCCATAAAGCTTGTAATAAGTAAGCTCCTAAAAGGTATTTGTTAATCCATCTTGGTATCATTTTGTAGAATTCTTTAACGTCTTACTTGTGCCATGTATGCACCTTGTGGGAAAGAATATGAGGACAAATAGTAAACTCTCTAGAGTGGTATACTTACGGGAAACACTGAAGCCAAAGACACTTTCATATTCTTTCATGAGCTTCTTCAGCAGTGTGCTCTTCCCTGCCCCGGATGGGCCGCTGAACACCACAGGCCTGGGTCCAGCCATAGCTGGAAGGAGAGTCGCAGAGGAGAGAGAGAGTTCAGAATAGGAAAACAAGAGGGTGAGGCTGGAGTGGTTGACACGCATTCACTGGAAACTTATGGCATGAGTCACTACCGACCGAAAACATTACAGCGGGTTAGCGTGCTCAGCCTCGCTCTGGTGGGATAAATGGGATAAAATGCTACGCCAGCAGTTCTTTAAAAAAGGCAACCAAATAATGAGACCACAACATCTCCCACAAGGGCAGGAGCAAAGGCAATCAACGGCCTGGCAAGCCGCGAGTTCACCGTGGTGCAGGGACAATTACTCACTAATTGGAGAGCACTTCTCTGCTTGTGAAGGCAAGAAAGAACAGAAGAGATACGACTCACAAGAGAAGAAGAACTCTTTCTATAGAGACATGGGCTCAAGTAAACAACAACTTTAAACTCCCTTTAACTGAATTATGCAGCAATCCAATCACCAACAAACCTGCAAGTATAGTTATTGTAGTACACATCTTTGTAAAATAGCTACTTCAACATCTTACCTTTTCTATACTGCTATATACACACACACACACACACACACACACACACACACACACACACACACACACACACACACACACACACACACAAAACACAAAGTTTCTTGGGTAAGCTACTCAAGTAAAGGACAAAGTGATGCCTGTAGTTTTCCACCTTACCTTTCGTCAATACACACAGAGCTCAAGCAGATGGAGAACTCAAGTGAACAAGGAGGGAGTGATTATGCACAAGACAAGTCGATTGTGTAAGAGTGTGGGAGGGAGGGAGGAGAGAAAAAGAAAGGGCAGGGCCACGATAACACACCAGTAGGTTTCATTATTTATCTAGGTCGATTTTAAAATGTCAAGCAGATTTATCGAATATTATAGTAAAGACCTGTAGGTGTGTTGTGTTTCTACACCAAAGGCTGAGACGACCCTCCATTCTCAGTCATTTCAGTGTTTGTTTTCTACAGTCAGCTGTGAGCATCTACCAAACAGATATCAGCAACAGGAAGCCAGCTAGAGCTGTACTATTAGCTGCTAAATTGAGCTACAGAAAGAACTACAGTGAAAAGCTAATATTAATTATTATGATTACAGGCCTATTACTTACATCAATGTCATCACACAGGGTGACAATTAGTAAAAATATTAGGTATTCCATGCGACATATTCGCCTAACAAATCTTTAGAAACATAAAACTAGTCACCCGGAATCTTTTTATAGGCCAAAAATCACAGCATGTGAGCCTTCTTGTTTCCAAGCACACCAGATGAAGCGAGGCTGTCTTCACAGGTGCAAATGACAGAGAGTCATTGTCCTTTGCCTCTTGAATGCCTCCTGTAAAAGGCAACATGGCTAATTAAAGACGCAGCAGTTCCCCTTTCAGAAGCCTCTGAAGGAGTCGGAGCATTTTTGGAATCCTGTCCTGAAATGAGTCTCGCCCACAACAACAACAACAACAACACTCCACCACAGGATTCTCCAATAGTAATCCATTGCATTGTCTTCCTGTTACCATTTAGAAACAGTTAGGACTACAAAAAAATCATTATTAATATCATCTCTGCAAGGAGATAATGAGGTTGGGCATGTGTGTGCATCTCTGTGTCTGTCCATGGCTGTTTGTGCATACTGCTGCACCAACTGCAGAATTTCTGGGGGGCTAATTTATAGCTGCATGCTCAAGAACGTTGTTGTTTCTCAAAACACCTTTTTCAGCCTGTTTGATGCTGCAATTGATCAACTGCTGACTCCTCACTCACTACCGTTAACCCCGGCTGGTTATTATTCTGCATTTACCTCCCGTTTACACACGCATTGTCAAAAAAATTGAGTCAAAGCATGACTAAATCTGCTCTGGAAACACTAGATTACATTATAATGCCTATGATTATCATACAGAGTGCTAGTTAAGTTAAGACGGGCAATCAATTCTTTTACAAAACTAAATATGGAAATTTATAAAGTAAGTATTTACTGGTTACAGCTCTGCAATTGTAAAGAGTTTTAGTCTCTCTTACGTTGGTCCTGTTGCTGTCACTCAGACTACAAATGCTATTTCATTAATCAATGTCAGAAATCATAATTTCTGACATTTTACAGACAAAAGAAAAATACAAAAAACAAAGATGGAACAAGAAAAACAACTTAATGTCTTGACGAAGCTTCTGAAACTTTCAGGTACATAAAATCCAAAACCCACACAAGAATCAACCGTTTGTACTCGACGTTGAGCTGCGTGACAGGAAATGAGTTACTGCAAGTTTACAATCACTGTGCTCGACTTTAACCACGTGGACTAAAGCCCATGTGATCGATAATGGCCTGAAACTAACTTTAAGTCATGTGAAAGCCATCAGGTCTCAGCGGTCTGATCAAATTTATCAGCAATTTTTTTCTCTCGCAATTTTCTGCCAACAATTATTTATCCATTCATAGGAGGCAAAAGAAAACAGTTGACAGACTCGCTAGTAATGAAAATATGAATTTGTTGGAGCCCAACACACAGTATGTAATGTCAAAACAGCAGTGTTGTTAGTTCAATCTACCAAGAAACAGGTGATTTGGGGATAATGTGGGCACATGTTCAACCAGTTCTTATTCAGTCTAATGCTGTGATCTCTTCATTCCATTTGCAGGAGTGAATGGGGGCTCAGCATTAGGCTTTAAGACATTATGGTGTGTAACTCAAAATCTCAACATAATGATCTAATGTACATTTGGTCAGGGCAATACATTGCAGTTTTTACAAAAGCTGAGATACAAACGACATATATTTATAGGAATGTTTTTAAAAGTTATTAACACATTAGAACAGGTATATCCCTGATGTCTGGCTCCCATCTACAAGGACTAATTAAACGATGATTAAACGACAGGTAACGTTGCATCAGCTAAACTTAACACAACCATCCTCTGCAAAAACAATCCGACTCCTCCCACACCCGAGGGAAATGAATGGCAGTGCTGGTTCACAGTGATGATGGCAGACAACACAAACATGATACAAAAGAGACACACACATGATATCCTGCTTCCTACCCGACAATAGCCTGGAGAAATATCGCATGTACATCGGGAGTTACGTTAGTCCGAGATTTTAGCTCCGTCTCCGGATGATCGTCTCCCTCCTCTGTACTTTTGTCTTTGCCATATACAGTCTATTGGTCGTTGCTGTTAAGAGCCATTATGGAAAAATTGTGCTCCCTACGTCATCACTGCGGGTCAAAACATCGACGCGTTGCGTTCGCGGGCATCGGACATACGGAGGACAAAACAGACACGCGGAGTGTTGTTATCGTTAGACTGAAAGGATATACGATACAAAGCGAGCTAATGTTAAATATATATATATATATAACTCACTGGTAACTGCAGTTTACACGTTAACGGGAAGACAAGGCGCACTCTTATGACTGTAGCTATGATTTAGGCCGTAATTTTAACGTTAGCTACAAAAGTGTGACCTAGCTTAAGTGTAACGCTGTTTTATCCAATTATTCCCCTCACGCTCTGCACATATTTCAGGAAATAAGTGGCTACATTAATGAATGTGTCCGTTTCAATGGTTTAAGTAAACGCCACCCCAAAGAAAGACGTTGTTCCGATCGACAAAGAGGAAGAAAACTTACCACAAAAGTACCCGGATGAGTGGACGCTGAGGGCCGATCCTCGCGCTTACTTGTATGCTAACGTGGCTAAAGTCAGCTGGTGAAGCTAACGGTACACTGCTGCTTCTTCTTCTCTAAAAGTCTCCAAAAGTAACCGACTAGAATGTTCGGTTCCTCGAGATCCGGAGGAGTCAGAGGAGGCCAGGACCAGTTCAACTGGGACGACGTGAAAGTCGATAAACACAGAGAGAATTATCTTGGTAAGTTCTACAAATGAGATTAGCTGTTTCGCTATCAGCGCTAACCAGATGCACTTGCTAATAGTTTGCTAACTTGCAAACTACTGAGCACGCCTTTTTAAAACCACAGTGTTAACTACACGCCATGGCTTCGGTACTCCACGTGCTGCCTGTCTGTACCTTTAGTTGTGAAGTCCCTCATTACACGGTGTCTGGATGCTTGGAGTTAGTCCTGTTTCCACTCTACAAACTGCAGGTCCTAGAGCACACACGTAGCCTCTCTGCTATCTGAGCCCACACTGCTGGCAGCATACCAAACAAGAACGACGTAGCACGCACCACAGCTGTGACTTTAAAAGGGATGAAGTAGACATACACTTTTTGTTAAGCAAATGGCAGTAATTTTGGCACATGGAGTAGCGTAAACACACGATATGCGTACATTAAAGAGGCGTATTGCAACCACAGATGATACAGCCTCATCTACAGCATATCTTTGTTTTTTTTAAAGTATGGTGAGATCATCAGGTGATTCTGTGGAGAGGACGCAACCAAAAATGTGTATTTTCCTAAGTGATTTATTGCCAAAGTTCTTCATTCATTCGTTACATCAAAGGATACAATCTGCCTCCAAACATAATATAATTTGTGCAGTACCTACAAACACGATCGTCATCATGAAGCTGCAATCATCAGTCAACCTACAAGAATAAATGATTGCAGACTGTTTTGACAATCCATTAATGTGTATATATATATATATATATAGATTTTGAATAATTTAAACATTTGCTGAGTTGTACATTAAATAACACATCTTTCTTTCTCAACCGCTCTCATTTCTTCCGTGTTGTTACCAGGGAACTCTTTGATGGCACCAGTCGGGCGATGGCAAAAAGGCAAGGATCTGTCATGGTACTCGAGAGATAAAAAAACTGGTGAAGCTTTGACCAAAGAGGATGAAATTGCCGCTGTCAAGGCTGCAGAGCACGAGGCACTGATGGCTGCCCTGTACGTATACCGTCCTATACAATGAATGGTCGACAAACGCAAGCGTGGGTCAACGAACGTTATTCATTTGTGTTTTCCATTCTCCATCTAGAGGGCACAGGAATGTAAAGAGGCAACCGACTGGCCTGACCAAAGAGGTATGCCACTTTGTTTGGTACTGCTTTCACTCAGAAGCTTGTGGACATCTTTAACTTGCCTTAATTAACAAAATCCCAATGTTGAAACCAGGACCTCGCAGATGTTTGCCGGAGGGAAGAGGCTGATGGTGAAGAGAGAGATGTGGACCGTGTCTCAGGCTTGGGAAGCTCCAGGTGATTTTTTTATTTTTCTTTAGAAAAGTGTAAATTGATTTGTTGTTGTTGAATATTCACTTCACATGTAAACACAGGATTTCAGAAATTGAAGCATTCACCACTTTTGAGGGTTTCAGTCCATTACAGGTCCTACTTTTAAATACTTGTGAGGTCTTTCTATCTTGAAAACAGTGTTTGTTTTAGAGCAAACAACATATTGGTAGGAAATGTAGCTAAATCTGTCCCTGCCATTCCCTATGTTCTATATTTGTCCTGTTAAAACTCATTAAAATGCTGCTCTTGACATTCAAGTGGCAAGAGAGCCTTTGTCTTAATGCACTGTGATTGTGAAGTACTTAATTATAAATGAGTGTTTTCATCTGCAGTGCAGGATCAAGGAAAATGGTGCTCTCCCAAAAGGAAAAGGAGGCAGCTAAAATAGGCTTGCCTGTTTTTACAGTAAGTTCTTCTCCTCAATACCAAAATGTCCCTGAACATTTTAAGATGAAGACTCAGTACAATGCAGATGTTTTATAAGGGTGAAGCAGTTCGATGGATGGAAAACAGGTCTTATAAATACCTATCGTGGATAGGGCAGAGACTTTAACAGTTGAGTTTTAGGAGTTTCTTTTATTGGATCTATAACTTGATGCAAAGATTGTATTAATGCTTTCTTTACAGCACCACAAAACAGAAGTTTGTCCAGAAACGTCAACATCAAAGACATCTCAGAGTGTAGAAAAGGGGGAGACGGAACAACGGTGAGTGTGCATTGCGTCAGATACCATCTAAGGTAACCTAATGAACACCTAATATGAAATTGTATTCACCGTTCTACTGGACGTAATGTCAGCCTGTATCCATTTTCCATGTTTACGTCAATAATATTCATCGTTTGTTTTCTTAACTCTGTAGACACGAGATCAAAAAGAAGAAGAAAGAGAAAAAGAGCAAAAAGGAGAAAAAGAAGAAGGAAAAAAAGAAGAAACGGCAAAGAAGAGACTCGTCCTCTTCAGACTCTGATAACAGAAAAAGGTTGGTTTGACAGAAACACTACAAAGTATGGCTTAAAAAAACCAACCATGTTCCCACATCATGTATTTGAAAGAACACCTACATTTATTTAAGCCACATTTAATTACTACAAGCTATTATTTCTACATTATTATTATTTCTCCAAAGGTTGCATTGAATAGTGACATTGATAAATTACATCGCACATTTATACATGAATCAGAAGCTTTCATCCACCACCACTAGAGGGCACCAAGGCACTGTCCTGCACACCGCATCGTGAAGCATTACCCTTTTAATTTGGGGTGCATGTTCATGAATGAATGTGCTGCAGAGAGAGGAGCCAAAATATAACACCAGCATATGATAGTGTACAGAATTTAATGATGCACGTTTTTAAATACACGGTCACTTGTCCACACAGCAGCCAGTGGATGAACTTACAGGTGTCATGAAGTGTTTTCTGTGGATGTCACGATAAAGCTCATCTGGCAGCTACTTTGTCCCCGGCCTCATAACATCTCACCCGATTCACCGCAACCCAGTCATTGATTGTTTGCTTCCTTTTACTCTATAGGCAGAGAAAGGACCACCATCATCATAATCCATCATACCACAGTCAGAGTGGAGCCAGACCCCATGACAGCCATTCAAGGGGGGGAGCAAAGGCCGAGCGAGAGCCCTCCTACCCCCATCATCGACCGCAGCGGCATGACACAGACTCCTCTGATGGGGGGTCTCCTGTCCCCCGTAACCCTGTCAGCCACAAGACGGCCCCTGCTGGTGGCACACAAAGCCACAGGCGGCGCCACGACACAGACTCGGACGACTGATGTCCTCCCCACCCCCTCAATTCCGAGACTCGTAACACGGACGGAAAGCTCTACAGCGGCTTGACCCCCCCCCCCCCCCCCCCCCCCCCCCAAAAGACCCCATTTACCCCGAACAGCCAAACGGACTGTAGATAGAGAGAGGTCGATGTGTCTGACTCACAGGCTTCGGCCTTCTTGTCTCTACATCCAATAAGTTGGTCAATTAGTCGTGGGACACTGGTGTCTTTTGTGTTATTTTGGGTTGTGTTTGACAGAGTAGGTTTTTTTGGTTTTTTTAACAAATTGTATGTGATTTTAAACCCTCAAATATTTCCATATAGTCATAGGCTTTGATTTTGTGCAATGCAAGGTAAAATATTTTGCAAATCAAACGATCTTTTATTACAATGTCTGGCCCTGTGAACTATTACATTGTTTGGGAAATCTTAGAGAATTAACTCGTGGAATAAATATATATCCCGTCTTCTCTTGTATGCTGTAAGATTTTTTTTCCAGGAAATGATTTTCCTGACGCTCCATGTTTACGACAGCTTATGTGAAAAATCTCACAAAAACTGGTACAAATTGAATTGTTGTTCATTTATATGTATATTAACATTTCTATTTTAAAAAGGTATCACATTTGGCAGCTTTTCTGCAAAGCTGAAACTGTTGAAGTCATCAACACAGCAAAGTTTATATCATTTAGATCAGCATATAGGACAAGCTTCAAGCTAGTTTGTTTCTTAAGAAATGTCCCATGTTGCTCCTTTTTGGTCCTTGTACCTGTCCTCCATCTCACTGTGCCTCTTGCACTACTCAGCAGCTGCAGTTTTCTTTTTCTCAATGACGCCAGCGCTCCTTAATCCCTCACGGTGCTAGGTTCAGCTCCCTGACTGGTGCGATACCGTTGGAATGCTCTTCATTGGTCATAATAGAGTGTAGTGTTTGCGTTTGCCTTGAATTGGTCTGAAAGAGGGTATTCTGCTGGCTGGCACCTGGGGGGTGCACTAAAAAAAAAAAAAAAAAAGAGCAAGGCATTCATAAAGAAGAGTGCAAAAAACCAGGCTGGTCCTTTTTTTTTTTTTTATATGGCCGAGTACCGTTAGACTGCCACACACAAACCAAGCTGACGGAGCAGCAGGAGAGGAGGCCACACAAAGCAGCCCTATGAGGGACCCAGGACTCCCACTCCTCCCCTTCCACCACCATACTTTCCTGCCATGTTTTATAGGCTTGGCTGCATTATCCATAGCAGCCTAATCAACCTGCAAGAATGCTGTCCCAGATTGCCGCCCCTACACAATGTGAAACGGGGTGTGCGCTCCACATTACTGCTTTGACCCAAACATTGGGTGGTTTACATCACATTTCTCTCTGGGTCAAAGGGTGACGGCCCCGACAGGCTGCTATGACGCCAGGTTTTTGGGTTGTTTAATTTTAGTATTGTTTCCTCAAGTGTATTACTATTCTGCCAGGGATGCAAGAAATGCTATTTGTTTTATTAATCACGCCAATGAAATGTCAGATAATTGTTCAAACTTCCCAGCACAAGTGACTTCATTTTGTCCGCCGAACAGACCAAAAAAAACACTTTTTTTGTTCAGGAAAAATGAATTCCTTTAAAATAGAAAAGAAAATATGTTAACAGAAAAGCACTCTTATAGCAGACCTTTTTCACAGAAGACATTTTGACTTTCACAGTGGAAAAAATGCTGAAATGAATGACTGAATTCCACTTAGCAGCCTAGCTCGTTATTCTCACTGGAGCCCTTGCATACAACAGAGCCATCGTTAGTGTTATTAGCATCACCTGTGCTTTTCCTACTATGACAAGTCAAAATGTCTGAAGTGAGAAAGGGGCAATTCAGAGGCCGAGAGAATATTAGGCATGTTCTGCTTGATAAATGACACATAAAACAGTTTTGTCGATTACTTTTCTATTGATTCACTAATCATTCAGCACTAGTTTATATAAGAAGTAATAAAATTAGGTGTGCATGCTTTTTTTAAATTGCAAAGATCAATGTAAAATGACAAAATGCTATTGTATAATGCTAAGTATAGATAAAAGCTACATTACGCACCGTAACATTCAGCAGTTTTATTGCATAGAGTGTGAAAATGAAAATCAGTTGCAGAAAAAAATATTATCCAGTCACTTTAATTACAGTGCTTTTTCCTCACAAAACAAAAGCTTTACATAAAAAAAAAACACAATCTTAAGTAAGAGATTAACATAGTTCTCACAATTTTAGGCAGTTATAAATCAAAAAACTGTTTGATGCACCCTCAAGACATGTTCAGAGCAGTAAAGCAACACCCACACCTTTTCCAAAAGAAAGGTTGAAAATAAAAAGGCAACATGCGTCTTGGATAAGAAGCCGTATGTTTAGCCTTTCATTTACCCCGAGCACAATGTGCTGCAAAGGAAGAAATACCGGCACTATGTTAATCGTGCAGATGAAACTCATTTTGTATTGCCATCAAAACGCCACTTCTCAGATTGTGATAACTAAAAAAAAAGAAAAAAAAGACATGAATTACGTGAGACAGAAGGGCCGTTGTAGTGTGCAACTTCTTTAGTTACAATTTCCGAACACAGTACACACAAGCTACAGTATAGGGCTGTTGAAAGAATGGTTCCTGTGCAGCCTAATGATGTAAACACCCAGTGAATATGACCCTAAAGACCAACGGACCACCTCGTGCAGTTTTGCTAACAAGTATATTTCAAAGGCAGCACATGATAAACCTGAGACTCAAAAATACAAAAACCCAATGCTGTCTCAACATACTGCCTTTCAAACAACCGTGAAGCAGGTAGATGTGAGATCGTTGCAGCATTTCTCAAATTTGACTTACTGTATAACAAAAGGCTGGTACGTGTTCACAGACGGGAGTTTTCAACTTGGAAAAAGGGGATTTCAGTACAAAGAGGCAATGCCTGTGTTTACTAACTGGTAATTTGGGGGGCCTGGTACATGCAGTCACTTGTTAAAGTAACCACAGTGGCTGCAAGTAGTGCATCAGTGTTTAAGTCAGTTTTTTTTAAATTTTTTATTAAAAGCCCATCACCCGCTACAGTACGTGTGACTAGATCGTCAGTCATCAGATTGCATTGAGGTCCTGGGCCATCGTGCTGGTAATTCTTAATCCTCACCTCCCTTTTCTTATTCAATGCACACATGGCTGCCCATCAGCCGAAAGAGAAATAACCACGACAGGATTTGTAGAGTGCAATAAGCTGCCCCATTACCAAATATATTTACAGTTACATAAAATAAAATAATAAAACCTGACAGCTTTACAAGAATAGATCATCCCCACCACTGGCCTGTATGTTTATAACAATAACTGCTGAGGTAAGGGAAACTTCCAGTACTTCTTTTTGGAGAGGGTAACTTAGTTTTGCAAAACTTTAAAAAGTAGAGAGCATGGTCTGAGATTGGGTGGCTGGCCGATGATTATTTTTGGTTTTTGAGCTGAGAAGACAACCAATCAAGTCCTTCGTATAGGCCATCCCCAGAGGTGGCACAGGTCGCCTGGATGTACCAGGTTCTTTGGCGTAGGCCGTGAAGACCCAACTTGTCTGTGAGCTCAGCTGCATTCATAGCATTTGGAAGGTCCTACAAACAATAAAACAGTGAGAAAACAAAACATTAAAGCCAACATGAGCACAGCAGGAAAAACCTGTAGAAAAGCGGTTAAAAATTCCACTCGTATGACTTACTTGTTTGTTGGCAAACACTAATAGCACAGCATCACGCAGCTCGTCCTCTCCCAACATCCGAGCGAGCTCGTCACGAGCCTCCTGAACTCGCTCTCTGTCGTTACTGTCCACAACAAAAATGAGACCTAGAACGAGAGCAAATGGAGAACAAATGATTGAGTGCGTGACGTGTCCTGTATCTTTTAAATACAATGCAGTGGAAATGTAGTGAATACAACAAAATCCCCAATAAAGTGACCAATTTAAATCTAACAAATGCCAAAAACTAAGGTTTTTGGACATGACTTTACATACCCTGTGTGTTCTGGAAGTAGTGGCGCCACAGCGGTCGAATTTTGTCTTGACCACCAACATCCCATACTGTGAAACTGATGTTCTTGTATTCTACAGTCTCCACATTAAAACCTGAAGGAAAAACAAAACAAAGAAGCACATTAAGAATAAACTTGAAGTTCTCATTTAACAGTGATATGGTCACAAAACACATGAAGACATCATTATTTTACGATGTTTGAGTTACCTATTGTGGGAATGGTAGTCACAATCTCTCCAAGTTTTAGCTTGTACAAAATAGTTGTCTTTCCAGCAGCATCCAGACCCACCATAAGGATCCTCATCTCCTTCTTCCCAAACAAACCCTTAAAGAGGGATGCAAACATATTCCCCATGGCGGCTGTTGATGGGGACCTACTTTGGCTAAAAAAAAAAAAAACCTTAAGAGAAACAACAGATACATTTAGTATGGAAGTATGAAGACTATGGCAAATAATACAGCATGATTTTAAGTAGAGCTTAAACTATTAATCAATTAGATCAAAAATAACCTAGTTCCAGCTTCACAAATGTGAGAAGTCGCTGCTTAAATTTCTCTAGTGTGATATTAAACTCAATATTCCAATCCAAGCTATTTTCTAAGGATATTCAAACTTCATTACTTCCACATGATTATGGAATTTGAATTATTGTGGATTTTTTGGGTACTTTTTTACTTAGTTAATATTCTTTACTGTTTTATTATTTATTTACAATATCGAATTTATTTTCTTTTGACGTTGTAATGAAAAACTAAAACTTGTGTGTTCTCTTCCTGTTTCAAACAGCTTTTCGTAACTGTTTTTTTTCCTAACAGACGCGTTCGCCTGATAGTCGTCAGTTAACAGGGGTCGCTTGATAAACCGAAACACCGGAAATGAAATATCTTAAGCCTTTAGTATCATCAGTGATGTTAAATGTAACTAACGTTATATGTTAAAACCTCGATATTTATGGTAAAGAACGACCCAACGCGGCTCACTAGAGTACTTTATCATGCTGGCCATGGGTGCAATGCAAAAAGCCGTCCGACTAACCTACGTAAACAAACAACGTTAGCATGCTAAGGTACGATGCTAACACTCGTCCGACCGGTTTATAATATTCGACACTGTATTGAAAACTTACTTACCAACATGAAAACATACTTATTTCATTTTCCTCCCATGATGAGTTAATGCAGAAGGTATACGGACACACGTGAGAGGGTGATGTGATAACAGGGTAAATTCAGATATTGATTCAGATAAGTTAGCTAACAGTTAGCTAGCACACTCGGTAAAGTTAGCTCTCAGTAGCCAGTCACAGTTTTTCTCTTCGCGTCATGACTATTTATATAACCGCGGTCACAAAGACGATTTTGCTTGAAAAAGCATGGCTTTTTATATGACTACATTCACAACATACAATATAAATTGGCCTCATAAAGGCATCGCTTACACACTTACACAGTTGACGTCTCCTTCCTTGTTAAAGGCGTTTCCTTCCTCAGGAAAATGGCGACAATTTGACACGTCAGAGGTTCCGTTCCAGCAAAACTTCCGTCAAAGCTGGAAGATGTCGCCCCCTGTGGTTGAGGGGAGAATTATTATTTATTGGTTAATATTTTTCTATCTCACACACACACACACACACACACACACACACACACACACACACACACACACACACACACACACACACGCTCCTATTTAATGATTACACACATCAACAAACCCTTACAGTGTGTTATAAAGGATTTATTGTTAAAACACATGTAAAAATCATTCAGGCAGATTTAAAACTGTTTTCTAAACTCATGACGGCATGTTGAGCTAAAAGGTTACTACTTGAATAATGGTTTAATAAAACTAATTTAACTCCAGGTCCAATTAGTAGACTTCTCCCAGAGTTTTCAGCTGCCGGACTTACAGGGTATGATATAGTTATTTTACTTGTTACACTTATTTTACTTGGTATGTTATAATTTGTCATAAGCCATTTATTTATATATCTGTATACTGCTTATCAATCTTAAATATTATTGACCCTGCTCTCATTTAAATGATCAACAATATATAATTTAACCACCAATATTGTAAATCAGTAATAACAGAGTACAATAATGCCCCTGCCCACCTTGCTGGCATCTCCTCAGCCACATATCATAGTCATTTTAATTCGACAAGGATGGACATTTTGAGTTTATTTTTAAAGGGACTGACTCATAAACATTACATATTCACTGAAAAGTCGAACTTACAACAGGATTTATTTTATGACTAATTTGCAACACTGGACCTAATGGGCTGCATTGTGAAATAAAATTTCTGTGCAATTATACAATAAATAAATAAACAAATAAGTCATGGAGAGAGGTCACATACAATTCAAAAACTTCTAAAATGGGGTTTGCGCAGAATTAAATATATTACATGCATCTAAGGTCATATTAGGAGTTTATGACATGACACAGCATGGATACTTTCCATTAAGTGTGTGTAATAGTTGTCTAGACTCTAGCTGATGTTCATACTTTTTTTTATTGCCAAGGGAGCATCCTGGTGATGACCTTTGGTCTGTTATACTGTACTATCTAAATGAATTACAATCTATTGAGGTATTTGTTTTCAAACTATGCTACTTCCACTTCCTTTTGATCCTCAACCAGGTCATTAAGGACAAGTCTATCCATGCTATTGTTGGGCCAGTTGAATTTTAACCAGGGTCAACTATGCCTGCTACCCCCAGCAGAGGGGGCAGCAGGAGGGTGGAAGGGCAGGAGAGAGCAGCAGGAGGGGAGAAGGGTCTATAGTTGGTGATGGACCACACAGGGAAGGCTCATAATGCTGTCTTCCTCTGCAACCATAATTTGTGGTTTGTGCCATCGCTTTCAGCATATTTTCACAGCAACTGCTGTCTTTTTCTATGTGTGCGTGTAGGGTGTTTACTGAGAAGCATTGTTCAGATTCTTGAACAAAATCTATTCAAAATAACAAAAAAAAAATCATGACAGTAAATCTATAGACAAGACAGTTTCTCAGTTCTATTAAAAGTTGCATTTTGGTAAACACAGTGATATGTAGTAGATAGGTGGTTTGTTCATTTTTGTCTACAAAGTTGTACTTAGTAAATTAGACGTTTGCCAAAGTTTGTGCAGTACTGAGAGGTATTAAATACATCCTGGCTGTGGGTTTTAATGTAATTTCTGAATTGCTGTCTGTGGATCAGCTGAAAAAATGTACAAACACTGGCAGTCTCTCATCTCTCACTTTGAAACAATGCAATCCATCCCACGGGACTTGAGTTGGAAGTATGACTGAAGGAAAGTGTGGACTGTTGGCTGGGGGTGTGTATGCACTCATATGCATGCAGCAGTGTGTATTTAGGTACATTAAGTGTGTGTATAAGTCGGTAAATATGTGTTGAAATGTGAGATGTGTTACTATCTAAAAAGTAAAAAAAAAAACATAAATCTGTGATATCATTATATGTGCAGTTTGTAAAAATGAAATATGGTTCTTAAAAAACTAGCACTTCACTATCAACATTGTACTATAATTTTTGATGATCTAAAGCAAATACATTTTCTAAATAGTGATATTTAATGCCATGTCAAGTTGCTCCTATTTAAAAACATTGGTATGAGAGCAAAACCTATTGGAACTGTTTAGCATCTTTACTTTTAGGCGAGTGACTTTCCTTTTAAGTTGTAACTGAACAAGTTGCGCCAATAACCACCATACCGCTTAAATTACAGCAACAAAAAAAGAAAATTATACGGGCCAAGGACTTCAACGCTGCACTGTGAACTGTAGTTCCTCAATGCAAAATATGACACGGACTACAAAAATTGGCTTTAAAAATACAGTTTCACAAGACACGAACAAAACAGTAGCTATAAGCTGCTGTTTGATTTGGTGATCCTCCATACAGCTGTGAAAAACAAAAGTCAAACCCCCATTCTCTTCTTTGCACAGAGTCAGAGCACAGGTGCAGGCACCGAGGTTGAGACAACACAGATCAGGGAGAACACATGCAATGAAAGCTGTCAAAATGATACTTTATAACTCCTGTATCTTCTGCTTTAGCCAAGTCATGAATTGGGACTGGAGATAATCCAGTTGCTGAAATATTATACCTGAGGGCTGAAAACCCCTTTAGATGGATTGTCATTGTTGTTTTCCAACATTTTGAATTCAAAGACAAACATGATGCAGAAATAATGTCAAGCAATCTACAGGATCATTTCAAGGTTTACGAATATCTTCAATAGCAGCTGACCTTTTTTATTTTGTGAGGATTCTAAGTCAAATTGAAAAAAAGCAGACTTTATTGGGTTGAACTGAACATAATATGCATTTATAACGTACCATGTAGTGAGCCGAAGGTACAGTAAAGATCCTAGGGGTAGTGCTAAATCCACCTTTCCATGCTCCACAGGCAAACACGGCGGTAATATCCAATTGAAGGGTTCCCCTCCTTCATCGTTTCTCCTTTTCGGCTTCATATCTCACTAGTTACTGACAGTTGTGATGTGGACTAGAAATAGGACAGTAGGGGGTGTATATATCACCCCCTCAAAGCACACACACAAACACACAAACAAATTCTGATGGCCCCACTTGTTTAAAAGCTTTGACAAATTTTCTTCCACACATGCACTGGTGCGCTCTCTCTCTCTTTCTCTTTTTTAATTCCCTTCTTTATTTCTGTCAAATGTGTCCCCAGAACACATATTCCCACCTGGGGGTCAAGGCTACAGACAGTACAGCTACAGTATCAGATTTTCAATGTAGCCCCTTTTTCGTAGCATAAATACACTTTTAGGAAACATTTTGGGCAATGTATACAGACCACTTCATCACCTGAGAGGCATTATCCAAGTCGCAGAGTCAGTCATGCCCAAATCAAAGTACGTTTATGGCTGATGAGGCAGAGAGTGATGCTTGTCTGCAGTTTATGAATGGAAGAGGGCTGCCAAGGAGCAAAACAGGCTTCTCAGTAGGAAGTGGTATAAGGATCTCAGTAGGGGCCTTACTCCCCTCTGAGAGGAGGCCTTGCAAGGATAAAAACGCTCAGTAAGGGGCTTGGGAACGCTGATCTTGTGTGTGTGTTTGTGTGTGTGTGACGGAGACAGAGGGACATAATGTGTGCGTATGCATAAGAGTTTATGCATAAGAGAGAAATGTTATCTGCAGTTTTGTCAGCCTTCAAATCCTTATATATAAATGTATTCAAATAACTTATTTTGGATTTGGAGTTTGTATAAATGGTGTGGTGGAGGTTTCAATAATCGTAATATTCATGATAATAGATGCACATTATGAAATGGCCCACAGGCAACCAATAGACTGCTGTGTGAATCGTACAAAAGAGCTGGTTTGGGCTAAGCAGTGCTGGAACTCGGATGGACAGGCATGGGACGCCTCCCTCTGCGTCTCATGTCCTGGATTATAGGTCGGGCAAAATCCCAAAGGAGGTGTGAAGCAGGAAACAAACCAAACATTATTACAACGACCAGCATCGTTGCCATGAGAGGATCCATGCTGGCTTCATCCATTGGCAACAAGTGCCACTGGGCACCCTACCCCACGCCTCTCACAGTAGGGGGCGCTACAGAGAGAGACAGGCTGGGGCAAAAGGATAAATGTGCACCGGTGTCGGCTGCCAATCACCTTTGTATGGTGATTGTCGGCAGCCTGAAAAGGTCGTTAAGGGGATTTACATAACATTTTGCACTCCGCCCCGGGTACATGAGGAAATATTCGATTCCATATTGAGTCATTACCTCATAAAGATTGTTCTCATGTATTTTGACAGCACAGTTTATGGAATCAAAGGCAACAAGGTCAATGGCAATGAAGAGTATGAAATGCATACAAACCACATGTTTGGGCAACAAACTTACAAGTAAAAATGGTAAGTTTGTCATGCATTGTGTGCTTTTCTTGCATTAATCACATTTTTCCAAAAACCTACTTGTGCAGTACAAATTTCTTCATCCTTGATGCCACAAATTATCTTCTTTATTATCTAGCTGTGTTTTGCTTCACATTGTGCTACTCTACATAGCATAGCATGTATGCATGAAGGTAATTCAAATATTGGTTTTAAGCTCACTCCTCCAATGACAGCTGGTCTAGTCTATGTGGGAGCCATTGGGGTTGATAGGAGATGTCCTGGGACATCCGTGACAGATGGTTGGGACAAACTCTTCAAGGACGCACTTCCTGGGGAAAGGACATGGGGTCCTCTGGCGTGGGAGGAGAAAATAAGAATGGGAATCGCTTGCTTGCAGGAAGTTGGTATACTGGCAAGGTGTAAGGGTACACATAGAAAGCAACATCCATGCCAGGGAATTGGATTTCCTGGTGAAGGATGACTTGGTTGGACGTGAGGTTACCATGGTCCATTTCTTCAAATTCTCAGCACCCTTTATATGACCTACATTCAACGGAACTTTTCACCTTCTAGGAACTCAAGGGACATTTTGATTGATGTAATATTTGAGGCAAGTCTGCTCTTTGAAACTTGCTTCAAGCATCCACATGGGCTATGACGAGCTATTGCAAGATGAAACAACAATGAGGATAAAAGTATTTCTTTGAAAGACTTTTTTGTTTCCCTCAGTGGGTTGGTTTGAAGTTGATTCATGTTTGCTGTGTACACAGATTGTTAAAGTTTGTCCCACCCCTGTTCCCAGTTTTAAATCCAGCTATATCCCATTGGAGGAGGCATCAAAGATTAAAGTGTGAACCTGTTGCACCTTGGGGTGGATAATTGGTTGGAATGCACAGCATGTCGAAGCAGGGCCTCAACAACCAACCAGTACCAACCAAAACCTGTGGCATCAAAACTAGGTTGATGTCCAGATTTGGCATTTGGCATTTTTCACTTGTCATGTTGATGCCAAATGATTTGTAACATAGTCTAATCTTATTTCTTCTGCATTCAGGCATCTCTGACATTGACAGGCTGATTGTGAGTGGCCCTTTGGGCCCTTTAGAGAGGCCTCATGGTGACAGGCCTAACATGCTCTCAAGGTGGTCCAGGTACGGTGTTTTTTATTGCTACTGACAACTGATCTCTTTTGGTTATGTAAGCCCCTCAAAGATAATCCTTAAGTGATTGAATAATGAATTTGGAGGCATTTTGAACATTAAATACAAGTGTGTGCGCCACAGGCCAGAAAACATTATGATAGTTTGGACAACTGATAATTCCTCCTTAACATCGTGATATTTGGTTTATTCCAAAGATGTTTGTATAGATGTTTAACATGTAAGCTGTGTTATTAACCTATCATATTGTTGGTCATTGGTTTGATAGGGAGGGCTTATTTGTATGTGTGTGCTTGGTGTGTGTGTTACTTGATGGCGCACCTGTCTGCCTTGAGGCTGGAAAGGCTACAGCCTCTCATTTCTGGCTGGAACTCGTGCTGTAATGCATTAGAGGGCTTGTCATTGTACTTTATTGAAGGCCTCTGACAAGCTATTTGACACCCCTGACAGGGTCAGAGGTGTCAACCTGCTCAGACTGACAGGGAGATGGACACATAAGGGCACGGGCAAATTAGGTTGCTACCCGAGTCAATTGCAGGTTGTAGCCCAAGGGCACTTTGCTGCTCCCCTAACAAAGCCCGGACGTAGTCACGTTTGATGCATGGACAGAAAACAGTAGAAGTGCATTATCACTTTTCAGTATATAAACTATACTTAGCCCAACTTTGCATTTTGTATTTTTCCTCTTTATGAAAAATGCATTTTATGTTCACATCAATATGAAAAGCACACGTGGGAAACAGAATGGAAATGGTTATAAATCTAAATAAAGGGATAATTAGCACATTATGTCACAATAATTAAGAATATTGTGACTACACTTGCATGTAAAGATGTTTAGAACTAGGGATCGTAAGGACCACAAAACGGCAAACAATTTAGCTGAAACTGCACAGGATGGAAATAATGGCACAATGCATTCTAAAGTCTCAAATCCTTGTTAAGACCCTCCATCTTTCAAACTAAACTGGATCACACCAAGAATCTCCTATCCCTTTATCCTGTTTAGATCCTCTAATCCCTCAGCCATTTTCCATTCTTTCTCTTTTTCTCATTTCAAATGGCAACTGTTGGGTTGTCCGGCATTGGAACGTTGAGAATTTGTCCTCTGAGTGAAAAGAAAGTAACTATATTGAAGAAAAGAAGAACAGCTTGACAGAGCCCAGAATGCTACGGATCTCTTTAAGTCCCATAATGAGATGTTTTCTCTGCTCTGAGCTTGTATTGACATGGAGACTAATGATTTCCACAAAGTGAAATAGATTGAGAGAGTAATGCGGTGGGGTGGGAAAGACAACAAGAAGTGATTTAATTCGTAGAGTAGCCAAGATACTCGGTGCCTCTCTTTATATGGGATGTGAAGAGCCTTTATGACATCACTTTTCTGGAGCAAACACACGCAGAAGCAGTATTGCAGAGATTGCATCAACCTTCATAACGAATGTATAACTGAATAAATTTAAACGCAAACATGTACTCTCTTGATTACTAATATATAAATTTAATACAGAAATGCAGTTATATGCACTCAAAGACTGCAAAAGATTTTTAAAAAAATGACAGGACTTGAATGAAACTCTCCTGCAGTCCAAGACCTTCCAATTAGGTACTAATGCTATCTATATTAACCCTTCGCCCCTTCCCTGACTTAGCTTTATTTGGGGAAGGGCAAGGGGGTTGGGGTTGCCTCAATAAAAGCAGCACTAAAAAGCAATTACAGTGCTGTGAAGAATGGGACTTGTCAGTAATTTGCTGTCTAAAACCGTGGAGATTGCAGGTCTGGGGCCGATTGGAATTCTGAGCCTGGAGTGCAGTGTGGGAAAAGCAGTGGGAAGGCAAGCACCACCCTTTGTGAGGTAATTACTGGAACTACCAGAGGCCAGCGCCAGTCCCTGCTAATGATAACCCCGCTCCTCTACCCTGCTAGTCACCTTGTAATTGATACACCCAATCTCACTCACTCAGGACATGTCCACAACAATGCGGATGAATTTGGACATGCATCTTATTTTCACCATCCATCTACACTAAGCTGTTTTTTTTTCAATCACCAGTAATGGAATGGAAAAAAGGTGTAAGCATATAAAAACAAAGACAAGTCTGTGAATACATATTAAGGTAATATTTGATTAAAGCATTCACCAATATGTTTTGCATTAAACCAAATTCTTCCAAATTTCCTTGTGTTGTTTGCTAGTTGAGCTACTGTATGGAAAAACGCATTGAAATCAAACAGGAGGAGAATAGGAGGATGAGAGTATTTATTGATTTACATAGGTTCTGTTACTTGCAGTATTGGTTATAACAAGAAAGATGTTTTTTTAACTGTTAATTGAGAGATGACTACAGGAATTATGTTTCAACTAAAAGTAAACTAATGGTACTTACATAATTGCAAGAATAAGTTTAGATTTGCAAAGGTTATATTGAATTATTGAATACATGTAACTGACTGGCTAACTGAGGCAAAATGACAATCTGACAATGTCATTTAAGTATTCAATGTTTAAGTTGACCATTTTCTGATCAATTTGAAAAAGTTTGACTTCCACAATGAAATTTTCAGACAAGAAAAAAATGGTCAGATCTTGTCTTCCTCCATGTTAATATTTGTTTGGATGGCAAATGAATGCAAGCTAGAAAATAATAATTTCACTGGCATTCATGAATGCTGCCTGTTAACTGATGCTGACTGTGTCCTGTCTGTCTGTCAAATCACTATTTCATACGTCACGACAGAACCTACTATATATTGTGGCTATGCTAACACAAAGCCACAATATGACAGGTTTGAGGACCTAGTGTAAATACCACAGAAACAGCAGTAGAATATACATTGATCTGTTTTCCGAGGTCAGTTGACGAGTATCAAAAAATGGCGACTGTTTTTAGTTGTTATGGTGGGGTCTGTTACATGATGCAATGAGGAACACTGGTAAAGACATGTCTGTAACTCAGCGGATACATTTTTTTGGAGGTAAATCAACCTCTCAGTACAAACATATGAATAGCCCTTATTTAAATCATTAGTTCCTAAAAGTTGCAAAAAGGAAAAAGAATTGCCAAATCCAGAGTTAGTTTACATCCTCCATTCATGTGAATGAGCCGAGAGAGGCGGTGTTAAACTGTTTTCGAGTCATGTGCCCCTGAACAACTTTCAAAGGAATAAACAGGGTGCTGCTACGATGCTGTATCCAGTTCTCTTTACATCCATAGTGACCAACACAAGTCAGTGGGGCTGTAGTGTTGTTGCAGCTAGCTGGGAAGAGAGCGGACGCAGCTCCAGGGAGATAGATGGCTGGCTAGTTAGCTAGGTAGCTTGTCCTTCTCCAGAGCAGTGTGGGATGAGGCAGAAACTGCTTCTGGAAATGCATATTTGCTCATCCTACCTACTGAACCGCTTTGAGCTACAAAGAGGTGAAAAGGTGACTAATGAGTGATCATGTCTGCCTCCTCCTCCCCACTACAACCCCGGCCTGCATTGATCTGGAGGACGACCCCTTGTCAACCTTCAGGCTTGCAAGCCACCACCACCACTAGCAGACCACACCATACAGCAACATACCTGAACACAAAAACTCTTCCTCAAAATGAAGAGTCTGAGCAGTCAGTGTAATAATCAAATGTGCACACATGCATGTGCAAACGCACCTGTGGACTATGTAGCGCAGTAGTATGTCTCCCATATCCCCCCCCCCCCCTTCCTCCCCTTGCCATCTCCACCAGTTTGACTAATGTTCTCTTGTAAGTACAGGGGTGGGAAAATTCCTTTGTTGGCTTCAACAATACAAACAGACACTTCAAAAGGGGATAAGGCTGCTTTACAGGTGCCACATCTCTTCTGATGATGGCTGACCTCTTAAGAAATCTTGCAGATAACCCATCATCCTCATTCATGGCAGGTGACATACTTCACACGTTACCCTCCCTGTTGTAAAAGAGAAAATGTAATGCCATGATTGCTACAGATGTTAAGATGTTTCCACACAGCCATTAGAGGATGGTTTGTTTTGTGTGCATAGAGTTATCTGTAAAAGAGTATTTTTATCTGTCTACTGTATCTAGTGTTTATCCAAAAGTGGCAAAAAAGTGATTCGTATTGTGTGATAAACAACACATTGGTGGATCTTAAGTTAGAATTTAGTAGCTGAAGTGTTGGATAAAGGTGTGAGTGATGTCAGGATCTATTTATTTAGAAAATAGAAGTGAGAAATATCACTTACAAGCCATATAACAACAGGACTAATAAGGCAAATTGAGGGGGATTCATTTGTAATATTTTAATACAGTAATAATGTGTAGGTCTCTCAGTGGCAGTATGTCAGACTGTTTTTCATGGAATATTTACATTTGGCAAAAATATTTTTACTTTTAATAATCTTCCAATCTGGATGGTCCAATGTGTTAAATTTGTTAAAGACTTCATGTTAAAGAATCCAAGTAATCTAATTTCAGACAGAAGAACAGATAGACATCAAAAGATTGGCTTCAAAGTCAGTTACATAATGAAATGCCCACACACTGCACTTCCCCTCTGTACTTCAGTTTTGGCCCATCACCTTTGGTTTGTGTGAGGCTATAAACAAGAACAGCTTTGTGAATCACTTTCTTTACAGCTACAGTCTGAGCTGTAGTGTTAGGCATTAAAGCAGCTGAGCCTCTCTGATACATCGTCTTTTGAAAAACAACACACATAAAACCTAAAATTGAATATATTAGGAATCAAAACCAGTTTGCATGGTTGTTACTGGGTTTGTTCTGTTCACAACATCAAAAGACCTCAGAAAGAGTGAAACAGAAAGCTGGCCGTAACCGAGGTGTGACTTCTGTGGGAGTATTTGCATCGTGTCATTTGAGTGTGGGCCTTTGCGCCACTCCACTGTATATATGTCGCTTCGGTCTGCCCCACAACAACATGGCTTTATTGAAATGCATGCAGTGGTCTCTTGAGAATGTCAGGGTGAAACTCAGGACATAAAAAAGAGGCGACTGATTGCAATTAGGCCCATTGTCTCCCATTTATATGGTTATTGGGTGGTGCCTCTTGCAGTCTGGTCGCGTCAAAGTTCTCACAGTCAGGATGCCATCTCACTTACTGGAGCCACCGTAGCCGCCTCTGGCAACTATCTGCTAACAATGTTCATCTCACTTGGGTGACAAAGCTGCTAGGTGGGTCTGGTCTGAAGGGAAGGGCCCATTTCCTTCTGCCAAAAGACAGCGTTGCTGCAGGGCCGGAGTTTCTTTCCATCCTGTGATCTGTTTCATGTTTTGCACTTGTTTACTCCCATTCAGATGGTGTGAAAAGTGTCAAAGGTCGAGGTGTGGAATGAGCTGCTGACAGCCTCCCAGTCACTAAACCAAACCTGAACCTGGCTGGCTCCCAGGAGTTCATATACAACAGAGTCTTCAATGAGTCTTTATTCATTTCCCATCATGAGGCAGGATTTAAATGCCAAAGCATTTTTATGAATGTCTGGGAAAATGAGTATACCCAAGTAATGAGTTTCAGTAGGACAAACTGTGAAAGACGGCTTAAAATATAGTTTGATGTGGGGGTGTGCGGACTATTGAATCCACATGAATGAGAACGGAAGGGTATCACTTTTTGTGGTGCTTCCACTCTGGAGGGGGTGTGTATCAATCTTTCTGTGAGATAATGGGGTTAGATAGCAGTGAGACCTGGCCTCTGGTGGTGACATTGTTGCACGGCTCAAAGACTATCAGGGGTCCAGCGGCTGAGCCGGAGCACTGGTGGGCTCTATTCACATCCCACCCCTAATCTATCTTGAGATCAGGTCTTTCTCTTTAACAAAGCTCCATCTATTTCTTAACTCTCATCACTGACATTTTTTTCTCCGGTATTATTGTTTCTCCAAAAAGCACAGCTGGCCTCTGCAGTCTCTCAAAGAAATCAAATTATTAGTCCAGCTTTATTTTCTTCTTCTTTCGTCCAACGACGAATCCACAGCCCGTGTTTGGGCACTATGGCCTAAATCTATTAGTCTTAATGACTGACAGCTTGTTCATAAGCTGTGTGTGTGACTCTGATTAGATATGTCATTCATTCAGGGATCAGTATTATCTATAGGTTGCTAAGGTGTCTTCACGACGAGGCACCGTCTGCAGACAGACAGTCTTGCAGCTAATTCAGTATTCAACATGGTAACTACATGGCTGTGTCTTCTTTCTAGCCATAGGGTTACCTGCATGACTGTCACTGAAAAGGGTTCTGACTTTGTTGACTTGCCAGAAGAGCGGTCTTCATGCTTCTGTTTTTATGTGAAAGATATTTTCTTTTGTTGAGGATTGCCACCTGTCTGAGTTAGACATGTTCCTCATCTAAACATCATGTAGTAAAATGTTAAACAAGATAAATACTCTGCTGTCTGAATTATATGCAATAAAAGCTAGTTTTCAATCTCTCACACCTGAGATCTGCAACAAATCTTGAAAAATGTTTGACGCACAAAAGTTTACACGGTATTACATGACTTGTTATCATCAAAACAATTATACTCTAGCAGTACTGCCATTATTACTTATTGCTAATAATACACCATTTAGGGGGCTCCTGGACAAATCATCTTTAGGGTTCTCCCTACCATCACATCACGACAACCAGTTACTTTACACTCTTCCGAAGCTGAGTTTGACCAACGTCAGTCTACCATTCATAATTCCATTCTGACACAAAATCATCTCAGTAAAGAAATTGTAAACAATGTGTCATTACACACCTTGTATATTTCATTTTATATTATCCAGCAATATAAACTATTAACACATTTCAACAAAACTGGCCAACTAGCGCTAAATAAAATAAAAATATCTGAAACCTTTCGGCATCACTTCCCACAACCCATCACCCTAAGATAAATTAAAAGGAATATATATATATTTTTTTTTATTATTTTTTTCTTCATAACCAGCTTAGGCTATTACTCAAAAGTCGTGGCTTGGAGAAAATGGTCTGAATTTTTGTTTTTGTTTAAAAGAGTTTGTTTTCATTGTCAAGTGGCTGAATCATGTTTCCTACGTGTTTCACGTTGTGCTATCATCTTTAGGTCCATGTGCTACATTTATATACACATGTTGTATGTGTTGCTGCCTGTGTTTAGGAGCCCTCCCCCGGGTCAGCCCATAGGTGTCCGAGGTGGCCATTGAACCATCTTTGGCAGTGTTTAATTTTGGCACACAGAATTCACAAAAATGCACGAAATAATTGCTCACATGTCATAGATAATAGAAGACGTTTGGTTGTTTATGTTGCTTTATTTTGGTGTTACAGAGTTAACTTTAGAAATCTACTACAGGCTGTAAGACAAACAATACCTGTGTGCAGTCAGTGAAAAAACAGATGAGGTAAAAATGCTACAGCGTTACAATTCACAACACTGTTTAAAAAAATGTATTTCTGCAAATATATACTTTTACTCACTAATATGTACATAGCATGAAATAAATAATTATAAAAAAACATCCAATTTTAGAAATCTATAAAAACGCAAAAACTAGTTTGTACAAAACTTTGGATTTTAAGACTTGACACAAAATTAGAACATAAGCAAATTGTCCACACAAGCAATCAATCACATATAAAGTGTACAGTAATAAATGCAAGATAACAGTTCTCGTACTGATAATGGATGCTGTGTAATTTATTAAAGGTGACTTAAAATGTGAAACTGGTCATGACTGCTCATTAATATTTTCAGTCAGGTTGAAAAGTAATTATTGGTGGGAATTTATAGCCTACTATACATGCCTGAGATATTACATTGGCTGTAAACAATAATTCATCAGTGACTTTACACATCTCTTTATAGTCTATCGGCTATCAGTGAAATGGCACACACTTTTTATAAACATTATTATTCTCAGATTTCAGTAGTTTTTCTCTTTCCAAATAAATAAATACTGTGTTTTATTTGTATTCAAATTAAGGGAAAGCAACATTAATCATTTTGCCCTGATGTTTAGCATGACTACAAAACCACAGGAAACTAAAATAACATAAACTCTATTTTGGTCTATTTGGTTAAAATGGGATTTACTGTATGCAAGAATTAGTCAAAACTTCACATTTCTTTCCAAACTAAATATAATAGATTTCTTTCACAGAAAGAATCAATACATGCTAGAATATACATATAACTCAAATGGACAACATATGTAAGGACCTAAACCCACGAACTTACACAAACACACAAATATTATCTTTACTTAGCAGCATTAAAATAAGGAAAGTATTGATAGTTTCAGTGATGCTGCTCATTGTTTAGTTTCGGGAACAAGAAGCCACAGCTGAGAAGCATCTCATGCACAGGTTTTGGTCATCATTTTATCACAACTGCGAATTATACTGCATTATACAGAGCTTATATGATACACCTTAGTTTGCGGTTTGTTTGCCATTTGTGTTTTTCTTTTACTCGGGTGAACAGAATTGAACTCTATTTAATCAAATATCATAATAAAGGAATTTCACGTGTGTTTGAATGAAACAAAAATATAGTGGGAATATCCCTTTTATAAATAACAGTTTTCCCCACACCCAGTCACATGAGACATTGCTAATACTGATAAAAACAAGGAGAACATGCTTCATATTTCTCAATGGGACACAAGTGCTGACCTTTCAAATTCATTTGCAGCTCTCTGACCACCGCAGACTTACAGGGGAGGGGCGGTATTTTCTTGTCTTTGGTCATCACTACGATGTTGTTCAATGCATTGTTACTCTTAAGAAAAAGCTTCCAGTGTTTTCAGGTGTGCAGAATGTGTATATTGTTTTGCCGATTTTCAGTTGATGTGGCTCATGTCTACTCCCGAGATAAAATTAGTCATTTAAAGCAGATATTAACTCGTTAGCTTAAGAATTTGAAAACATGTAAACACATTGCAGCATAATAACTACATTCACTCAGGTGCAAGTGCATTCTTACCCAAACATAAGTAACATATTAACACTATAAAGAAACTCATTCACACAACAATGTTAGTTTTCAGATATACACATACATACTTAAAATGTTGAGGATGAGAATGCATGCTGTTGAGTGTCTAATCTTGTAAATTGCTCATAAATGTTGTCACTTTTTGTGACAAAACCAAGTTATGATTACACATTGAAGAAAATGTGACACTTTCACTGTTTGCCCCGTAGACTTGAAAGCATTGGCAGTGCTGGACTATTCTCAACAAAACTAACTACTTAAAACACAGAAAACAAAAAGATCACCAATATGGTGTTTGTCAATTAGCCGACAGTACTTTCCTACGTCAAAAAACTCTTTCGTCATCACTACAGATATCAACATTGTTGTCATCATCACCATCTGCACGGCTCATATGGATGAGGCTTTGTGATGTCAACATCTACTCAACCCTTGATCAAAGTAGAGTCTGGCTCTTTTTAGTATTGCAGCACAAAACACAAGGGCCGTCAAGTCTGCCACTGGAGTCCATGGACAGGTCAGACAGCTTTACAGTCTCTCATGTCTTGTAGATGAGTTGCTGTATTCGTTCTTCTGCCTAATTAAGTCTTAACATTTTGGTGGAAAAGGTGAAAACCAGATGTCCTTATTTGCAGGTGTGCACATCGTAGTCTCTCACACACTCCTGACAGCTGACGTAGCAGCACCAGTGGAAGATGCAGTGACACTTCTCCTTTCTCTTCTCAGTCCTGGTGTTGTGTCCTCTGCCGCAACAGAGCAGGTCACACCCGTCTATGCCGTGGGATGTCAGGTTGCAGATGCGATCGCGGGTTCCAAAAGAGCCGGTTTCAGGATTGGGGTCACAGAAATTGGGTGAGCTTTCATAGTAAACCAGGTCGCGCTCTGTGGGTGGTTTGAAGTAGTTGTACTTGGGTCTCAGGGTCTCCACCCATCCGCGGGACTCCTTATGTTTCTCTACCACCATCTCTGATCCACTGTCGTATTTATCCTTCATGTAGTCGCCAATTACTCGAAAGTCAGGCTGAGACCACCAGCACGTCTTGACCTCGCAGCTGCCCGACAACCCATGGCACTTACATTTGAGGAACATGTTGTCGTTGAGGGACTAAGAATGGAAAAAAAAGTGTGTTGATCAAATATCTGAATGAAGAAAAAACTGCTACAACACAATCAGCAAAAAGAGCTTTTTAAGAGAACTCACCATTCTTCCTGCCTCATTGTTATGGCGGTTCATGGCTGAGCGTGCATCAGGGCGATTCTCCCTCGCATCAGCAAACTCTCGGGACACCATGCTTCCAAACTCCACATCCTCGCTGCAGCCACCCCACTTCCATCCCTCACCGGGGGGGCCCTTGTGGCGTGTGTCACAACCGCAGATGGTGGCTGAACCCTCAGCGCAGGCACGGGTCACTGCAAATGCCACTCCCGCCGAGGCAATAGCATGAACAAATGCTGACTCTCGAGTGGCTGGAAAGAGAAGTTCAGATATCTGTAAGACATAGAGCATTGGGAAAATACTCGGAGGCAAGATCCTGCAGTGTGATGTCACGTGAGTAATGTGCTCCTAATGCTATTTTAAGGATAAAATGTATAGAAAAGTTGTTGCTGTAATTGCTAGGACATGTAGGTCACCGCGTGTTATATGGAAATCTGCTTGTGGCAGGTCTTGTATGATTGTATAGGCAAATATTTTTCAACACAAGCCAACATGAAAACATCAAACAAACTGTACATAACTGTAGAGTTGGCTACACATGTTAACGTTGTATCTTCCAAAGTGTGTGTTCATTCAGCGCAGACATCAATCATCCTGTCTCTGAATAAGGCCAGCAAGCCCTCTGTGCCTCTGTCTGACATAGCTATCTGATGACTCAGAGGGATCAGGATCCTCCAGATAGATGAGAGGAAGAGACGGGCCTGACAGGCCTATAATTAAGGGACTCAATTAAGCTTTTGAAAGGTTAGGAAACTACCTCAGACTGTAGGGACAAATCATAGACACAACATGGAGATGGTACTGTAATGTCCAGATTTGCAATCACGAAACAGCATTTCACAGTTAGATAAAATGAGACGTTTTGAATGCTTCAGCATTCCCTGCTTCATCAGAATTCATTATAACAGAGATTTTGCCTTGATTATACCTACTTGTATGGTCTTGCACAATGACAAGAAAAGAGACGGAGAGAACAAGATGAAGAAAATAGAAACACCAGGTGTAAATATGAATTGAACAAACAGAGTAAAGAACTCGACAGAGGGTTAAAGATCAACAGTGACATTTGGGATTGTGTGTGTGTGTGTGTGTGTGTGTGTGTGTGTGTGCATGTCTGTGTATGTGTGGGATAGATAAAGTGGCAGTGCATGCTTCTCTCTAAAGAACAAGAACGACAGAGGGAAAGAAAAAAAGAATGAAGGGAGGAGTATAAAGCTAAAGGGAGTAGGAGCTCCTCCCTTACAGCAGGTTCCAACCAGTTTGAGGACTAAAGGGCATTAGGAACAATGATGCAAGGGAAAAGGTCTACTGGCATCCTCCACCACAAGGCCGCCACCACCCACTTCATACTACTCTTGTATACCCACGAGGTTACTAATGTTCACAATACATCTGAACCTCTGCTCTCCTTGCTGGAGTCCCGCTTACATCCACCACAGATCATTTCACTTGGATAGTGTAATATTTTTTTTGCAATCAAGGTAGCTAATGGCATGTAGGATGTAAACCACAACATTAGGAAGCTGTCTACAGTGATACATTACATATCACCATGCCTTAAACCTAACCTAAAACCGACAAAGCATGAGTTTCATGTTTTAAATTTTGGAGCTACAAGTGAGTGGCGGAGCATGTCTAAGATGTTAGTCCTATAGATAAATATAAAATGTCAAGGTTAGGACATAACTAAGTTGGACCATTTGAACCAACATTTTGGATTTCGGCTTCAGCTAAGTTAGATTCTTCTCTGCAATATAAGACTGGATCATCTGCATAGAAATATAGCTAAATTGAGCGTGTCCCAGATTACTTGTCAGTATTTATGAAAAGTGTGAAGATATATAGACCAGAAATAGGACCCTGGGGGATTTCATTGGAAACATGACCTTGTGGATGACAATGATGGCAATGATGCTGCAGAGCAAAAAGGGGTGGAGGAGTTCAAACAGCAAGAGGAAAGAGGATTATCTTTAAAATGAGCAACAGAGAAGGATCAAGGCAAATTAAATATATCCTGGTGTATCTGTGTGTGAGTGGACGAGCTAACCTGAAAAGAAAAAGATTGTGACAGCACCGCACTCTTTAATAAAGTCTTCAAGTGCTTTGATTTCCAATAAATACAGAAAATATTAACCCCAATGTAGTCCTTTACATTATAGTATGATTATTTACATAATACAAGACTAGTGTTGATGCAAAAGTATAAAAGATGAACTGCATTCAAGCATATAAGTGTATATGCCAAGCAATTATGCTACTGTCCACCAAACTCCTAAACTCTTATTGGCTGTGCAGAATCGTTCACCAATAAGCTGCAAACCTATATGTTTTAGTCCATAAAATCTGTGGTTTTTATTCTAACCACTCAACCACTAAAAGTGTTTAACATGTGCATACACAGAACACAGATGGTTTATGAGACTCCATTTACACCTCAACACCAAAATGTGAACCTGGTGCCAATTTAAAGGCATATTTTGAACCGGGTGTGTTGTTGAAGCATTGTCCCTTAGATTCAAAAAGCCAACGAACGTTATACAAATGTTCAAATTTCGAAATATGTTTTTAGAACTTCTAGGTTATACAGGTGTATACGGCATACACCTGTAATAACATTTACTTCAACTGGAAGCACCAGCTCTTACATTAGTTGCTTAGATTCTCTTGATTTTACGACCAATTTATGGTATTTCAGGACACAATACTCCAACAATGCTCCTCCACCAAACTTTGCCAGACCCTGGCAGGCCAAGTGGTCCCTACAACCTGCTGGGGGGTTGAATCCCCTATTGTGCTGCCACTGTCACGCTGTGTTAGTCCCACAATGGCCCCAGATATTTTATATGAAATTTGCCCTGGCCAGTGATTAGTGGGGACCAAGTTAAGTCATAGCAACAGAGAACTATGCATTGGCTGGACCCCGCTTGTCGGCAGACGGGGAAATCCCTATTCAAATGGTTTAATAAAACAATCTAAAGGGCGTGTGAATGGGGAAAAGCACTTTCTCTCCTGCTTAATCTCATGGTTGCGAAGATATTGTGCTCTGAGCAGTGCCCAGCAGGGAGTGGGGCTAAGGTCCCCCCATCAACTCCATTTACCACACCCCTTCTTTCTTTCTTGCCCAGAGTTAATGATATACTGGTGTGCTAGTTTCCCTCCCCCAGCATGCTGAGACATACGTCTCATGAGAAGCACAGACCTCTTAGCTCATCCTAAATAGTTACACTTTCTCATCCTCAGGTCATAGGTCGTAACCCACATCACCTGACCTTTTCCCAGTTAGTTTAGTTGGGACTTAATGATTTAGGTTAATTTATTAGGTGGATTTCCTTGTATACAGAATGCATGGAAGGCAGAGGTACCTACAGGGAGTGAAAGTTAGATAAGTTAGAGCTCCAACAGTATGAAACTTTGCAATACTTTCCAAATGCTTTAAATATTACGTAATAGGAGTTTCCTGTAAACCTCACTTGAATTTAATGGTTTCAAGTAGAATAGTGATGGTGCATGTCTATACCTGTGTGGGTGGCAACACCTGCAAAATTGAGACTGTCCACTTTATGTAGCAAAGTTGCCGTCACTAATTCTATCATATGACTCATAAAATAGAGACTGATTATACCCATATAGTTGGTAGGTGTTCTGTAAATACAAAGAATGCAGAAACAACTCTGGGATTGGTTCCACGGACTAACAACACCTGCGGAGCTTTCTATCACCTTTCATCACAGGCAGATTCCAGCAGTGCATGTTTTGACACTTTAGTTAATGTAAATTAATGAGTGCTGACGCAGACATAGCCTGCAGGTAGGGCTCGTGATTTGGGGTGTGGAGTGAGAGACAAACGTAGAGAGAGAGAGGATCTGGCCATGTGGAAGGGAGAGGGGACAGGCACATTGAAGAAGTATGTGCTAATTTTAAAGGCAGGAGTAACTTAACTCTTTCATGTTTTGGTGCTTGAGGTTGGGAATGGGTATGCGTGACAATGTATTTAGATGGTAAAGTGTTTGTGTGTGGTCAAGTCAATGTATGATCACATTTAGCATGCGTATGTTTATGCATGTGTATTTGAAAGGAGGATGTGTCAGCGATCAAAGCATTTTTCCACAAGCAGAAACAGAAAAATGTCCCTTCTTTACTTTTAAACTACAGTCTCAACTCAATTCCCAGAATGGCCTCCTCTCCTTAAAGGTCCATGTCTTTCATTCTTCTAGTATTTATCCAGTGCTTAATCCACCTATGTAGAACAAACTTCTAATGTCCTCAGTAAAGGTGAGGAGGACATGGGCAGTGATGGGCTAACTGATAGGAACTAAGCCCCTGAAGCCTAAAGGCGCCTTCTCTTCCTTTCAGCTTTGGCCCCCAAAAAGGCAGGAGGAAACCGACACACAACAGTCTGAAACGCAGACAAACAGACACCAGTGAGGACAATGGCCCTGTTGCACAGACAAACACCGGCATCAATCAAATCCAATGAAATGGAAGCCCTCTCCTACTAAGCCCTATCAAAGGCCTGTGAGCCCCTGAGTCACTCTCATTGGCCTCTGACAAAGGCACTTAATCCAGCCACTTTGACCTCTCACATTATTAAGGGCCTCAGTGACCTTAATCCAATCAAAATGATTTACTAAAGCCCAGTAGCTGCCTCCTCTTTCCACTCAGTACCCCTGCAATTAAGGGCCTGGGAGGGGAGGCAATGGGAGAGATGTGGTGGCATTTTGCACCACAAAAGGGCTCGGATTGAGAACCCCTATCGTTAGCCACCTACTTGAGCTCAAGCCTCTTCTATCAACTGGCTCAGGAGTTTATTAAAAGCAATTGCCCTCACTAACCTCCAACCCTCTGTGTTTGCATCAATCTTCTGTAAACTAGGTGACAGGTTAAGATCCCTGACCCTCAACTCCTATGTTTAGTCTTCATTCTCAATTTTGGAGCTTGTAACTCATTTTAGAGTTAGCAAGAAGCAACGCAGATGACAAAAAGAAAGCACAAAAAAGAACTTCCTGGGACACAATACTATAAAACGTATCTGCTCTACTCCCTGAAGCCATTAAGGCAATACTTGAAAATACTTGCACGCTTGCACTTTCTTGCCGGGAGTTAGGTGAGAAGATTGATACCATGCACTGATATCTGTCTGTTAAATATGAAGCTACATCAGGCGGTTAGTTTAGCTTAGCAAAATGACTGGAAACAGGGAGAAACAGCCAGCCTGGCTCTGTCGGAAGGTAACGAAATCTGCCTGCACAGGGGGGATTTCTGCAGCCTGATCCCGTAAGTAGACCAGAATTGACATATACTTAAAAGTCCTAATACATCATCACAGAATCTAACGGGAAATAATATTTTGAAAAATTCCAAAAGTCCACTTCAGAGGATTGAACAGCAATCACAGGGGATTCCCTCCTAAAGAAAACTCCAACAAGACAGAACTCACTCGTCTTAATTGTGTACATTATTTCATGCATAGAGGCTGCTCTTGTTCAGTCTAAAGTCTATTTAAACAAGGATTTGTATGAGCATAATGAATGATGCACGAAGGGAGTGCAGCTTTTCTAATGCAAATATAAGACAGACATAATACAGAATTGTTAATGGAAGAGTTAATAAGCATTGAGGTACAATAAGCCTTTATTCAGGTGGTTTGAAGTACCGACTTCTAAGAAATTACTAGAAACATAATTTGTGACAGTAGGGTTACACAGCATCATAAAAGTAAGTATTGTGGGTATAATGACCATCTTTACATAGAATTACATCTTACATGATGCAACTAGGCCTATTCATTTGTTGTTGTTGTTTTTGTTTGGCATATATATGTTGCTGTTATGTTTGTCATATTTAATAGTCATCTAGATTCTTGACAGCCTCTTACCTTGATTATTGAACTCTGACCTGTTTATGGGCAAGTAGCACTATTGCAAATGTTTCCAAGAAATTGGTTTTGTCTGACCTTTGAAAACCCGGTTTGGAAAAGGTGAACTCGGTTGATAGCTTTGTCTGTTAATCCCAAATGAACCAAGTAAACAGTGCCAAATGAAAACTCCAGGAATCTTTCGAGGGTGAGTTGAAACACGAATGTTGGAGACCTGTGTTTGAGGTACACCGACAGATTCTTTGCATGAAAAAAAAAGCAGCATATGTGCACTCTGATGATGTTGAATACAGAACACTGCACATCTTTTTTTTATAATTCACATGAAAGTGATTGCTGTGTTTTATTACCTTTATCTAACACTGGCCCAAAAATGGCCAAATTGTCATTGACCGTGGTGCAGTTCCAGCGTCTCCCTCTGAACTGGTGCTGGCACTCCTGGATGCCAATCTTCACCCCCTCGGCCACACTGGGCATGATTTCCACGTAGTTCCGGCAGAAACGCAGCTGCTTGGGCACCAGACCCGGGATGCTGCCACAGAGGATGGGTTGAGTGCCCAGTGATGAGTACTGGTGGCCCACTGCTAGTGACCTACAAGGAGACGGGAAGTCACAGTGTCAGTGCATTTTCATGATCTTTATCTATTGAGTCGACGTCTCTCAAGTGGAAGACTAATTTCCCTCTCCAGGTGCAGTGTAATTCTACGTCTGAGTTTGATTGTGTGTGTTTATTTGCTGTGTCAGATGCTACCATTAGGCGTCCATCCTTTATCCCTTCAACTACCCTCTGTGCAGACACCTGGCCTTTGTGTGTATTGAAATTGCAGCCCTGCTCCACAGAAGCAGGCAATGTTTCTGTCTAACATGAAAGTCCACAATGCATCTAGAGGTCTTCATAGACTTTAAGCTGACAACTTCGAAAACTACACCTTGTTATTAACTGTCCGCACACTTAACAGGCCTTCGGCTTAGGGTAATAAGAGTGCAAAACCTACATTGAAACTTCAGAGTGTATTAAGTGTAACACAGAATCCTCCCCCCCCCCCCCTTTCCTTTGAGGAAGGTATTCTGGGATACAACAAGTGCAAACTTGGTTCACTGATTACATCTCTCTGTCTCGTTCCCTTTATTGCTTTCTCTCTGTCTTTCTTTTCTGTTTCCTCTCAATTAGGACATTTAGTAACTAGTAATCATAGAAATGGGATATCCATTGTATCATTGCATAGTATGTAATTTTGCCAATTTTAAGAAACATTTTGCTGCTTTGTTTCCACATCACAGAGAGCCTTATTGACTTATACTAAAGGTGGATAATTGGTTTGATTTGCATGTTAACGTTCATTAAATTACACATATAAATGTTGTGCCAATATATATTAATTCATTTAGATAAACTAATACCCTTTTTTTTTTTCAAAAATGCATAACCCGCTGACCTGAGCTGCTCAGTTTTTATTGAATTGTCACGAAAATCAACATTTTGATGACTTAATTACTAATAGCAGAGTTCCTATTATCTTTGGCAAGTGCTCTGCTGAGTAGCAACAAAGTAACTTGTTGGCAACCCAGACAAGTCTACATATCACCTCAACTGTCTATTAAAGACCGAACACTGGCAGCAGTAATCAGCTGATCCTCCCCTGAGTGATACAGGGTTGATAATAGTTACTGTAGCTGTTGCAGAAATGCAGAGCTAGAGCAGGTGTGCAGTCTTTTGCTGCTCAGTTAGCTCTCTGTCTATTGACCCGTTCACTGTTGTTCAAGGACTAATTGCTGATCAACAAGATTACAAAGACTCCTGACACTGGCCTCAGGCTGCTTCCTTTAAAAGCTCACAGGCCAAGAAAAGATCTCAGCCAACTGACCCCTGGCTGACCACTTCTGAAGGCAGCAAAACATGTTGACCTTGAATACTTCAATAGTAATTTTAAATTTAAAGGCTGATTTAATTCCATTCTCAATGTAATGCTGCCGGTTTTCAAGGTGTGTGTAAGCCCTCCACTGACAGGTGAGTGAACCACTGTTATTTCCCCCGAGCAAATGTCAGAGTTGTGTGTCACACTGGTTTTCTTCACAGAATTTCTCGCCTAACTTCGACAGACCATACCGCCCTAGTTAATCATAAATGAGACATTCAGGAAAGCGAGCAATGGCAAGTTGAAAATGACTCCATAGGAAATCGTATTTGTCTGCAGTTTGTCTGCGACATCCATCAGTAAACAAGGACACAATTACACAATGACCTCTATTTGGCCCTTGTCAGTCCAAACACCCTGAAGCACATCTTTCCCAGCAGAAACCTGAGTCCACATCCCAAACTGGTGCAGACTTTTGGTTTGCTACTAACACGCACAACAAACGGACCTGAAACTCTAAGAAAAACGTTGTACAACAATTCATCTGAGGTTCAACAATGTGAGACGTTTACTGGGACTGAATGGAGGAGAAAACAAGCCCTTCAGGCCTGCAAGGAGTAGTCCACTGTCAGTCTGGTCTTGAACCTCCTCTGCTTTCTTTTCCTCTACAAGGAAACACGTTGTGTCTCTGAGGTTTCCCCGGCGTTTTTTGCATTAGTGATAGAGCACCAAATGTATCTCAACAGCAGAAAACAGTGCAGAATAAAAGTCATGTAGGAGTTTGCTCTTGACCATAGTCTTCAGTCTTCCTTTTTACTCCTCAGGATTCATCTGTGAGGGTTTTTTTTGCATGCAGCCGTGTCACACAAAACCATCATGGAACATTGTGTTTCGGTTGCACTCTTGCGTGTCTTTGCGTCTGTCTCAGTTGGGCTGAGTAATCCATGCCACCTCCTCCTGTATTAGGAAATGGTCCAAGAGATGACACAGGGCATGATCCATCAGGGATGATTTATTTAGGGAACTATTGCATAAAGAACAGCATTGTTGGATACAAACTCCAATACATATTTAAACTCAAATGCTGGGTTTATGCTGCATCTATTTAGGGCTTCCTGATAAATCCATTCATCCTCCTCACACCAGCTGCCCTCAAAAGAAACTCATATTCAGTGTAAGTGGTCAAAAAAAGTGGATTAATTAATGTTGTTAAGGTTTATGTTGCCAAATGAACACTTCAGTGAAAACTGTTACAAATAAATACTTAAGTAAAGCATCTATCATATAAAATGTTTGCCTCGGTACAGACTTTCCCCCTCTCATCTAAGTGTATCCAGCGCAGGTTTAATGCATATTTCAGCAAGCCCAAGCAGGGTTCCTTAGAATTACCACTTTACTTGTGGGCCCTGGGGCCTTGGAGCCGACTTTGACATCAAGAGAATATGTTTGGGAAAAGGAATGTGCGGCAAGCTTTCACCTCCAGGTATTTATCTTCTAAGGTGGGGTGCACTGGGGAAGGGGGTGGCGGGTGCAGCCAGGCTATGTCATGGCAGGTCGAGTAGAGACAGACGGGAACCTGTCTTAGTGCATATCCCTATCCCAAGAGACTACCGCGGCACAGAGGCTGAGTGTGATCCAGCTCCGATGGCCACTTGAAGCAAAGTTCAGCAGAGTCTGTCAGCAAAACATCACAGGTTGCTTTTCACAGTAGCGAAAGCTCTTCGATAGCTGACACGCCAGAGAGACAATGCAGCCGTACTGAGCCCAATCCGAAAGGAACCACGCTATTTGACTTGGGATGAGTTGCTGTGATACAAAAAACACATCAGAAGTCTTGAAAGAAAAAAAGCTAAACTTAAGTATTACGTCAAGACTGACTTCATTGCTTTAGATTCTTTGTGTTGGTAGGAGTGATACAGCAAACTTGCTGCCGTTATGTTTACGTGCCACTCTTTTGCTTCTGTAGTTAGACTCTTCAATCAAAGACCTGACCCACCCTCCAGAATCAAACCATCAACACAGGAGTTAGTTCCTGACTTGCTGCAGTTTGGTCATGACAGAATGGAAACCTGCCTTCCATTGTGTCATTCATAACTGGGTCCACAAAGAAAAAAGAAAAAAAAAGCTTGTATAGAGATTGAAATTCAAGTTGTTTTTTTCTTCTTCCCAATGTGCATACGTGTGTCAATCAGCAGAGCTAACACATGGCACCGCACACTCTGGCATCGGAAATAAAAACTTAAAAACATGCTGATAAAACACTAAATTAGACTAAACATCAAGTTGGTAGAGCATCTGCTGCACATTAACTTTTAGAACGAGGACTTTACTGATTTGGGTCATTTTTTCCCCACCAGCTGTTGTATCAGGATTTCCTTCCAGCTGTGCGTGTAATTAGTTTCTCATCAGTATTACCACCAGAAGCCCCATTAAGGGAGGAAGATTACACCCACAATCTAAGCAAAACCAAATATTCAACCTTTATCTTTTTATTTTTTTTATAAACCCAAATGTCTTGTTGCTATCAAGACATTTGGGATTGATGTGCGTAGCTGATGGATCAAGCATGAAAATTGTGCAACCAGACAAGAACTTCTAAAAAAGTTGAGACAGAACATTTATACAAAAAAAATGTTTTGTTCAATAAATAATGCCAATTAGTGACATTTGTCAGTTTCTTAAATATCGGGAATAATAAGGCTGCTGCACCATTACTTAACAATCTCATTAGTGCATGTTCTGCAGTGACTCTGTGCTCCTGTTGTGTTTTTGAAAAAGAAAGCGAAAAAAATGCAAGAAAGACATTTGGAGAGTGAAGAAACTGAGATATCTGCATACCCTGCAGCAAATGCTGCTGTATCACGCTTCAAACTGGTGAAATTGTTTATTAAGCCTTCAGCTATGTTTTTTAAAAGTGAAAGAATTTTCCCTAATCTGATAATACAATTTAGACAATTGACCTTCCAATGTTGTGTTGTCATTATTAGCATAGATAGCAAAAGGTGACATAAAGAATAGACCATGCATTAACAGTATGTTTTACATGATCAGTTTGTCCCAAGCATTAAGGTGGGCAAGATTTCATATTTGTTCTCTGCCACTTTGACCCCCCCCCCCCCCCCCCCCCCCCCCCACACACACACACACACACACACACACACACACACACACTTGCAAGCACACAAACTTTGCACCTGCTGCACTCTGAATATAAAACAAAATGCTCTCAGTCAAATTGCATCGTTCGTCCTGCAAATGCTGGTGTATTAAATACACTTACAATTAAGATTTTTTTTTTTATTTGTTATTAGTTGTGTTTTCTACAGAGCTGTTCTCTGCTTTAGATTTTAAAAATAATAAAGCGTCCTTTTCATGTAAAACGTCTCAAAACTACTTCATCACCGGAGCAGCTAAATGTCCCGCTGCTGTCAGAAACGAAATTAGAAGTATAACCACTCACACACTGACGCACAAACAGATCATTAGATACAAAACAATATCACCATTCGTTCAGGGATGTAATGAAAATAAAACTTACCACCAGATGGGATAACTTGCCATGACATGCGTAAGCCCAGAGAGCAACAGGAAACATCCAAGGTATATCATCCTTAAAGTTTCGCTAAAACTTCTCCAGCAGAAAGCCTACATGCGCGCTCATGTGCGCACCGAGATTTTAACGGAAGATTTAGAAAAATAAAACAACGAATCCGCACCAATGGATTTTTATTTCTATGATCCAGAAACACTGAGGGATAATCTATCTTTCGCGACTACTCGTGGCAGAACTCGGGAGCCAAATATTAAAAGTTAAAAGCTGCTTGCTTTTTTTTTTTTAGGACCCAATCAGCAGGTATTGCCAAAGGGGGAATTCTGATGATATGTTCCCTCTGTTGCCTAGTCAGGCAGCTTGAACTCAGACAACGGAATGAGCTAATTTTAAGATGTGTTTTAGTGCTCATTGAGAATTGGTCGCATTAGCATGCAGTGTGTGTGATATATAATGTTGTTTAAAGGAGAGAGGGAGGGTCTGAGGGGTTTTAAATAGACATCGGAACCCCTGTGGATTGCGTAGCTATAACAACCTGTCCGGATTTCACTCCCTGGCTTGAAGCTTCTAAAATGCAGAAATAAATATGTGTGAATTGCTTTAGACTATTATTAAGGTCTCCAGTCCTTTAGTCGTGCCTGTTTGCCATGAATGTAAAATTAGAGGTTGAGACGTTTTTCCAACGGACTGGTGGATTCACAATTAACTGAATAAAACCAGACTAAATTGATAAACTGCTGTTAGAAAGACATCGTCAATAATTTGACCATATATCTATATTTATTTATTCTTTAATGTGTGTAGTTAAATCTAAAATATTTGGATTGATGTCACTACAGCAGTAAATTACGCTCTGAGATTGCAAAATGGAAAAATAATCTCTGATGTTAATGTTCTTGTCATCATATAAATTAGAGGCATCCTGAGGTGAAGGTAAAAAGGATTAATTAAGGAACGTTTTTTTTTCCTTCACATGGTTTTTCCGGCACTGTTATAACTGTGATGCTCACATCTTGAGGAGCCTAACTTTAAATACGACAGTTTAGGCCTATTCCAACAAAAATAGTGGATAACATTGGCCGCACCACTGAGTTTAAATGGCAGACTGTCTGTTTCCCTTTCTCAGTGTCAAGTGGCTGTTGATAGCTGATCTGGTGGGAGGTGTCTCCGTTTACAGGCACTGATGCTCACTTGAAGATTAAACAAACTGTCCTAGTTGTGTAACATCAGTAAATAATGGACTGAACAAAAAACATCTTTGTAAATATAACTCAGTAACTGAAATAGTCAATCAGCTGTGGCCCTTTTTCACTGTTATTTTCCCAATTTTTTTTGTCAGCTTGTGTTGTTGTCTAAAAAAATAAAAATAAAATAATAACAGTAATAATAATAACTTCAATTCTATAGAATTTTATCAATGTTTCACTAAGACTTTGCACGTTTGTATCTTGAAGGGACTGAAAAAACATGTGCATATTAATGAAGCTGCAGTGACTAATATGAAAACAGGACCCATTTTGATTTAAATATTTATAACAATATTTTTTTTATTTTCTCTGATTGAACTTTTCTATGAGAGTTTGAGTTTACGTTTACTTTACCTGCTAGAGCTAATTTGTACATTATCATCTAGATGGTTATACAACATTATGTCAAACTCTCATTGTTCTGTAATTTCCCAAAAGTGTTCACATGCTTAACTTTGATGATTTGCCTGGAGGAGGCAAAACATGATACACACACACACACACACACACACACACACACACACACACACACACACACACACACACACACACACACACACACACCCTGAAGCATAAAGATGTTAGTGCCATCCAGTGGAGGTTGTTGCCCATTGCAACCTTAACAAAGCCACGGAAACAGAGGCCTGCCACCTACAGTACAAGTCCGCCTTTTTACATTCAGTCGTGGAAAGTAACTAAGTACATTATTCATGTACTGCAGAGGTTTAGTTTCAAAGTACTTGTTCTTTTGGGTATGTCCGTTTTCTGCCACTCTAGCTTCAACTTCACTGGATTTCATGGGGAAACAGTTTACGTTTTGCTTGACGACATGACACAGCTATAGTCACTAGTTTGCAGACTTTACATAGAAAAGCTACTTAATAAAATATGACGCATTGTTGCAGGCTACATGAAGTAATTAAGGCGTCCTAGATCAGCTACAGCAATAAAATGCATCTTGGTCTAAGCATCAACAATAACAACCTCATATGTGGTAATATGTAATAATATAACTTGGACAGGATATGCATAGTGAGTGCTTTGCACAAACACTTCACCACTGCCTACATCCACAAGGATGTTGCCATGAAAGGCTTCTGATTAATATTATGCTGATAAAGTTTTATAAGTCTACCAAAGTTAGAGTCTATTTCATTTAATAGTCTATTCCAGACATTGTCCTTCAATGACCAAACTTAAAGTGAATGACTGGAGAGGTACACAGAGTAGCCGGAGGGTTTCGGCAGCTGCAGAAGGGGGAAATCTGGAAGTTATAGAGCAGCTATGAACCGGGCCTTTTTTCTCCCCAGGAGCTGTCAGCACTGGCACAGAGGCCAAGACTTCGAGGGTGTTAAATGCATGTGAAAAATGTGATGCCTGTTCAACTATGCCCACTGACTGTAGTTCATTTAGTTCAACTAGAGATTTAATAAATGCTAAAATGTTCAACTTCTACATACCATACAAAAAAAAAAAATCAATCAAATTATAGTTTTATATGAAGTGGTCACACAGTGAATACACTTTTCCAAAGCAATCTATTCATCAAGCTGCAGACTGGTTTATGTTCATTTCATCTCCATCAACACGTTTCCCACCACGCTGTCTCTGCAGTCCATCCATCCAGGTTTTCCCCCGAGCAGACAGAAGGACATCATGGCACCTCTGTGTGCCCATGGTGACCTCACCGCGATGATGATGTCATTTAGCAAAGTGCCGTTAGCAGCGAGTCTTGTCATTGCTCTGCATCACAGGCCTCAGTCAGACTCCCACTGTTTGACAGAAAACAGCTACACCAACATAGTGCAATACACAAATATTGAACTAATCACAGTTTCATTACTTCACTGACTTTTCCATGAATTTTTTCCGTGCCACGAGGGTGTTAATGCTTATTTGTGCATTTAGGTGTCCAAGATGCAACATAGAGAAAAGTTTGATTTAACTGCAGCTTCTGCGCGTAACAAATTAAGATTTTTGTTGTGTACAAATGTGACAGCACCACTAGATGTCAGCGTTGTAATGGAATTACAATATCTATTGTCACGGTTGAACTTAAAAACAGAAACAAATTCTCTATCTCAAGTTTGTTTGGATAGCACCTTTCAAACACAGAGGCAATTCAAAGTACTTTAATAAAGCAGGGCCATGCATAAGAACAAGATTTAAAAACAGGAAAAATTAAATAAAACAAAATAGAAGACAGTTATATATATATACAAATTAGAATGACAAAAAATAGTAGACCAGAAATACACATAACACTGGACAATTATTCGTTCCTATTTATTCCCTGGGAAATGTGTATTCAGTATCGAGCTTAGTCAGCCTCACATTGAGGTAGACTTCTGTTGCTCTGATCATTTAGAAAGGGACCTGGTGGATAAAAGTTCATCAGTTTTTCATGCTGTTTAGTTCAAGCAATCATGAAATAAATGCATGCTAAGGAAGTTGAAATCTCTCAGATTATGCTATCCAATCTAATTTACTCTGTTGTGTTGCTAAATGCAATTTTTTTTCTTAGTCTTCAAAAACTAACTCATATGTTCATTTAGAAACACAGAAAAGATGACCAGCAGCAGACCAACTCGACTCTTAATTCTGTTTGAGTTACAAGCCTTTCAGGGGAAAAGGGAGGAGAGCTGTACCTCAATAAGTTGTGACACACTCCACAAGCTCACACCTGGAAATAACTCATCACTTTCCCTTGTACTTCTCCGTTGGTCTCCAGACATGGGAAACAAAGCAAAGGGTCTGTCTGTCCTTTGACTTTATCTTCAGGATGGGCATTACCACAGGCGTTGACGTCCCTATCTCGCCTGCTCGCCTCTTGGTAATACAGGGTGTAAAAAGGCTTCTGATAAGACAAATCAAGGGATACCACTTTCAAATCTTAATGTAAACGATCTCTGTAGCCTCCGAGGTTCTACTTGTTGCTTTTGAGCCCAGAACACACCTACACATGTCATGTGTGTGTTAGCGGAGCATGAGAATAGATATTAACTTCAACATATGGTTGGCCAATTAAATGAGTGGTTTGATGAGTATGAAAACAAGTAAATAATATGCAATTGCCTTCGTAGTCACCAGATCTTCACCCAGCTGAGACAGATTAGATAACGCTCTTTCTGAAGAGCAACAGTTGAAGCTTGGATAGATCCTACTGATAAATCAAAAGTATATATTAAAGTGCTTTGCAGAAAAAGAAGAAGAAAAAGCAAGAAGCAAAATTGAGCCTACGGACTTCACATGATGATCAAAATGAAGCTTTGTCTGCCACCTTGAGATTTCTGCAACTTCTAATAATAGATTTAGAAAGATTAGATTGAAATACGTTGTGAAATTATTTGAACAAAAAGAGAGGTAGAATCGAGAATGATCTGTATTAAAAAAGGTTTGATGCTTTTGAAAATGTCCTGAAGGTAGCATGTTGAAGGGAATAGTAAAGGTCCAAGGACTGGTCCCTGTGGTACTCCATGAGTGTAACTGAGGATTTCTTGTCCCCTATAGCCACACAAAAATGTCCTTTCAATGAGATAGGACAACTAAATCTAAAACAGTATGTAAAATACCCCCCCAGTACTTATGACGTTCAGTTAATATCAAAAGGTCAACTGTAGCAATAAAACAGATGCCGGTTTTGTCTTAATCCTTTAATGTGTTGGAGTCACAACTAATATCTGAGAATGAGAAGCAAATAGGTGCACCTGAAGGCCTAAAATCATTCTGTCTGGTTTCTCAGATAGTTGTGTTAGCGCTGAGGTCACACATTAAGCAAGCTGGATGAAACTCCAGAGGCCAGAAAACATGAAGAGACAAAGCCGCTTTAATTATAGGAACAGCCCTGTGTGTCATATCAGGGTGCAGTGTTTTCTTTCAACTGCTGAGAGAGAGAATTTGAGGCTCCATATCTCCACCTTCTCTTAGTCTCTTCTTCTTCTCTGGTCTTTTCCACACAATGACACTTTCCTCTGGGTCATCCAAGGTTGCAATCAGCTGAGAGGGAGGCTGCACAGACTCCAGCTGCTCAGCTTGACTCTGTCTTGTTTCATTAACGCTAAGTAAAGCAGATCATACCATTCCATCAACACCACCTGCTGGTCAAGAGCACGACCCATTCACTATACGTCTACCATATCGTCTGTCTTCGTACAGCAACCTGTACTTTCCTGGCTGGAACTCTCTCCACATGTCACTACTTTCACTGTTGAGACTGTGTTGTGTCATTGTAGATGCTTTCTCCAGTGAGACGAAGTGAAGCTGTATGAATGGCTTGGTTTGTTCAAGGGAAAATAGAAAATTGCAATTCTGTAAACACTATTAAAGCAGCGTGTTGAACAGGTTGCTGGGAAACCAAAGAGTGGATTGTATCATGCAGCTTTAGCAATAAAAAGATCAGTAGACTGTGGTTTGATATTAATGTCAGATATTGATTGTCGGCCGCCAATGGGATAAAAATGATAATAAAATAAACCAAAAAGATGCCTTTAGAATGATCATCTCTGTCATGTCACACCAAACTCAAGTTAAGAGATTGATTTTGGAATATCATGTTACAACCAACCATTTCACCTTGCTTTATAGGCATTTCATGTTTCCTCCCACAGCAGCAGCAGCAGCAGCTTAGATGTGCCTACTTAAGCAATTTCAAGAATGGACAAGCCGCCACATGCTCACATACAATTTGGCTCAAGTGTGTCATAATACTTCACTAGAAAATGTGCATGGACCACAGGTTACATGCCACAAATGAAGCACCGAGATTAAGTTCCACCATAGTGCTTTTTGATAGGAAGGTGCTCCTTCTTTAAATTGCAGCCACTGTTTTGGTGTCTCTACAGAAGGTAAGTCTGAGGAAATTCTGTAATCTTTTAGCTCTGAGGACACCTTTTAATGGAATCTTTTCCTAATTTAGTTACTTTTTGTTGGGAATTGCTCCTTGATGTCCTTCAACCCACTTTAAAATCTATTCATTAGCAATATCTGATTGGTTTTCTCTCAGGGATGCAATCAAACCAACGCAGGAGGTTGACAGAGCTTTCACTGAGGTTTCAAAAAACAACAGCCACCTCTCCAGCCCACGAGGACGGACTTTTTTCTGAATCCTGAGAACTGCTGCACACGGTGCACCCGACGCCTGAAACAGCAGAGTGGCGCAGACGCACCGTCAGCCTCCAAACCTAAGCCACAAATTATGTCTGGTACATGGAAAAGATCATGTGGCCCTGCAGCGGAGTAGGGGTGGTGAGAACGAGGAGTTTGGTGGTAACTGGGTTGGGATTGGACGGATACGATTTACATTCCTCTCCAGGGATGTGATATCAAGACAAGGTCAGACCAAGGCTAATACATAAGACTCCAAGGAGAGGGAGGAGTAATCTAATCTTTGCTCTTTACCTCTTTACTCAAAATGACTTTTTTATGTAGAATACAATACCATATTTTATGTTAACTCTGCGTGTTGTATCATTTTCCACAAGATACAATCTGTCTCGCATTATATTAACGACCTACATCTTTATGGATCTCTTTATTTGCCTGATAAATCTGGACATTCAGCCGATACCTTGCACACAGTGTTTGTCAATACTATACGTTGACATACTTTCAATGCATTTTGGGAGATTCTTTTGTAGGAGTTGCCTTCAAGAAAATACCTCAAACTCCATCAACGTCCCATAGCACATTCCATCTCATTTGAATAGCCGGCGCACAGACAGACTAACCTCAATGCCCAGAGGAACCTCATTGTAATTGCAAAAGAAATGTTACACTGCAGACTAACACTTGGAGCTGAATAGAGTATTCTAGTCACACTTGCAGCTGAAACAAAGTTGACTTTTTCTACACCGTTACTTAAGGGTGACTTTCTCATGGATACCTGATACCACTATTTTCGGATGGAACCATGATATTTGCATGTAGAATGCGTCATGCAGCTTCTGAGGGAGAAGTAGAGGAGGGTAAGGTAGTTTCTCCAACAGCAGAGAGGGGGAAATATCCTGACAGCCTAAAGAGATTAGTGTCCATTACCAAACAAATTTCTGCTACCACCTACAACACTTATGACAGCCCTCAGTTCAACCCTCATAGGAGCGCTGGTTGAAAATAAAAAAAATAACACACACTTTTGTCCTCATGGCCATGCTCCCTCGACACCAGAATGAAACAAGCTCTGTTTTCTTGGTTGCCGGGTCTGAGAAGAGGGGGCGAGTGTGTTTTAAGAAGGGTGTGGGAATCAATTATCCCACTCAAGAGACATGCAGGACCAGTGGGTATTGCTTAGGATTAGTGTCCATTCTTGTCATGTACTGACAAACCCTCCTGCTGATCTCCTTAAAACCAGGTGTTATTAAGAAGCACAGCCCTTACTGGGGGCCTTTAGGCTTTTGAATGACTGCCCTTTAGGAATGACTGACAAGCTTATAATGTTGAAAAAAAGTGCATTCCTGTGCTTTCATGTGCTCACCTGTGTGAATTGTGTGAATGATATTGAGCATGAGCTGAAAGTGAAATCATGCAAACAGCTAATTGATAGGACTGCTTTGATTAATCCTGTTATACAAGTATATTATCTATCATCTTGTGTGGAAAAGGTTAGGCAGCATTTTGTTGACATTTTTTTATTTTAAGGTAATAGTTTGACATTTTGGGAGATATTCTCTTCAATTAGCCCACTTAGCACAAAGACTGGAAACAGAGGGAAATAGCCTGGCTCTGTTTGAACAAAACAAAATCCGTCTACCATCAACTCTAACGAAAGCTTTATCTTTTGTGTTTAAGTGTAAAAGTGCAAAGGGTAATTTTACTGGGGGTTATGTTCAGGACTATGTCTTGGCTCTGAGCGGTTGTCAGGTAACCAATCGGAGACTTCAGGTAGTTAAGAAACTGTCCGACATGTAGAATCATTCTACAGGCTACACATGCAGATGCACAAAATGATTTCAGGCCTTCATGAGCACTTGTATGTTTCTATGAAGTCTTGAGAAATCAGCCCTGACCTCTTAAACTTTATTTAAATAATCACATACATAGCATAGATGGAATTTGACCCATTCTAAGCATTAGGAGCAATGGGCTGTTGTAAAGAAAACGGGAGCCACTTGGGGTTCAGTATCTTGCTCAAGGACACTTCAACCTGTGCTGCCGGGGATCAAACCACCGATCTTGTGACTTAAAGACGACCCCCTCTATCCCCTCAGCAACAGCCGCCCCAAAAGCCCCCAAAAGCAAATTATCCCCTTTTCTTGCTGAGGATTAGATGAAAAGATCAATGGTACTCTCTGTTGAATATGAAGTTTCAGCCAGCAGCTGGCTAGCTTAGCTTAGCATAAAGACTGGAAGCAGGAGGTAAAAGCAAGCGTGGCTCTGTCGAAGACAATAATATCTCCTTAACGTACGAAAAACCTCATTGTGACGACAAGACTTCAGGATGACACTGCACCCGCATATAACCTCCTGTCAAAACCTCCAAGTTGAAGTTTCACACTTAAGTTTTTGTTCAGGCTGAAGAAATAAGATATCAATTGTTAATTTTAGCCTGCCGGCTGCTGGCTGTAGCCCTGTATTCAATAGACAGATATATATAGGATCAATCTTCTCATATTATTGTCCGCCAGAAAGGGAATACACTAAATGTTTGCTTTTGTTTAACATTCCACAATGCAACAGGTCAACCTGTCATGTTCACTCATACTCAGATAACACACAATGGAAAAGGTGAATAACTGGGGATCTGTTGACAGGAACGATCATAAGAGATCAAGTATCATGTGAAACATGCAACCATGAATTATCAAGCTTGCTCACTTCAATCTCTAATTTGAAGGGCGATTTTGTTTACACACAGTAAGTAGAAACTTGGCTCCGTGAAGCCACTTGTCCCATCTACGGCTGTTTGTGATCTGCGGTGAACGGAGTGGATATTGTTTGAGATTGGGAATGAATAGACTTCATCCCGAATCCTGGCAGGAGCGCTCCCCAGGTGTAGCTGAGAAAACCTGGACCCTTCCCAAGTTCAGATACCTCTCTCTCTCTCTTTACGTGCCAGAAATCAAGGTGTGTGCGGACACAAAAGATGTCAGTTGGTAGCTGAGCCACTGAAAGGTGTTTACACAGGAGTTAAGCAGGGTTGTCCCTGACTAAATACATTCTCAGCTGGCAGTCAGTGGATATTATTTACAAATCAAGAGGTCAACCGTCAACAAATCTGTAATACTGATTCGTACTTATTATGGCTGTCATGCTTGACAGGTTGGTGAAATATTCCCTGTCATTTAACCACCTAAGTCTATGTTTTAAAGTGATCCATTTAAATGGATTTTAGTCATCTCTATTTATGAAAGAATCCATTGCTAAAAGCTTTGCTACGTTATATCTTCATGTCTGTATTTTACAATGGTGTAGCGTTCTAGTGAGTTTGTTAAACAATCTTTTCAGGGACAATAACTAACCATTTTGGTAATCTTCAAATCTTATGCAATCAAATGCGTAGGAAGAGTAAATATTTTTCAAGAGCAGGCCTGCCATAGCGATCAGATTACTTGTAAGAATGATTGATAGTTTGCCAATTGATTTATGGCGCTCAATAAGATATTTTTCAAAGCGATTAAAGGTTTCATCTTTAGCTCTTGCGAAATCGCCTACAGTTATATTTGCGGATAAATTAGCTTTCTTCCCTGTGAACTGCGGGTGAACTCCTGGTTAAGGAGAAGTGATCGCCGTGTCTCGCAAAAGGCAAGACCAGACTGATATTTAACTTCAACAGACAATCTTTAACTAAAATCTACTGAACGGGCAGCCTATTCAGTAGTGTATGATGCATTATTGACCGATGAAATCAACACAGACGTGACAATATATGGAGCATATGAGTAGACTGGTTTGGCAAGGTCGAGAGCAAAACTAAGACAGTTTGCACTATAAATCTCTCCATGATGGAAAAAGTATTACGATAATTCACTTAAGTCAAAATATCAACGCTATATTGAAAGAAGAAATCCTGCATTTAAAACCTTGCTCACTCACACTACTAACAGAAGTAGCTATTTGAGCAGAATGCACTTTAAAGTTGCTAAATTCCAAATTCAGTGCAAGGTTGAGGGATTGCCTCCACACGGCTCTCAACATGGCAACAACTGAGCCGGCGGCTAACAGCTAAAAGGTGCTTACAGCATGATCAGTGCAAACAACGCCAACAGTGCTTACAGAGCGGACAGTATTAACCTGAGGGGTAACTGTGGGGGGGGGGGATGCTTTGGCGACGATGCCGTGGGTGGGGGCAGCGTTATCAGCTGTAGAGCGGTCCAAAGTGGCGGCGATTAGCTAGCCAGTGCGGTACAGACACAGGGACTCACATGCACTAACATGCACCCTCAGCCAGACCGTCTACACATAAACAAAGCACAGAGAAGCTCAGGTTACAGCACACACACACACCTGTGGAGATTCTCTGCACAGGTAAACATAACTCCACATTTTTTTTTCCGAATTGGAATTCAGTATCGAAAATAAAAGCACTTGTTATCAAGCAAAATGTCCACCGAATAAAATGTTTAGTCTACGGTTGTAGTTGGTTCAGGTGGAATTTTAACTTTTTAAAACTGTTGGGCAGTTTAATGTATAAAAGAATGCATCATATTTTATTTGCGCATTATATGTTTTCTGTGTACCTGGAAAGTAACTCCAGCTGTCAGATGGAGTAAAAAGTAGCACACGATATTTCAAAGCATAAAGCATAATGTGCAACTCAAAAACCTACTAAATATGTCAAAACTTCAGATTGAAAGTTCATTCTTAACGATGGAAACAGTTGACAAAACCACTTTGACATAAGGTCCTCTTGTGTTAAAATTGCTCCAGTATTTGCTCCGGAGCTTTCAATCGTATCACACGCTCTTCTTCAGGAGATGCTGGCCTTTGTGGTGCGCATGTTTTGACATACAGCCCATGTCAAAACTCCTCGTGCAGTGAGAAGGCTATATCACTATAGTGAAGTACATATACTTTCCACTGCTGCAGAAAAAAAGTGCAAAGTCTGGCTACAACATCTTTTTTTTAATGTATTTTTTGAATAGGGACTTCACTTCAATACAGTTCAGTGGACTAGTATAAATTGTATCCTGCTTCTGCTGGATTATACAAATTCAGGGTTTGCCATTCTGGAAATAAACTGTCACTGAGTGATGGTAAACAAGTATTTGATCATATACAGGCCAGCTCAGACTGACCTCAGTCTGCACAAACACTGACGGTATGGTGCTTAAAACGCCCACAGAAGAGAAACTGTCATTCCAATCGTATAAATGAAGACAACTGAGTCTGTCTCAAACCTGAGAGAGAATTGTGAATCAACTCGGCACTCTGTATGCATTGCCATATTATTCTCTCTCTCTCTCTCTCTCTCTCTCTCTCTCTCTCTCTCTCTCTCTCTCTCTCTCTCTCTCTCTCCCTCCCTCTCTCTCTCTGCTGATGGGAGGAGCGCAGCGCTGCTCCTCTCTGTATAAGAAGTGTTGAACTTTCAACAAGGGATTTTACACAGCTACTCAGGAGAAACGAAATGATCTGCCCTGGAGCCGCAGCAAAATGCTGGATGGACACCTACTCCTGGGATGGTTAACGTTCACAGTTATAGTGTATCTTCTCAACTTGCCTGGACCAACCGCAGCATATTTCGGGTAAGAACAGATATGTCCATGATGCTGCTTTCATTGATTTGATTGGTTCCTGAATTACAAAGCAGGTAACAACTTTTTGTTTCTCCTTCAAAACTGACTGAAAACTTTTCTTTAACACAAGTTTATTTAGCGAGACTTCAACGAAAGTAATCTAATTATACTTGGATTCGTTGTACGAGTTGTTTTGATTGCACTGATATCTGCGGGTCAGTGAGGTGTCATTTTTGCGGCGGTTGCGCAGCGCTCAGCGGCCTCGCAGCTGGTGGCTGCGGCAGGTTGTCTGCACATGATTTGGCCTCGCTGAAGCTGCTAACAATTTAAAAAAAAAAAGAAAAGAAAAAGAGTGTGACAAGCACGGTCAGCGTGTATCTTAGCAAGCCCACGAACACAGCATCTATTATAGGTCGTTACACGCAGCCTCGGAGTAATGTTGGCCGAGGAGAGTTCACCCCATTCTTTCCCTGACAATTGAGCCAGCGCCCGCTGTAAAGTAACCCCTGGGCACGTTTGAATGGCAGGTAGCGGTCGAGTGATTATTTTGCTGAAACCCTTGTAAAATCATATCCTTAGTCGACTCAGAAAACAGCCGCGGAGCGAAAGGTGAGTGTATATGCCTCAGACTCCACAGCTGGTAACAATAAAGCAATCTGGTGGCCGAAACGTCTGCTCAGCTTGCACAGAAAATTCCCCCATCCAGCATAAACATCACACAACTCGAGCAGTTTTTTTTTTTTTTTTTTTTTTCTTTCTATTTTCTGCTGCCTCAATCAACTTTAAAACACACTTGGAACACGTGTAAGGAAATTAATCAGAAAAATTTAGCATTTCATGAATCATGTCATGTACACAATGATGTTTAATTTAGAAAGAGCACAAGGGTGTATATTTCAAAGTAAGTCATTCCCAGGGAACGCCTTGGATTTTAGGTGTAGCCCACTATGACCTCCACTTTAGAGTGCCTACTAATGCACTGAACTCCAGTTTGCCTACTCACATGACCTGCACTCTTCGTTTTTTCTTCTGTCTCAGTTACAGAAGAACATTTATCCTGCAGGGACGCCAAGGTTGTTCAAATGAGGTCAGCATGTCAGGTGGGAGGGCAGCCATGTTTCACCTGGAACTGAAGAGGTGTTTTTTTTTTTTTTTTAATCCTAAAAAGCCTCCCCAGTGACAACTGACTGATTTGGAAACTGTCGGAACAAAATGTACCAAGGTGGCATGTCATACTATGCAGAAGCACGATCTTGGTGCTTTTCTGTATCTACAAATATCGGTGTTGATGGGTGCCGTTGGTGCGCCCCTGGCCTGCTAAGAGTGCAGACGTTGCACAGAGACAAAAGGCGGTAGGCTGCGGAGTGATGACACTTAAAACCTTTCCAGCAGAGTCAAATTTATGGCAGGTATGGGTGTTGTGCAGGATCCAGGAGTGTTTGTTGATCTGAGAACTGTGGTGGTGAATCTGCAAGAGAGGACAGGAAGTGTCCTCTAAGGGCCCGTTAGACTCGTGTGTTAGACTTGTCGACCTGTTGAAGCGGGATCTACCTTCTCCTTGATAAGATATGGTGGTATAAAATATAAAAGGATTAGCAATTTTGGGAGTACTGAATCATTTTCTAGATATCAAACTGTCTGAATTAACTTGATTGTTCTGATTAACACAGATTTTCACATCTGGTTAATGTTGTCGTCTTGGGTGTTGCACCGAAGTGTTCTCATCTGAGTGATGTAAACATGCTGCGCGGCACCTGTAATAGCTCTGTGTGATGGAAATATCTCAGCCCTTCTCAGTAAAACGTCATCATCCGTAATGCACATGCACACATCGACTACATTCTCTGTCTCTGTCTTTGGTTTCAGCTCCAAAGTTGCACTGGAAGGACAAATGTAACCCTCCTCTCTGTTTCTGTCTCCCTCCTTCTAGCAGTGTCGCCCTTGGCAGGCAGCATGTATTAAGCTTGACGTGCCAAATTGGCACTCGCATCAGCCTTAATGGTCTTAATGGTAATGCATATTTACTCATTCAGTTAGCACTTGTTTTCAATTCCCTCTGTCGGTCTGTTCTCTATCTGTGGCCTGTGTAGCGCAGCGAGACATGTGGTATTGCGATACTCCAGATTTATTATTCCGCGGCCCGGTGAGGAGGGAATATGAATGAGTGTCAGTGAATGATTTAGCCCTGCAGCTGAGGAACATGAAACATAGTGAAAGAGCCTGCACAGGTGACACTGATACAAAATGTGACTGCCCCGTGGCCAACTTCCCAGAAACTCGACACCGGTGACACTCCGGCACAGTCCTGCTCGGCTTCAACTGTGGGCCACACTCGCACAAACCTGTTCAAATAAATATTCCATGAGCACGAGGCATCCTCGGGCCTCTTGAGTACTGATTTACTCAAAATAGAGGGTCAATGTTGCATACCCAATTTCCAGAGTGCGGTGGAGCGTAAGTGTAACATAAACACAATCTCTCCTGCCCATAGTCTGCGCGGCCGAGGGTGGGGTGGGATTCCTGGCGTAGTCAAGCACTCGCTTAAATTGTCATCCTTTGCCACAAGAATGTGAGCGCTCATTTTCTTCCCCCCAGCCTGTTGTGGCAGGTGCTGGTTCTGCTAAATCCGTTATCATTAGAATTTGAATCGGTGGCGTTTGCCGAGCTTTCGTTACTTGACTTAATAGGTTACAGCACCTTGATGAGATGCTGTGTAAACTGTCGGAGAGGGAAGTGTTTGCTCAGTTGACCCTGTCGGGGCTCCGAGGGCTCCCTGAGACGTCTGTCGGTTTAAATTTGAGTTTCGGTGAAAGGCATGTCATTCTGTAGTCTTGTAAACTCTGCGAGTCCTAACACTGAGTCAAGAGTTTGTTTTTATTTGGTTCATGTGCGACATATACAGGAAGGCTGCCCACAGTAATGCTGCTGGGATTTACCAATCACAGAGGCACCGCAGCATCCGGAAGAAGCAAATCTAGTGGTTGCTATTACTTGCTTTTTAATCATCCTCAAAGAATCTATCATCAGTTTGTTCCTGATGCCCTTTCAGATGGTATTATTGTTTTCAGCGCTCCATTAAGTGAGGCAGAATGCCAAAAACAACAGGATAACAAATGGGATGTGTGTAAATTTACAGAGGAGGAAGGATTTTTCAGTTTGCAGCTGTAAAAGGTTTTATCACTGTGCTGAATTAGTTCCTAGTGTGTGTCGAACAGCAGCGTGTTTTAAAGTTTAAAGTAGCCTCATTTCTTTAGCACAGCTCAGAAATATTACAAGTTGTTTTTTAAGTGGCTCCATGTAAACATTTCCTTTTGGTCCCCTCGTCTGTCTCCCTTCCCATCTTCTGGTTCGCCTGCCTCATGTGCGTGCCGGCATCCCTGCAGTGGTTTGTGGGGAGCTGCTGGGTGATTACCACTCATTAGAAGCAGCACAGTTAGTGTGGGCTCAGGCTGGCGATGGCTGGCAGACAGTGGTGGCGGGCGTCTCATTACCAGGCCTTAAGGACTGATTAGCCCTGACGTGCAGCAGGGCGGGGAGCACCGTTGATAGAGGGATTTCCCAACTTCATAGGATATCCTGTGGCTATAGCCACACCTCAAAGGGTATCACTTTTACTGTGAGCCAAGAAGATAGGATTCTCTCAGCATTGGCGCTGTGACCGTGCAGCGTGGTGAGATCACGCAAACCTGGAGGCTTAGATAACGGACCGCATGGCCTCTGAAAAGAGAGAGCTTTGTTTTCTTTACATTTCTGTTTGATACATCAGGATTTGAGCTAAGCCATGCTTAGCTTTGGGTGCTCCGCTCTACAACGTCCCCGTGGAAAGGCCTGCTACGCCTGTGGATGCCACAGGGTGGTGCAGCGCCTTCCGAGAGCGCAGGATGGTCCTCAATCAGCACTTTGTAACCTTTTTGAGTAACAGTAGGAGAGTGGGAAATGAAATGTGAAAACATCAAATGCAAAGGCAGCCAAGTTTGTGTAAAAAAAAACAAAAAAACAACAAAAATACTTCTACATATGCTTAGTTGTGGTCAACTTGCATGACACGTTCAAAGTTTCTTTCAACTTCAGTTTACAGAGCAAAAAATCCCCTTTGCAGAGAATGTGATGTCTTCTCTAAACTAAGTAATGCGCAGCGTTACTGTTTGTTTAACAGGTTGAATTATCAAGAATTACAGAGTGGTACACACCTTGTTATTGAATAGGTTTCAGTGGTATTTGTAGTGGGTTGTTATGGGGCTCGTACTGTATAATAACATGGTTCCCATGAATATCTTTGAAGATTACATGGTTTGGTAAAGCTTTTGAAATGTGTTTGGCTTCCTCACATCCTAAAAACTTACAGTTCTGGTGTCATCAGCGTGCCGAGCAGACCGCAGCCAAGACATATTTGATTTTAAGGACTGTCCCACCAGTCAGCTGTGCACTTCATTGGTGGGAAGTCAGAAGATATGGGAAAGAAACTCCCGTTGAAGGAAACTGTTGTTGGTAATGCATGATGATCTTTGCAGATGGAGCTGGAGACATGGGCAATTTGCAAAACAGGAAAGCTAATATAGGCTCAAGATACTTTTAGTGGTCAGACATTGATGAGATGATGCTAGTTAGTGTGACCGCTATGTCCTGTGTTTTCCATCCTTGACCACAGGCGTTTTCGCTGCCTGGTTTGTGGGGATATACGAGACATGGCACTTCACATGAGTGCCAAGATTAGCAGATTGACAAACCCTCACTTAAGGCTTTGGTCTTCTAAAGAATAACTGTGCGTTTCTCATGTCTAACTCTGTTGTTTTTAGTCAATGTTGTCAGTTTTAAAACGTGGCTTTCCGCAGCAGCCAAAATGAAATCCTGGTTTTGAATCTCATGCACCTGCAAAGATGAATACTTTCATAAAGGATGAAAGAAAGTTGACCGTACATTTTCAATAACTGCAGGGCTAGACTTTTACTGCACTTAATCAGGACGTTCATCTTGCGTAAACACAATCCTATAGAAGCCTGACCTGACATGCACTGAGATGCTCCACTCAAACGTGTGTGTGTGTGTGTGTGTGTGTGTGTGTGTGTGTGTGTGTGTGTGTGTGTGTGTGTGTGTGTGTGTGTGTGTGTGTGTGTGTGTGTGTGTGTGTGTGTGTGTGTGTGTGTGTGTGTTTGCCAAATGGGTGTTATTATATAGACTAAGGTTTGCTTCAAAGGGCATATTTATCCATAAAGCCTGAGTATTAGTTTGAGAATGGACACAGTCAGAAGTACACTGACATGAATGGGCCTAGGCATGGCAGACGATCGACGCTGCGATTAACCTTGAAGTACTTTTGTTTCTCATTGAAAATGGCTCATTTGCATGACTTTCAACTGGTTGCTGCTGCTTTAATCATCAGTCAAATGTCAAGAGTCAAACTTTTTCCCTCAGGCAATAAATGAGCTGTGTGTACATGCACAGAAACTCATGCTACTGGGGAATATTGCCCAGGAGAGGCCAATTAACAACACTTTCCGTCTTTAACTTTGAAATTACTGTCAGTACACAAGCTTCAATTTTGCAGATTAAAAAAAAAACCTTTTCATTTTGCATTTGGGTTCTGCAGGACTTTCAGGAAAAAAACCAACTTATCTTTCAGTAGTAAAAGTAAATAACCGTGAATGAACTTAGCCACTTGTAGTTACCGAGGCATGAGTGATTGTTTTGTTTTGAATTTTGCGGTTTGACTTTGCATGCTTGGTTTATTCACAGGAGTGCTTTTGCCCAGTGTAACGGGAACGAACAAACCTGAGATCTCCAGTCTCCGCACACTTTTAAATATCTGCTTTACAGTTTTTAGCCGGTTTTGCTCTCTCACCAAATTACCATAGTCTGGGTCTTGTGTCTACACGTGCGAATCAGTGAGAGCCGAGAACAGTATGTGTGCCTGAACGTGTTTGGTGCGTCGGTGCGCTGGTACAGGGCTGCTCTGTGCCATGGTGTAGGCTAGAACAGGGGAGTCATGCGGACACTGCTGCATGCCCAATCTGTGCCAGTCACACAGTGACTATAACTGAGCTGCTGACCTTAGAAGCCTTGAGTTCTCACATAGCAGTTAAACCTCTTACCATGCCCCACACTCCCATTCCCAAACCCAGGTCCTGTAGTCCTACTTCTCAGCTACTAGTGCTCGCATTCACGGATTAAAAAATTAGTGCTGAACAGTGACTTTCCCCTTTTTTCTTTTTTCTTTTTTTTTTTTACGAATTGAAAGAAATAATATATTTCTGCTTTTATGCGGAAAAAACTGAGTGAAAATATGCATCATGTCATTCACATTTAAAATATCAAAAGGGTACATGCACAGGAACTCGACCCAATCAGCCAATTAGGGGGAGTAGCCTGATGCAGCCTATGTTGGTTGTATATGACCAGAAGGGACAGCAGATGATATAACATTGGGTCATATCCTGTTAAGTCATACAAGATAGCGGACTTTCCCCTCTCACATTGGAAATGGCAGTGCTGGTAGACGTCGCATGACATCCCCACAATGCAGAAAGGCTCATTACTCAACTAATAATGACTTGCAAAGTCCCAGGCCAGTACCACTTTGTTTTCAAAGTCGTTTTGTCATGTTACTGTACTGTGTCAGCCACAGCTTGTTAGGAGTAGTCACAATACCCAGTGCTTTCAACCAGTGACTAATCTTATCTTAGCCTCATACGTAATCGTTTACTCTTTCCCCTATTTCTGGCTTTAATGACTCGGGGGAAAGAACGGTGTCACTATGGCTGTTGGGGAGAAAATATCGGAGTTCAATGCAGGATTTTGTCTCTTATAAACGTTTTAGAGGCGGACAATAGCCTGGAGACTCCCTTTACCAGAGAGTCATTCGACACTGATTCATGGTTTCTTCAATTATTCACGTTTAAGCTGTGGAGCACACTGTCAGCTATAGTTGGAGTGGGCCAGAGGGAAAACACCACACAAACTCACATTCCTACAACCTCTGGCATGGCCTGGCGTGATACACCAGATGGGACTTGGGCAGGGTGGTCTGAAGTTCATCCAACATTTCTGAGAAAAGAACACACTTTTTCCCCCCCAAAAAGGAGCATTTTAAACACTGAAGGCATGGAGGAAAAAGTGAACGAGAGAAAAGGAGATCAGCACTGGCGAGTTTAAATTTCTACAGAAAGCCAATGTTTGATTTCTAAGAAAAAAACGTACAGATTGCTATCAGGTGAGCATGGTACTTTGTCTTCATGACAGCTGAACTGTTCCAGGACACATGTTCATGTCTGTCATTGTCTTGTGTAGGTTACGTTCAGAGACAGCAGTGGTTTTGTCTACAGGAGGCTTTGTTTTGAGCCAACAGCTGGGCGGAATGATTGGCATTCGTTTAGAGTAATTGCCCAGTGGGAATAGGGTAAGTTCGGAAAAAGGGAAAAAGGAGGAGAAGGAGGAGGGGGGTAAGTTGTGATCTAGGAGACACCAGACCACACAACCTGCAAGTCCAGGCTGATGGAGAAGCTGTGGCTTTTGTGCTTTTTCTGCCTGGGCGCGTTCAGCCACGACTGACTCTTGTCGGTGTTGACTTAAGGTAGTAAGTGCCTGTATGCATGTGCACATGCACGCATGCACACACGTGTAACGTTATATGGTAACTAAACGTAGCCAGCAACTATTTGAGGAGTGAAGATGATGAACAAACAATAGCTTATCTCCAAATTTGAAAAACAATACTGTACCAGAAATACGTTTGCTTTGGTAACATGCGGTATTTTCAGCAGTTGAAGCACCAATGAGAGCCTGTCTTTTTTTTAAAATCTATTGATCGTGACATTATTGTAAGTATTGGAATTACAAAACGTGAATGTCTGCAGAAGTTACTCAAATCTCTGATCTAAACAGGACAGCAACGACAGCCCGACCGATAAACTTATGAGAGTTGAAATTAAAAAGAAAGTGATATATTGGCCAATAACCATTTTTGAAGGCAGAACAGTAAAACAGCTTTGCTAAGGATTCCATGTTTTTTTTTTTCATTTTACAGTTGAATAATAAACTCAGTACTCTCTGTTGGACAACAGAAGTAATAGTGACACCGTTTCTAAATGACCTCAGACATTTCGGTACTTCAGTTTCTTTTGTTTTCTTGTGAGCTAAAGTTGGCTGATATATAATCTCGTTTGATGCTCCAGCTGTGATTATTTTTTTTTTATGACCAATTAACTCATTTACTTTTTAGGTGAGGAGATCTTTATAAAATGTGGAAAAATAGGGAAAAACTTGATATTCTTTGTCCAAACGAGAGTCCAAACCCAAAGATGCTGACTTTACAACGATAAAAAACAGAGCAGGAAATGTTCACATCTTTAAAAGCTGTAACCAGCGATGGTTAGATTGTTTGACGAATTGTTTTAGCATCTGATATTTGTAAAGTTTGCTGTTTTGCTCTAGCCTCCTGAGTTTAATCAATACCACATGGACTTAGCCGCCTTGGTTTACATATGGAGTATTTGAATAACACCAGCAGTTACAAAGCTATGTGTGTTTGTAGCCTACACACAGAGCACGCAAATCAACTAGGCCAAGAAATTTAAGGTAAGAGAAAAAATATGTTTGCCACTATCTAAGAGTTTAGGTATTATTACACCTCCTTAACTATTTACATACCAAACCAGTGAAGAAAGAGCTGAATTACCAGCTGAGGGTCACTTCCAGGCCTGTAATGTAAAGACGGCGAGAGAGAGCGATGATGGCGAAGTTTAGTGCTAGTCAATGATTTCCTCGAGGGATCGACTCTGAGGCTCCACGGTGTGAAACGAGCCGCTTTCACTGAACCCGCTGCATTGGAAAATGTATATAAAGTAAATGTCACGGGCGATGGGAGGTGCTGACAGGTAGAGAGAAAGGACTAAACAAACTCCGGTGTTACCAAGTGAAAGACAGTGGAGGAGGAGCAGCGTGAGAGTTGGTCAGTGATGTCTGCGAGGAGTGTGTAGAGGCAAGTGTGTGACTGGAAAAAGCAAAGCTGAGCAAACATCAGCAAGAATCCCACCTCACGTTGGATAATAATGACTTTTATATGTTGGTGTTATATTCCACGTGTAATTGGTGTTGCTGTGCCAACACCTCAAACAAAAACACCTACAGAAAATGGTCCATGATGTGAAAACACAGTTACATGTTTCATATGCAATGTTGCGGAGACACTGTGTGGGTCCCTGAGCTTCACTCTTTAAATGTGTGTTGTGATAAGCAACTGTATTCTACATTTGTCTCTACCTTCAAAGGCACCCCTTTATAAAGCTTTTATAAGTTGTAATCTTAAGCTTCATTAATGGTAATAGATCATTCATTAGTGCTTTATAGAACAGTTATGAGATTAACACATTTTGGGTTGCAAGGTTGTGATTTTGTATTTATGTTGTAAATGTTCAGCTGATAAGGTTATCTGATTAATTGAATAGTCAATCAACAGACAATTAATCCTGTTTTTTGATCTATTAATGAAAAAAAAAAAAGATCTGCAGATTCATCAATGGATGAAAATTATCATGTGAGGCAGCCCTAAAATTTTAGCAATTCATTTATTAATGATTTGTTGATAAATGGATTTGGTCCAGATCTAATAAAGCCTTTTGACAACTAAAGCTTTAGTAAATTAATAAAACCATACAATTTATAAACCCTTTTATAGTGCAGCATTTGGAAGTGGTTTTTCAATATGTTATAGAATAACTGAGTTGAGATGACATGTTGTGTTCGTTGTTATGGGAAAAACACAATTAATTTCATTTTGGCCGAATATTTGAAGTTCCGATTTGTAATGAATTTTTCTGATTTAGCCACTGATCTGTTTTCCAACTCTCTTTTCCTCTAAGTGAGTTGAATGAGTTCATTCCTCAAAATATCAAAAAAGTGCATCCAGTAAAAGATGACAGATAAAAAGGAATCAGTTTACATCTGTGATACTATTTGACTGTGTTCTGGTCTGCCACTGAGTGGAAACACACACACACACACACACACACACACACACACACACACACACACACACACACACACACACACACACACACACACACACACACACACACACACACACACACACACACACACACGAGCGAGCCTCGGCCAGTAGCTTCTCCTCTGGAGGCGTAAAGTGTTTCTCCCCTCCGCACTTTGCCTCCCGGCTGTCTTTGTAACTAGCTAGAAATATGCCTCTGTGTAAAAAAAAAAAAAAAAAAAAAAAAAAAGCCACAGAGACAGTAGCGCTGAGATCAGTGTCATGTCTTCTTTGGCCTCCCTCCAGCTCCGCTCGGACCATCTTTTTGTCTCAGACAGCCGGACGTCACACAGACAGTTGAGGCCTGTCACTCTAACGGTCTCTTGTTTTGGCAGACATGTGGACCTTTGTAAAGATCTGACGCTGATACATGTTTCTCTGCGTGCCTTACCGAGGAAAGTGCACGTCGTCTTATTGATATTGAGTAAATTCAGACCAACATTTGTTGGTTGGAGCTCTTTGCTAAGCCATATATTGTACAAATTCCAATGCGTATTTGCTTATCTTTTAAGTTGCAGGCATGTGCAGCAGTAAACTGCTTCCTGGTGTGGTGTCAGTATAAAACATGTCTTGAATTCACATGATTTTTAATTCCCCACTGTTTTTTCAAATGGACTTAGGTACTCCACGTGGCGCCGTCTATCAATCCCTGACTGCTTGCCATAGAAATGTTGTGGAACGGTTGTCAGCCATAGGTAACATACCGGGTTAGCTGGATTTGTTTGTTTTGGCACTTTGAATATGTTTCCTTGGCATTGTTAGCATAGTGTACTCTAACAAAACATGAGAGAAATAAGAGGAAGATGTTATTCCCAGCGAGACAGTTCTCCTGCGTTGTGTATGCTTACCTCAAACCATGCATTTTTTTACACTCTAAGTGTGTTGCGAGAGCAATCTCCGTCAAGACCCAGCTTGCCAGGTTTCCATTTGAAAATCCATAGCTGTCAGACAAGTTAAGGAAAGGCAAACACACTTTGTAAAAAGGAAACCATTTCACCCAATCTGAAAGCAAATCCTGATGTCTCCTTTTTGATTTGACTGTTCTGATTTTCAACCAAAAACGTGAATGCATCGTAAAGACAATATCGTATAGCATGTGTGAACTATTAAGTCCATTGGTATGAAACTCAGACTCGAGGGGAAACATTTCAGTCAGTTATTGGACTTATTAAAACAAATCTCTTGTTGAAGAACTCCTGTGACCTTCTGCTAGAGGCTGAAGTGATTGTGAGCGGTGACAGAATCCTCTCTGAAAAACAGCAATGAAGTCAGAAATGTAAGTAATGAAGATCACCGATCAACACTTCTGCTCTATTAACGAAACCAAAGCAGACATCCAGCAGGTGCTCTGCACCGTTACGAAAATACTTTAGAGTCATTTCTTTTACGCTGCTTGGCTGAATCCAAAAACAATGTGTTTCCCATTTGCTGTGGTTACTCTTCAGTCTTATAGTTGGACTTCTTTTATTTCATTTGGCTGTATGTACACTTTTTACATGCAAGAAGGGATGGACAACAAGTCTTTATTCCTGATTTAATAATGCTGTGATAAATGTTATGGACTATCAGTTACGACATTCATTTGCAAAACTTGGTTCTTCAATCCTTGTTTTTGGTCAGTTTTTACAAAGAAAATGCACCACTTCTTTCTACTTGAACGCAAAAAGTTGGAGTCCCGCTTTTTATTAGTTCATCATTGGGCGAGGTGTCAATCGGTGCACAAAAGTGTCTCCAAAATGTCTCATGTCCATCCCCAAAGGCACGTTGGCCAGAAGACTTGTGGTTTTGTGAGTTCTGTAAATCCAGTTATTCTTCAGTTTCACTTTAAGGGTGTAAAGGAGGCCAGAAATTCCACATAATGAACAACCACGGAGCCAATCCTGTCAGTTGGTGTGACCAAAATGGTCACAGGCTGACAGTCATGTCCCCTGTGTGTGTTTATGAAAGTAATGCTCTGCTCTCCCCATCACAACCTCAGAACGCTGGTCGTCGGTTTTGCCAGCTATGTGGCAGTCCTCGCTTTGTGTGTTTTATATACGCTTCCCTTAAATAAACCGACGAAAGGAGTGCAAGTCTACCACATGTTCTCCATACCATGTTTAGAACTGAAACTTCTGCTTGTATTTCAAATGGATCGCAGCTTTACGGTCCTGAATGCCGGACTTTTGTTACAGAGCTTCTATAATGAGAGTGTAAATCCTGCTGTGTGATCATGTTGAAATGTACAACGCTGCTGTGAGTGACAGACAACCCCCCCCCTCAGGATATGATATAAATATTAAACCAAGTCTCCGCTGGCTACTGTTTCACATGCATGTGGTATGACTGTCAAGTTCACTGCATGCCATTGTTTAAAACATGTCCCCATACCAGTTGGGCACTTTATTACTTCGACAAATTATAATCTCAATCTGAAATTCTCGATACTGTGGGCAGTGAGCTGCTGGTGCTGTGACTTTATTAGTGTGTGAGGTCTAAAAACGGGGACAAAACGGTGTCGGGAACTTCTTATGAAAAGAAAGAACTCTTCCACCTCTGCAGAGAATTTGCTCTATACACAGACACGCCTGTGCTGGAGGTTGATCTCAATCTCCAGCAAATGTTGAATTCCCCTGAACATTAACCACTGAACAGCTGAATTCATTTGAACATTAACCAAACTTTTGAGCATTATATGCCCCAGCTGTGCTTCCTGTGCTGTTTATGTAGTATATCTTTGCAACTTATTGTTTGTCCAGGAAGGTCAGCATCCTGCGCTTTATTGGAACCGTTTTATCAAGATGAATCCACTCTCTGTGCAGGGTTTTTAACTGACCTGAGTGTGTCTGTGATCTCTCCGTCTAGGTTGACAGGTAATGAACCGTTGTCTATCCTGCCACTGAACTCTCTACCGGAGGAGAACGTGGGCAGGGCCCACTACAAGCTGTGCGACCGGCTGAAACTGGAAAAGAAGCAGCGCAGGATGTGCAGACGAGACCCGGGCGTGGCGGAGACCCTGAGAGAGGCCATCACCATGAGCGCCCTAGAATGCCAGTACCAATTCCGCTTTGAGAGGTGGAACTGCACCTTAGAGGGGCGCCACCGAGCCAACATTCTAAAGAGAGGTATTTGTTTTTTTGTTTCAAAGAAGCAATATATGACATCCAGATCATTAATATAGCGGCAAACAAGCATTATCTAGTGGAGCTATGTATACCTGGGCAGAGAAAGTTGAGAGCCGTTGAGAGTCAATCAAGCTGCTTCCAATTGCTACGATATTGCACACTAATGATGACAACTGAAACAGTTCTTTAAATGAAAAATATAATTAAAAGAGCACTTTGATAGATTGATAGTGCACAAAACTCTTTTGAACCTGCTTTAACTTCCCACCTCTCATTTGTCACTTTTCAATGTGCTTATTCCAGGATTTAAAGAGACAGCCTTCTTGTACGCCATCTCCTCGGCCGGCCTGACCCATGCGATGGCCAAAGCTTGCAGCGCAGGACGCATGGAGCGCTGCACGTGTGACGAGGCCCCGGACCTGGAGAACCGCAAGGCGTGGCAGTGGGGAGGCTGCGGAGACAACCTCAAATACGCAAACAAGTTTGTCAAGGACTTCCTGGGCAAACGCTCCAACAAGGACCTGCGTGCACGCGTGGACATGCACAACACAAATGTGGGCATGAAGGTAAGAGTGAGGAGATGGCGATGGTTTATTAATGGGGCGCTTGACGGATATTGTGCATCAAAGTAATTTTAATAATAATGGGAAGTACTACTCGGCCTGTGAAAACAGTTATGACAAATTATGACATAACTTTCACTTAAAGCTGCTCTAATAGATATTTTAATATCCTCAATGGATCCATTTTTTTTTTTTTTGTTTAATCTGAAAGGGGTCACTCATAAAAGCAAAACCAGAGACTAAAAGTCAGAATCTCGGCCTCTGCCAGATTGAGTTTGACAGTTCTTGCTTTAATCCATCTCTTGAGTCCCAAAACTTAATGGAAGTGCAATACATCATTTTTGGAATAGCCCTTTAAGTTGCCTTCTCTATTCACTCCTTCATAATTATCATAGTTTGTCTGTGACTTTGACAGAAACAGTATTTTACCAGCTCATAATTTGACTCAAACATTAAACCGTGACTTATCAGGGATGTTAAACTTAAGGGAGGTTCATTCGAAAGAAAGAAATATTATAGCAGTATCTGTCATGTTAATTTGCCTTTTATTAAAGTAATAATTTCAAGAATTTGAAAGCAAAAAAACACACCCATGAGGCCAACCAGGACACACTCATCAAGAATGAATGAGGTCAGAGTTCATTTGGAGTCACAGACAGTATTCAAACAGAAATGTTGGCTGCTCTCTTGAATCAGTTAAGTAAAACTGTGATAATATAATACAGGCTGAGTGCTGTGGAAATATATATATATATATATATATATATATATATATATATATATATATATATATATATATATATATATATATATATATATATATATATATATATATATATATATATATACACAAACAGCAACATGAAGTGCCAAGTCATTGCGCCTTATCCCGGATATACTGTTCTACTTTATCTTTGGTTTTGCTGTGAAATGCTGCAGTTTAAACATTACAGCGCTGGTAAATGACTGCTGTCCAAAACAAAACACACTGTCCAAATATATGGTTAGAATGACCAAAGTGGAATTGAATACGGCCGCAAGACAAGGACTTTGATAGTTATTCATGGGGCATTTTGGTAGATTGAAATTACTGAAAAAAAGAGTATCATGTATCTCCAAGAAAACTGGAAAAAAAACTAAAGTGATTAAAGTAATTGCCGCTGTACATTTGGTGAAATATGAAAGTGCTCATTAGTCAATATTTGGTTTTCTCTCTCGGATTAGATAGGCATCATCTCACATTTGTGCTCTGGCACAATTCAGTGACTGTTTGTGGTTAGCAAATATTGGTTTTTCATCTTGGAAGCGTTTTTAATGGTAAAATAAAAAAAGAGGGACTGGTCTTAATCCGTCAGGCCAAAGCAATCTTAATGTCTGGAATACGTTTCTTTCACTCGGCTTTTCTCATTCTGTAGTCATTTTCATCTTGCTTTCAAAATGAATTATAGCTGAAGCACACTTCCTAAATGTTCACAGACACAAAACTCTCCCAAAAGACCAATGCAGGCTCTTCCTTTTCAGCTTGGCTCTCCGCAATCCAATCTCACAGGAGATTTCATTTGTGATAAAAGATTTACAACATTGTTTTTGCTCTTTTTTTTGTGATTTTCACATGTAGTGAGGTAAACCGCAGTTGTTCGGGATGAATTCCCACACGGAGGACGGAGCTGGAATGTGCTAGCCTCTGCATCCCCCCGACATTTAAAAGCTGACCTATCAAAATTTTCTTGACCTGCTGGTGTGATGAATATGCGCTTCCTGTTCCCCGATCTCTTTCACAGTCTGAGAAAAGAACTGTAGATGCTATCCAAACTCGAGGACAATATGTTATTGTCATTGATTTTCGCACACACACTGCTTTTACTTTGTGGTTGATGCTGAAGTAAACTTTGGCTGACTGCGAAAAAGGTCAAGTAGCAATAAAATAACGCGTTTGTGGTCACTTTTGCTGACGATCTCCATGTTTCACTTGCAATTATACGATTTTATATAGAGACTGTCTTAACTATTCTTTTTCCCTCATGCATGACTTATTATCTGGATAATAAGTCAAGGACATAATTACTACACTAGAAGATTGGGTTCATCAACTCTAAGTTTAGTAAACACATTGAGAGGAGCGCCCAGCATCTACATACAAGTCTCTACTTTACAAAGTCTGAATAGGATAGTCTGTTTGAGAGTACTTCTCTTCGCAATATCTTTCCCTCACTTATTGTGATAACAGTTATGGCCTTTGATCAAAATGTCATCCGTGGTTATCATGAAAAAATCAATCTTCCCACCAGCCAATATTCTTTTGCTCTTTTTTTCGCAAGCTTAGACAAAGTGCAATATTGTTCTCCTTCTGAATTATGTTAATTATAGTTCACATGCAATATGTGAAGCCTCTGTTTTCCCCCTTTTTATTGTGGTATCAAAGAGACCAGTGATTTTTTTTTTTTTTTTTTTTCTAATTTGCTGTGGTGTCTTTACATTCCTCTCAAACCACTGCTCTCCACCCTCAGCGTCTAATTGTGAGCATATTTGGGTAATTTGGCTCTTTGAAATGCTGCTTACTAAACAAAGGCTCATTAAATGACATAGCTTTCATCACATTCCTTCAATATTACGTGGCAGTTAACAGTATTTCATTGTCTCTGAACCAGGTAATCAAGGCCGGAGTGGAGACCACTTGCAAATGCCACGGCGTCTCCGGCTCCTGCACCGTCCAGACCTGCTGGAGGCAGCTCCTGCCCTTCCACGAGATCGGCAAGCAGCTGAAGCAGCGCTACGAGACCTCCATTAAGGTCGGCAGCTCCACCAATGAGGCCACGGGGGAGGGAGAGATCTCCACGGGCCGGAGCCAGCAACAGCAGCAGCAGCAGCAGCAGCAGCAGCAACAACAACAACAACAGCAGCAACAACAGCAACAGCAGCAACAGCAACAGCAGCCCCTGCCCGGCCTGAACGATCAGATCCCTCGCACTATGGACTTGCTCCACATCGAGGACTCGCCCAGTTTCTGTAGACCCAGCAAGTACTCGTCAGGCACGGCGGCCCGGAAGTGCTACAAGGACAAGAACTGCGACGCTATCTGCTGCGGGCGAGGCCATAACACTCAAAGCAGGGAGGTGACCCGGCCCTGCCAGTGCCAGGTGCGCTGGTGCTGCTACGTCGAATGCAAGCAGTGCACACAGAGAGAGGAGGTCTACACCTGCAAAGGGTAAACCAGTGACCTGTCGGCCCCTACGATCAGTGGAGCAAGTGAAAGATGGTGGTGTTGAAGAGGAGTGGCTGTTTTGTTCTCAAACAAGGTTCTGCTTCCACTGTCGGAACAGTGTTCCGCAAACAAAAGAGGAGCGAGCCGATGGAGAAGCAATAAGCACTTTGAGGGATTTCTGTGGGTTGGGCTTCAGAGGTCCTGTGGCCCCCACCGTGTCTGGAGTTTGCAGATAAAAAAAAACCAAAAAAAAAAAACCTTCTCAGACAACTGGGAAAACATCTCAAGCTTCTTTTTTTTTAAATCACAGCTTTGCCTTGAAGAGAGAAGCTTTTATTTTCCCAAATCCAATATCATATTTTCACAAAAAAATCAGAGACTAGCGTCCAGCTAATGAGGATCAAACACATGGACAGGAACACCATCAGACTGGATTCTGGGGTCAAAGTGTGTGTGTGTGTGTGTGTGTCTGTGTCTGTGTGTGTGTGTGTGTGTGTGTGTGTGTGTGTGTGTGTGTGTGTGTGTGTGTGTGTGTGTGTGTGTGTGTGTGTGTGTGTGTTGGTCATTCTTTGTGTTTTTGTGAGCACGTGATAGATAGTGTGTGGGGGGGGGGGGGGGTTCGAATGACGACTTTTATGGCAATGAAAACCATATTCAGAGACTGCTTAACAAAAAAAAAAAAAAAAAAAAAAGACAGGGTGTAAGATTTACTTTACACGCACATATTTACACTCACACACATTGTGTGTTTGCATATGTATATAAATAAATTCAGTTATATTGTAATGATATTATACAAGCCACTTATCTAACTATGTTAAAACAAACCACTAACCACACAAATGTTTTGTTGTTTGTGTGCTCTCGCTCGTTTTTCTTCTTGATTCATGTTGACAAGGCCCTTTGGAAAGCAGCACACTTGCGTCCGTCGTCTTGCTGTGGATAATTTATAGATCCTTTGGGACTACTCCTTCACAGGGAGAAAAAAAAAAAATCCTTTTTTTTTCTTTCTTTCTTTTTGTTGGTATTAATATAATATGAAGCTGTTAGTAAATGCATTAACAGAAAATAACTAAACCAGTCAGTTTAGGCTATTCTCGGCCTTGAGCGAACCAGTGTTCAGGGAATAACTTAAACCACTATAACTATTTGGATAAAATAGGAGAGAAATAGTGCAAATACAAGTAATATCCAAGTGGAGGTCCACATGTGACTCACATCAGACATTTGTTTGAGCTCTGCAGAGCTTAAATCTTTTTCTTTTTAAGTTTGTTTAACTTTTAATACTTTGAAGTTGTAAAGAAAACTGTGGAGAACTGGAGGAATGTAGCCCCCTACCATTTCACATCCTTCTTTCCTCTTCAGCTGCCACGATTTGATTGAGCCATATTCAACACATGTAGACATGTACAGTGGGAGCTGCATCGGTCAGTCCAAACAGTATGGGGCAACTGAGGCGGAAATCTAACTTGACGTGTCTGCAGAATTGCTCGAGTGAAGATGAATGTGCACGTCTCATAGCTAATGTAAACATATTTTATAAGACTAACATTTGTGTAATGTTCGGCAAATTGATGTCTAAATGCAAATATTGGGGTTTTGCAAATCAGGTCTCTTCATTCAGACGTCAGTGAAATTGTTATAATACATGGGTTAATTTGCTTTTTCAGATCGTTGAAGTGACACCGTTGACACAATGCAGCATACTGAACCCTGCCATGCAACTACAGTGACGGTTTTAAAGGAACAGTTTGATGTTTTGGGAAATACTCTTATTCACTTCCTTGAGTTAGATTACTGATACTGCTCTCATGTTTAAGGCTACAGTCATCAAGATCTGTTTATCATAAAGTCTGGAAACCTAAAATATGACTAACCAGTGAACTTTAGGGATGCTGGTAGGCCGATTTTGTTTCCTGTTTCCTGTCTCTATGCTAGGCTAAGCTAACTGGCTTCCTGCTGTAGGTTCATATTGATTTGACATATATGAGAGTGGTATTGATCTTCTCATCGAACTATCAGCAAGAAAGTGAATAAGCGTACTTGTCAATCTAACATGTCAAACCATTGCTTTAAGACACAATGAAATCAAAGGTTTAATTTTATGAGAAATGTCTCTGAACACACAAACAATGCAGACAATATTATGTCATTGTATTCTCAGCACTTAGCCTCTGGGAACATTATGTTATATACTATAAGTTATGACTTGTTTTAGATGGGTGTGAATTAACTACTGAGTGAGGGACCCAGCTTTGTATTATAGCACCATTCACGCACTGAAGCCCAAAAGCCCTTTAAAGTATTTTAAGATCTGTATTTATAGATACAGTGCAGTTCAGATTTTTGTTTCTTTAAAAAAAAAAAAAAAAAAAAAATTGTAAATAGCAAAGGTTTCTTCTCCTGTGGTATAGAGACAAAAGTGAGGCACATGTTCAACTCTCACAAGCAACTGTAACATAAATTGGTAGCATTAGGAATGTTCGGCTGAGACGTTTGTGGAAACGGCACACAGCTGCTGCAACAAGATGGTTACAGATTGTAATCGGCGATGCAGCACCATTGCCAAACATCCCTAACGGTGGCTCTTACCTTTTAACAGATGGTTTAGTCTGTAAAGATGATTATCACAAGATTTTAAATTAAAGCACCGTCCTCGACAGCAGTATCGTGCTGCCTCTTATGGCTTATTTGCCCGGAGGAGATGAATTCCTAGCATTTTGATATGAGGAGGCATGCCAAATAAAGACTGGTCAAAACATATACATAGAACTTTGCACGCTACACGGAAACCATAATAGCTATGCGGAGACCTGAAGCACAAATGCCAGCTTCCCACAACCTTCGTGTGTGTGTGTGTGTGTGTGTGTGTGTGTGTACGTTCACCACACACACTCCTCGGCCCAAACACGCTGAGGTTCTCTACCATTGAGCAGATTCAAATCAGGCATGACAGGAATACCAAATGCACACCGAGTGCATTTTTGTTTGTTTATAGATTGTACATAGACCTACAAATTTCTCCCGAGAAAGGAGCATGATGCAGCAGCCAATTGGTTTTTAGACGTCACAGTCGTCCATATTCTCAAATCCAAAACTCTGCACTGTTTAGTCGTCAGTGGATCATGTACAAAATTCTGTTTTGTAGAAAAAAAATTAAAAGATAAATTATTTTTAAATATATTATGAGCATGTGTTTAGTGTAAATAACGTCAAAGTCTAAATTGATTTTATATCCTGTATTTTTTACTCTGTTTTTCTTTAGGGTGTTTGTTCCTTTTTGGGGTGGAGGCTTCGAGAAGCAGTGTATACTTTCAGCATATTTCATGTCATATCTCATCATTCTCGGTTATCTAAGCACTAACAAATCCTAACAAATTTAGAATCAACTCACCTTTAGCGGTCTTTTATTCATGCGCACGATCAAGACACGTTTTTTGAGAGTATTCAAACAAAATCACAGTCATCAACAATATTTTTTTATAGGATTTGATCTGTTTGTATAATCGACTATTTTTGTGAAAAGACTTTGTAACGTTGGTTATCTCCATACGATGCAGTATAAACACATGATTGCATCAGCGTAGACTAGTTTATACTCACCTTTTGGATCACTTTACATGTACTTGTACTTTTTGTTAGGATTTGTGCTGTGCTTGTAAAACAAAGATAAAACACATCAACCATGTATTGCCCTTTGTGATGATACTACACCAGCAAAGCTTTGTCCATGTTCACGTATTCATGTCTTATGGGAACCCTAAATTATTTTCCTCTACCTCATGTGTATAGCTTGTAGGTATAAACAGATCACAAATGACTGGTAAGAATGTATTTAAGTTATTTAACATCTTTGTATAACAAAGGCGAAAGAAATCTGAAATAATAAATGAATTTTTAAATTATTTCATGTGTGGTTTCATTCTTCAGTTGCGCTTTGAGAATTTACTTTATGTTAGGTGATTACTATAAAGTAATGCAGTATGATATAATGCAGTATATATAATACCATTTGGCTTTTCAGACTGTTAATCTGACAATACAATAATATCAATACAAATGTATTAGGCTCTAGGAAGTGTGATGAACATTTTTTAGCTAATGACTAAATTATCAGGAATTTTCTCGGTACAGCCCTACTGATGCATATTGTGAAGTCATGCAAATTTCTGCACAAATGAACAGTATACATGCAACAACTCGCAGGCTTTAACAAATACATTTACATTAGCACATAGGAGGATCCTTACTGACTTATCCTGGAGCTTTTGATTGTATCTCATGGCCCTCATAAGCAAGTTTAGTTGGCCCAGTGTATGGAACCATACATATTCCTTTGACGATTCATGTTGACTTAAAAGTGATATAGTCTGAAGTGCCTGAACAAACACGTAAGTGGACCTTGAGTTGAGATTGTTTTCCACTTAAAACACTTGAAATGCAGTGTACAGAATATAAACCTTTGTGAGCTGGTTATCATTCATACATTTTCTGCAACAACCCACTGTCACAAATGGTTGGACTGGGAAAAAGTCTGCGGCCCACCTTTTGATAGAAGAACAGTGACTGCTGTAAAAAAGCTTTCCTTCTATGAAACCAGACGTCATTGTTGTGGTTAAGTCTTATCTGGAATCTAATACAGACTTGTTGGATTTTCACAGTTTCATGCAGGATCACCCTCACTTTGCTATGACATTGTATATTGATTTAGTGTAAACTGATTATCAAGGCCTCTGTCATATAACACAGCGCAGTACCATGGCAGTGATGTTTTTACTTCAATGTCAAACAAAGTTACTATGAAACTCATTAGCGCAAGATATAAACATTTCTGTTTTGGGTTTACAGCGTTCGGACATACGCATGTGCCGGAGGATTACCCTGCTGAACTGATATTATTTCAACAGGCCTTATTCCCTCAGCAGATGAGCGGAGATTTCAGGGAGTTTTCTCTCTCAACAATCTTGCAAATATCTCGTTGCCTCATCTTACAAACCCTGAAGCTCGAGTAATCCAAGAGAGCAGGGGCTTTGTGATCCTAGGCTGTGAATAGGAACTTCACGTCCGGTTGGGAAAACAACACACAATTCCGGAGTGTATCTGTTCTAATACCTAAAACATCAGTGGAAAAGCCCTCGATATCCCTGACACGTGTACCTAAATTAGCTGCACAGGAGTAGCACCCTCTTGGTGTTAGCTATTCCTCCCCTGGGTCCTGGCTGCTTGGCTCTGAGAAACTGAAAGGCTTTAATGTACCCCACTTGCTGGACTCCTCCTGACTTCCTGTCCTGTACCAGGCTCTAATATGAGCTGTAACTTTGCGGTGTGCTATAATCCGACAACGTTTTGACAGCTGTTACCATGAAGGAAGTGGGTGCAACTAAAGCACATAGTGGAAAAAAAAGAAAAAAGGTAGAAGAAAAAAAAAAAAGAAATCAAGCGAGCTTGGCCCCCCCACCTCCTCTTAACTACCTCCCATTCTCACCCTCATCCTCCCGGTCTGCTGGAACACGCACATGGCTGTCAAGCCGAGAGAGTGGATAGTGAGATTGTTCTTGAACTGCTGAAAGTGGCAGAGGATTTGTTATTCCAGCATCACCCCACTGCACAGGATGTATGTGTGCTGCCTTGTTGAGGATTTGCTGAGGAGCGCTGACTGTGGCCTCGTTGTGTTGGATCATGTAACTGGATGCAGACTTCACGGCATTAAATGCATAGCTGAATACGCAGAGTCAGTAATACAGAAACTAGTGGCTAAAAAAATAAGACAACAGAACAGGCCTTTTTTGGAATTATGCTTATTTGCTTTTTTGCCACAAGAAAGAGGAGAAGATCGATACCGCTCTTAGTTTAGTATGGGATGGATGACAATGCACCTGCGTCTGCGTTGTGTTTGTCAGCCATAAATAAGCTTCTAAGTCATAATTTTAGGCTGCACTTTAAAACTCTGATTGTTTTACCTATATGTTTTAACAAGGTAAAAGATTGTAGTCATCAAACATCTGGATCTAATGTTTTAAGTTGGGTGGATGAGACTTTTTGTCCCCCTATTTTAAAGTGTTATGGTAATACAATAGTAATATCTAAACCAGGTATTACGCTCATAGAATTTTGGGGATATGGGTGTGACTTTTTGCCACGTCATCATCATCATATCTATGCAAACAATGTGTTCATGATTAAATGTTTACTAGAGCACGTTCTTTACAATAGCCCAACGTTTTTCATAAAATCCAGCCTCTTAATTTTGCACTCAAAGTGCACCAGATTGATGCATTTAACTTTAAAATGAACACATTTTTCATCTGGGGCAGCAGGCCTCTGAATATACTGAGCTGAGCAAGGGTGCATTGTATTGGCTATGAATTCAAACTTGTCATGAGAAAGAATCTTTTTCTTTTTAAAGTGACAGTTTCATTTTAATTCATTGTTGAGTCCTCGAAAAAACTAAACAATGAGGTTTTAACAAAAATGTAAGACTTGAGGGTAATTAATGAGAATCCAAGCATGAGCTCCTCAACGTCTCACTGGGTAAGACATATGTGCCGAGCACTATGAAAACACCTTAGCTCATGCCGCAGGTCTCACAGATTTATGATTTTTTTTTTTCAGCGTATTGGGAAAAAGCAAGTTCCTCTCTGGAAAGTGTGATAGGGGTCTGAAGGGTATGCGCCTTCCTCGCCTCCTTCCTGCGCCTTGCCCAATAGCTTACCCTGTTTATAACTGTTTTTGATTGTTGTTAAGTACCTGTCAAAGCTCCCGCTCGTCCCTCGTGCCTGGAAAAACATGTGAGCTCAGCATCTCTCAGAACGGGAGCGAATTAAGAAAATGCAGTGCACTGAGGAAAATTACATAGCGTACTGTATATATCATGGTGGTGAGAATCTGCTATTCAAACAAGGATGACTTTGTTTGAATCAGCATGCAGACTGTCAGTCAAGTTGAGTGAAAAGCTTTATGGCGCTGTTAGTGACACAGAGACACATTTCATTTATATACTCCTTGGGAAACAGCAATAATAACTCAATAATCACTTCAGTTAAGATTACAGGGCAGGCTGCTCAAATGATTAAGCGCCAGGAGGAACATTCAAGAGTAATATATCTTGAATATGTCTTGTGATACGTGCACTGTGAAAACTATCAGTATTTTTTTATAATTGTATTTTACTGGAAGTGAACTGCTACAGTCTCTGCACTTTTGTTTTGTACTCGACTAGGGAGACAGCTCACTGACCATGTCCGAGGCGTCCCCGCAAGATGCGATGGATAATGATGATAACTGGCTCAGGAGCTTTTCAACGCTTGCTCACAATCATAAAAATGTCAGCTTCACATGACAAAGCTCATTTCTCATATAGCCCTCCTTCTGGTATTATACATTGCAGTCCTACCCATGTCCTAATGAAAAATTCAATACCGCCCATAAATCGCACAAAATCTGAGTAGACCTGAGCTGACATCTGGAAAAATAGAATAATAAACAAACAAATTATTCTATAAATAATAATGGAGCATGTGTTTCTTTCATTGGCAAACATGCTTGGACAGGGAGGAAAGCCCCAGAGACCCCATAGCTAGGGGGATGGGATAAACATAGATCTGCGTGGACGCCTGGGTTTTTTGGCACGCCTGCTGCACTTGCAACTGCACCAGGAGAGTTGGAGGGCTTGCCAGCAGAGGTGCAGGGTTAGAAACATTTTATTCTTGAGGAAATTCCACCTATTACTCCATTATTCATCAGAATCTCTGAGGAGACGGATGCTCTAACTGCTCTAGCAGAGACCGCTTTGGAAGAAAACAGTTAGATATCCTAGACAAGAGAGTGTTTTGATGTATCACCAGTAGGATGTATGCGATGGACATATACTCCTCAGTCCATCAATTTACTTGGACAGTAAGTACTTTTGAGATCGCTGAATGGATATTCAATACCATAACTATGCAACATTAAATGTCAGAGTAGAGCAGCCATTTACAATTCTGAAGGAGATATTTTCTTCAACCAGGTCACCACCTGTTTTGTGCATCAGGGATGTATGAAATATTAACTACTGGGACAAATTGTGGGCTTTGTTTTCTCCAAAAATGTTGATGTTATGTAAGCACATAAGGGAAAGTTGTACAACACTGAATTGAGGAGGACCTGGAAGTTTCTATCAGCAGCTGCGCTGACCTACGACCACTCATTTGTGTCTGCGTGTGGGGTGACGGCGGGGAAATTAGATGGTAGTTGTGTTGACTGCATGTGTGTGTGTGTGTGTGTGTGTTGGTGGAAGGGGGGTTACAATGGGAGGCTGGTTAAAGCGAGGGGGGTTTACAGAGATGGGCCATGAAGCTGCTGTCCAGCTCATGCTTCAATTGTGCAGTAAAGATTCCCCAGCTGTCCTACGGATTAGCCCGTGTGCTTATGTGATTAGGATACATGGCACCGCGGCTAGACCAGGCGCCTCTGACCCGGAGAATGTAGAATGAGATGAGATGAGATGGGAGGAAAAAAGGATGGACGGGTGATGCTGCGGAGGTCGCCAACACGGAGCACCCAACATAAGACCTGGGTTTGTGGACCGCATGAGAGGGAAAATGAGCCTGTTGCCCATTGTAGGTATCAAAATCAGGGGAACGTTTTATGACATAATAAGAAAGAGTCATTCCCGAAAACAGGATTTGACTGCTACAAATTTCTATTCCAGCAAACTGGATCTATACCTGTGTCTCAATGTATGGTGGCCCTGCTTTCCATGCTTCTAGTTTAGCTTCAAATTAACGGGATCTCACAGAAATACGCGACATGACCAAGACCTCTTAACGGTGCAAACAATTTAACGTTGTTAGGTTTAGGAATGAAAAGATCGTGGTTTGGGTTAAAAGAGGTGTGTTACATAACTTCTGTGGCCTATTTAATATAAAATCAACTGACTTTTATTTTCACATGGAACATGAACACCGGTGTTCTGGTCGAAAGTCGTTTAAAAGGGTTTGACCCATGAATTCATCCACCCTACCTCCTCCATATGTGAATCAGAACTAACTTCTGTTGAACCTGGGAATTTGTGTGTCCACCACGACAAAGGATGCTATTGACTACCACTTGGTTTCAGTTTCAGTGCCAGTGTGTAATTTTGACAAATTATGTGCCACCACAACGTAATGCATTATTATACGATTGTGATCATTTCAAGTATTTCTGTATGATCGGGCTGAATGAATGTAACACATGTGTTATACATTATGGAGTTGAGTCATGCTTATGTATGCTAGCAGGTACAGCGTTTTCATTCTTTCAGCCAGAGGTTTGCCTTGTGAATGTCACTAGACAGGAGCATGCATTAAAAGCTGAAACGGGCTTTGCTGGATCACAAAATATATTTAGTTTGAACAAACTTGATGTCTTCTCTTTAAACAATCTTCACCACCATCAGAAACATAGGGGCATTATTTCACAAGTCTGTAATTTCCAAGGAAATTTGGAACAAACTATATCATTTGGGTCATTTGGTAAATAGAGACAGTGTTCAATTTGTAGACTTCCAATTCATTTTTAAATTAGTTGATACAGTTACCTAGTCTTTACGTCGGAGCTTAGCAGTTTAATATGCAAAAATGTGTGTTCTCAACAGGCAAGCCTGCAGTTTGGCTGTATGCACATAAAATGTTACTATACGAAGAATTAAGTTTCCAAAAATGATATGCAAATCAGTTGGCGTTAAGTGACTAAGATATTACAAATACAAGGAATTATCTTGTCGTCTCCATGTGATTTCTCCGAAACACTCTTGAGTCTATAGAGCTCGACAGTGCCTACATATGCAGCCTGCTACGGTAATCTGTAACCTCTTAATTCACAGTTATGAAATCTGCTTAAGTCCTATGTGGCATTCTTGGAATCCCATAGGACATTTATTAAAAAGCATGCAATTTGGGTGTGATGTGATCTATGCTGATCATGAAAAATGTCAAAACTAAATGAAAGCCCATACATGTACTGACAGTCTCGAATGGTAGCTCTAGGAACATATGCACAGTGGACTGCATAGGAAACCACTAAAATGTGGGAAACATTGATGCTAACACAGGAAGAGGCAACACTTTTCCTCCTGCATCCTCTTACTAAAATGTGTTTCGTGTTGGCAGAGCTCAGAATGACTGACATGTGGAACGACAAACAGTGTGTGACAACACGGTGTGTGTGAGCGGCCCTGCAGCACCGAGCCCTGCACAGCTGCACATTGCCCGCTTGACTGTACCAGACGCTATGGCACGGGTTCAACAGTAACGCTGACCTCATGGGTCACAACCAGCACTGCCTGCTAACTGGAGGCAGTGAAACCATCGGCATTTCCCATAAATTAGGACAGTGTAACACAAATAGGTCGTAAAGCGTACGGAAAGGCAATTCATTCATTCCCGACAAATTTGGTGTGGGAATATGAGCTCAGGAGACAGTAATCCCATCTACAAATGCAAGATAGTTTGCTTTAGCTGGATTCCCACCCTTGCTGTTTTTGTCACAAGCATTCGCCAACTAAATGGAATCCCAAAGGATGGTGGGGTTTCGTTTAACAGAGAGGTACTTGAGGATCTGTCACCGCAATCTCAACAAGTGTTGCTGGCTGCTTCAATAGGAGCCTCTCATAAGGACAGGAGAAAGGAAAGACCACATTGTCGTTGGGGGCGGGTCTCCATTTTGTGTGAATTTGGTCATTTGTTGGCCGAGGTCAGCTCCTGAAGATTAGTGGTGGTGGTTGTGTGTGTGTGTGTGTGTGTGTGTGTGTGTGTGTGTGTGTGTGTGTGTGTGTGTGTGTGTGTGTGTGTGTGTGTGTGTGTGTGTGTGGTGGGGTTGGGCTAAATTGTTAATCCATTGATTTAGCTGGAGTTAACACGCTGGCCAGGGTCCAACAGAGACTTAAGTCACAATTGGAGTGGGGCAGATATATTGAGAGGAGACGGTGGGAAAGTTGAAATGCTGCTTTTCTTTGACAAAAAGAAGGAATTTGAAGAGGAAATTGAAGCAACAGTCTGCGGTAGGTTTGTCAAAAAGTCCTTCACTACTGCGATTTACTTTTGCTAATATTTTTAAATTGTAAAAAGTAAAAAATACAGAGGAACTTTTGACATACTATATAACAAAGCAGGCCCCATTGGCAGAATACATCAACATTTAAAGCTGAATTATTGAAAAGACAACACCCCAATCAAGTCCAAAAATCTTAAATAAATATTTCCCTTTGTAGCACACTGACAGAACAGTATTTCCTTGGCAATGTAAACATGAGACACATTGTCATCGTGCATGAAAATAGCGATGAATTATTTCATTTTAAAGATAATGGAACAAGGGGGTGCATTGTCGAACATGTTGACCTGCAGACGGTTTCAGAGATTCTTGGAACATGTTAAAACAGGACAGTGAAAGCGTAACCGTCCAGGACAAAGAAACATTCCTTGTGTCAGTGATACTTGTGTTTTTTCACGTCCGTGTTTTCAATTATGTTAGCAGGCTTGTTGAGAGAGACAAGCAAGATTACCGTGGAAAAAAAAAACCACTCATCATGCTAGACAGCTATTTACGGAGCTGCTGTAGCCTCGCAGGAATGGTCCTCCACCTTGACTTATTGAATTATGGAGAAGCTGTCGACAGGTTGAGCAACTGTCTCCTACTCTCTGTGTATCCTTACATTCACTTTACTCAACACTGCCCTGCAGCTGTCAGTGTCTGCTCCATTCCTTGACTTCAGCCAGCCAGGGTGGATGAGTGCACCTTGCAGGCTCAGATCTCAGTGACCTCAGGTCATTATCATTCATCCTGTTCCTTAAAACACCAGTCAAATTATAGCCCAGTATTACTAGGAAGTGAAAAAAAAGTTCCATATTGCATGATTTTTTATCTACAGATTTATATCCAACACCAACATTCAATTCAGAAAGTAGTGGGCTCTCTCTGTAGTGAACTAGAGACCTTAGGGTGTCGAGGTCATTGTGGTGGATGGGCGTGTTTGTTCATCAACTTTTCATGCAGGAGACTAGAGTTCACATCTTGTCACAGACCTAGAAATAATGGCTGCCTTTTTATTAACTGTAACCACCATCTTCCTCGAACTTTAACAATGAATGAATTCACTGACTCCTCAGCTCATCAGGAGTTCTGCTCTGCTGGTCCACAATGATGAAACTGGAGCAGGAGTGTGTGGATGAGCTTCTTTCATAACCACAACTGCAACTAATCATTATTTTCCTTGTAAATCAATCGATTATTTAGCAACAAGTCAATTCATCATTTAAAGTATGTCAGTTAAAAGTGATTAATGCTCATCAGAACTTCCCAGAGCCCAATGTGACAGCTTGTTTTCTTCAACCAGAAGTCCAAAACATTACTGCTCAGAAGCTTAAACCCAAAAGTTTCTGTTTACTGAAGTTGAAAAGCAGGCAAGAGTCAAAACCAGTTACATAGAGAAACAGGGAGAAACAACCAGTTAAAACAAAGGCTGACAAGCTGGGGCATCTGCAAACTAGACAATCTGTCAAGGAATGAGTGGAGATGGGTCGGTATATATAGGCTGCAAGGCTGATTAGGTATATGGGAAACAGGTGAGTACGTGGATGGGGATGGTCAGGTGATGGGGGTGGCAGGAATGAGGTTACTGCAGGTCAGGAGGCGTGGCAATGACCTGTGGCAAGGAAAAGACAGAAACTGACTGGAGTTGTGTCAAAACCCCCAAAGATATTCAGTTTACAATGTTAAAAAACAATGTAAAGAAGTAAATGTTTACATTTGACAAGTAGGAATTAGCAAATGTTAAGCTGAAACAATTAACCATTGATAAAAAATGTTGTTTGAATGAATTTCTGTTGATTGTTTAGACCAGTCTGATCTCACAGAGAGACTTTAAATGACCACTGACCTCTTAACAGTGCACCATGGAAACAGTGACAAAGGAAAGTCAATTAGGATTCTTTGTTCTGGGTGAAACACAAATTCCAGGTCTTAATAGAAATACGTTTAATTTAAATCCATGTACGTCAGGGTTGAATTACGGGTCAAACACGGGTGTTTCTGAAACCAAAAGTCAACATTGAGTTATTTTAAATTATGTAGGCTGCGTAAATCAAGTTACGTAACTAATGTAGGCTACTAATTGTAACCCAAACCATGTTCCTGTCTTTCCTAAGACTTAACGAGTGATTTTGTTGCTTAAACATAAATAGTTTCCGTGGTAGCGGCATGTAAATTATCTGGCATGTCATTTTAGGAGGTCGTTGTCATTTCCTCTTTTTCTGTGAGATCACGTTGTCTAGACTGGACGTGGGGATATGTTGCATCTTGGCAATACATTAGTGTTTTCAAAATCACAATAGTTACTGGCCTAAGCAGGTGCTAAATTGTTCTTTGAGTTATGCAAAAGTCAGTGCAATCTCTCAGACACTAACTGGTGAGTGAAACAGAATAATCTACCGTGAGGATCTACTGCCAGTTCAGAAAACGTGTTAAACATTGTGCTGATGCATGCGAGCTATTACTGTACCACCTGTTGGTCCAGCCAAAGAATACAAATAATTATAAAACAGGTGTGTTTTCTGTAAAATGACCTCTGACATTTGAGTTAAATACACTAGTATTAGTAATGTGTGGACTCCTGTGAGAGTGCACAGCTGTCTATTGACACTTTGCTGAGCTTTCCTTTCTTGAGCAGTTTGTTGTTCCAGGTTTGTTGTTCTAAAGAACAGTACATTTCTAACACTGTATTCCTGCAGAACTTATAGGGCTTTAAAGTAAAGCTAAAAGAGAAACTGAATAGCATTTTATTGAAAAAGCATGTTAGGTCACTGTTTTTGAAAGAGTTTTTTCATATTAAAGCACCTTTTAAGAGTATTCAGTTCCAGTTGACTAACGAGAACCTTTGGGTGGCTAATATGTGGTATATGTGCAAAAGCAGAATGCATGCTGAGTTTATTGGCATTTAAAAATTGGAGGTCATTAAAATGTAAGCACGCAGTTCAAGTTGTGATTATTTCTAACTTGTAGCGAGCTCTGAGCTGTGACTACAGGGAATAATGACGTCACCGGGGAAGAGGGTGGCTTGCGAGGACCGAGCCCATGGACCACATCCAGAAACACTGTAACCTTGTATCGAAGCAGAATGGAGGTGTTCAGTTTCTTCCAAGTTGACAATGCCTCTGCCAAAATGGCTAATTCATGTGAAACTGGGTCTGCCACCTTCCTGGCTTCCCCCCGCCGAGCCCCAAACCACACACTCGGTGACAGGTATCAGCTGGTTATGCAGTAAGTGAAGCTGAGCATGGCAGCCTCTGCAGACCAGACCGAGGAGCGTGGCCCTGCTAGGCAGGAGGGAAAGGTGTGGCAATCACATGTTGTCTTTTTAACTGGGAATATCCGGCAGCGGAGACCATTACAGATTAATGTGCAGCAGGTGTTGGGTGTCTAGACTAGCAGAGTACACTCGCTGAGTAATTCAAAGTGCAGGTGCATCTTGGGCCATTGCCAGCATGTAGGTCTGCTGTAATGCTTCTAGCGGCATGACATCTCACTTTTAGGGAGCGACGTATTACATAAAATGCCTCCGAGCTCTGATGAAAAACACGGTGCCCGAGGAATGTCACATTTGCTTGTAAAACATCTCTCAGCCATTACGGGCTTTTGTTTCTTTTACATTGACATCTATTAATGTTATTTCATAAGTTCAGTTTTTGGCTTGTTGAAGTGATATAAAATGACTTGGCAAGAAGTCTGGAATAAAACCCTTCTGACTTTGTCCACTTAATCATAAAAACCTGGTGGGTTTGGCTTCCTGTGTTGACATAGAGCGGTCTGAGCCAAGAAATACAATCAAATGTTCTTGAAAAAGGCAGTCGTGGTGGGCAACACAGACAGGATAATATCAGCCTATGGGATATGGTTTGAAGTTACTGTCTCATACTAATGGTGGCTGAGGTGTGAGTGAAGCCTGGACAGAGTGGGGATATTTTTTCTATTTTACTCAGGATTGATTACTAAAAAAACAACATTTAGCAATGATATATCTCTTTGATTTTATAGTCCCAGTGCTAATTGATTCATGAATTTGCTGCTTTTTGTAGACCTAAAAAAACTATTATCGAATCCAAAAGTTAATTACACGATTTGTAATCTTAGTGTAAGAGTTATTTATAACTAATTTTTCAAATCTGTTTTCAACAAAAAGGTAAATGTGCATGCATTGCTACTGGTCAATTGATCAATAAGTGAGCAATATCCGATCTGATCTGTGTTAAATTTACTGTTGCTGTAACTGTGTAATAAACTGTTTTATTCCCTGAACTGTTTGGCTGCTCTTGGCTCGAGGCCCTCGCTGGCTATCAGTCTCCAGGGCTAAGAGGATAATGTGTTAGCTGATATCTTAGCTCAGTGTGGTGCTGAAATGGGAAAAGGGGGAGTTTGGAGGAGGTAATGATGGACCACTTTGGTTTCTCCTGAGAAATAGGAATTCAGGCCCAATCTCAGAGGTTCTTGACTGCATGTACACAGAAGCGAACGCGATGGTTTCCAGCACACTGACATTGTTTCTATAATATCTCTGCGAGTTTGCGGCTCAGATGCAACAGAACATTTCCAGTGGGTTTTTTCTTCTTATTTGAGCAATTATATCAAGAGATGAAAATAGCTCGAAAATGATGTTGTTGGAAATCAAATGCATTGTTTGTTTCAAATAAAGCATCTGAGAAGGAAGCCATATTGGTTGTGTTTTTATGGCTGAGATGAGACTTCAGCACACTGCCTGTGTGGGGTGAAATGAGTGTGGATGCGGTGCCAGGCGAGGGTCCTCTTTCTCTCCTCACACTGAGCCTCTCCAGTCATGGATCACAGAGCTGGAGAAGCAGCTAATAGCTCTTTCTAGCTGGGCCTGTGCTAAATACTCCCTCCACTAAAATTATTCCTCTGGGAATCAATGGGCCCATTCTTTTGTGAGCTGTAGTTTGCTTGATGGTCCCAACCTCAATGTGAAACATTAGACAGCAATGGGGAAAACATAAAACATAATACTTGTGTGACCAGCTTGTCATTGGCTCTTCGGTGGCTGTGTTAAGAATTTTGCCCAAGATAGTAGATTCAGCGAGGGAGAGGCTAGTGAGGGCAACAGGCTCCCCACAGATTGAATTGCAGCGCTGATGGACAGAGAAGGAAGGGCTTTCGATGGGTATCTCTGTAAATATTTTGGGTGCCTTTTTCGCTGAAATATAAACACACAATATTTAATTCCAAAGTAACGCTGTAGCCATGCTAGAGGCAAGGATCTGGGGATGGCAATGTTGATCGGTCAGCCGGTCTGTCCGGTCCGTCCGGTTCAGACTGAAATATCTTAATAACTATTGAATGGATTGCCATGGAATTTGGTAGAGATATTCATGATCCCTAGAGGATTTATCCTAACAAATTTGGTAATCCTCTAGTGCCACCACATGGTTCCCATTTTTAGTTTCGAGCAAAATTACTCAACAAATATTTGATGACTTGCCATAAAAGTTGCACATATTTACATTTTCTTTATAATTTGTGCCCCCTTCAAGATTAATTCACCCTTCACTAGGCCCTTCCCCCCCTCAGTTACTGTTGAAAGGCCTTTTAAGTTTTCGCACCCGGCATGTCAATATGGTGCTAGTGAAGATATCCTAAAATAAATTGTTCTGAAATATCAGACATAAGTAGACAGAAAAGGACTACAATATGCAGGAACAACAACAATGCAGGTTAAGTCAATATATTGTGTTTTTTAAAGCTATGACTCCCTATAGCTTTCATTATCTAATATAAAATGAAATTATCCTGCTTTCCCATTTGTTTAAAGTGCGCCAGGATATTGTTTGCACACTGTGGGCTTGATACATTGGATCTCATAAATCAATAATAATTAAATGTCTTGGTTTGCTAACATGCTAAGCTAGCAAACGTTATTAGCATCTCACCTTGGAGCAAACAAAGGAGTTTTTGTTTATTTTCGTCTTCCCCACTGTTAAATCCATATGCAACTTCTCACCTTTTACTCCACTTACTTTGCGGATATCTGCTGCCAGACTTGCAGGTTCCTTACACACAGCTGGAAGCTTGACCGGCCTCCTCATCTAGTTGCAGTTGCTAACGTAGGTTTGGACACTGGCCGTTCTAAGAAGGGGCTTAGTGAAGGGTCTATTGTAACAAGTTTAGTGATACCTGAAAACTTTAATGACCAAATACCTTCAAAAACAAAAACTCATCAGCCTCATTGAAGATGTTGAACATGGTAAACATTAAAATCTGTGTGCTAGCATTATCACTGTGAGCATTTAGCATTTTCTTTAGCTCATAGCTGTAGAGCCATTAGCATGGCTGTAGACTCTTCTCTTCTCATCTTGTTGAAATATATCAATTAGGATTTTTTGTTATAAATTATCCAGTACTTTGTATGAAACACACCCATTGAGGTCACATTCCCTTTTTGTGCAGTGTGGTCGGAGCTAGCACCTTGAGTCCAAGGATCAAAGATGAACCACAGTCTTTTCGTCTGCATCCCCTTTTTTTGATTGAGATCCACAAAAATGTCTGACATCTAAAATGGAGTGAATCGTTTAGTGGAAAAACAAACATCTCTATTTCAGTTCTTTATAATGTTCATCATGTCTTCTCTTGAAGTCCCTTTTAATCTTCCAGTAATTGTTTCTTTCATTCAAACCACAGGGATCACTATATCCTTCACCCAGAGAGTTTAGCCTAGCCCTTGACCACAACATCTCCGCTGTCTCGCCACAATAACCTATTGGTTACTTACTCACCCATAACTCTATACTGCCAGGATTTCTGGGGTCGTTGGTTTCCCATCAATTATCACAGACCTGCTCAGACTTTCCCAGCTGATGACGGGAGCCGTTTTTGTACTCAGAGCATCCAAAAACGCATCACACGTCATCAGCGAGCCTCATGGCATCCATGAATCGCATAATATAAAGAATGCATGGTGATGTAACAGCAAGATCAGGCATTTATAATATCTCCAGAGAATGCAAAACTTGCGCGGAGTGGCACAGTACAGAAATTAAGCAGATTTAGACTCAAGTGTTCACGGCAGACCAGCAGAGTAAAGTACCCAAATCAGCTTAATGTGGATAAGCCTAAATATTTATAAAATCAGTTGTAATGGGCTATTCCCCTGGCAGTACCATCCTGTTCAGTGTCACTGTGGCCATAAGCCGGAAAATTGTGACTGTTTATGTCCAATATTAGCTTTTATTGATCAGATTTTTTTTTTTTTATGAAATTGGTCAAACTGATTTTGAACTTGTCCACAAATACAAGGCAGGGAAAACAATTTAAAACTGTTATTTATTGGTTTTGGTTATAATACGTGTGTAAATGTAATCTGGATCTGCCTCACGTTCATAATGTTCCCCAGCCTGTGCCAGACCACTGCTCAGCTTGTCTATTTGGTTACTATTACTGAGCCTTTGTTTGTACTTCAATGGAAGCTGATATGAGTTGTAAGAGGAGCCTGTTGCTACAAGAGTCTCTGCAAAGGTCAAACATGGTGGTTTGTTTTTTCTTGGATTCCTTTGGGATGCCGAGTGAATAACTTAAAGGCTTTTTACCTGTAGGCAATAAGGAGAAACAGCACCCCTGCCAGTTGGTCAATTAGAGACAAACATGTCTTTATGGACCTGCCAGATTGGGAAGTGTAAACATTTCATAACAATGGCTAAAATGGTGGAGGAGAGAGAAACGAGATTAAGGATAGATGGCTTGATCTTTATCACATACTTTTCACAGTCATGTTCCAATAGCAAACAGGTAATATTGAGATTTTATGAAAGGTATTGATTGTGCAATTGGGACGACAAAGATATATGACGGAGGGATTACCAGAGAACTGAACCTGTGTCAATTGGTTCATTAATATTCTGCAGGTGTGGCGGCGTGTGTCAAGAGTACACTAACTCCACCGAGTCGGCCTCTACCGAGCAACACCATCAAATGGAGCCCTTATCTCAGCGGTGTACTGTAGCATGGCAAAGAGCCAAGAATGCATGCCTTTTCCTTACTTTCTTCTGCATTTAGATAAGTGCGTGTTGCATGGGACATTACTTATTTGTTCGTCACGTCAGGCCTGAGAGTGACGAGAGGTACATGTGGAATGTTAAGTGCAGCGTATCAGAAAACATCAAAGAATGCAGCGAGCCCTGGGGAGCCCGTAAAATTAATGATCCAGATTGACTCCTGCACAAAACAAAGAGAGGAGAGAATAGGCTGCTGTATGAGGAAGGTCACAGTTCAAGTTCCTGTGTGTTTTACAATCTGCTGAACCATAATGTTTCACCTATTTAAAATGGGCAGGCTTTAGGATGTGGCGTCAACTTCGGACTGCCAAGAAAATGGAAACTGCTTTGATTTCATATTGGCTTACCAGGAGGACAATTAAAACACATGTTGCAAATCCATTTTCAAGAATCCTACTTTATTTTGTCTGCCTCCAAACCTTTGTGTAGACAGATGTTAATTAAAAATGCTTTTTTGCTCAACTTTATATACGTGGTAGTGCTAAACGGATTCTACCAATCTGTGTAACAGAATCCGTTTAGAAAAGTGCCTGATCAAAACGTTTGTCATAGACTTTTTCCATGATTCCACTGATTTGCTTTCAGTGCCATTAAGGATCAATGAGGTCAGTCCCTGTGGTTGTTTGTATTGCAGTGTATTCCAAAAAGCTCATCTCATGCCAATGTAAGTGTAAACCTGGCCAACACACTCTAAGAGAAAGAAATTGTTTCTGTTACTGAATAACTTGCGAAACAAATGTTGAGTAGCCTACATGTACTGAAGCACTGAAAAACATCCAAATCCAAACAGCTGGCCAGATGCTTCTGTGGTGCCTGAGCGCCGCTCGCGTCCATGGTGACAATCTCTGCCCACCGAGCAACAGAGAAAAGCCAGAAAAGCTACTTCCTGGGGGAGCTGTAGCACCACTGGCGCCTGCATGAGAGTGATATAAATCCCGGCTGCTTTGAAAATAATTAGCGCGGGGATCAAGGCTAGCAGGGCAGTCTCCCCGGCCTGGCGCTGAAGAGGAGACAGGTGCCACCAGTGGCCTAAGCCGCTGGAGCTGCACCCTTGTAGCACAGAGCAGGCCCAGGCTGAGAGAAAGAATGCCAACCTCGATTAAACAAAAGAAAGAGCCCCACTGGTCAGGCAGCTCTTTTTCCTTTTTTTTGTGCTCCAGCAGCACGTATTTTAGGACTGTGGGAGGCTGCTGGGTGTGGGATTTGTATGGGTCTTGGAAGAGAAAGCGGCAGGAGAATTAGGTTTTAGGGGTGGGATGTTTGTGTCCACCCCTGTGACCTGACCATTGAACTGACCCCCTGGTATGATGAAAGCTTTGTTTATATTAGGCCAATATCTACAGACAGCAGTGGAGTCCAATGCAAATAGATGATGAGGAGATTGGAGGAATAGAAGACTTTCCAAAATAACAAAACAAAATCCTGAGTACCGGGCTCAAAAGGAGATTAGTCAGATAGGTCATAAGAAAACAACAAAAAAGAAGACCTCAGTATGAAAACTGTGTGAGGGGCTGCCGACTTTCCGAAACAGACAATTCAACAAGTTTCCTGCAGCAATGGGCCAGGTGTGAAACTACTTCTCTCACTTTTTGTGCATAAAACTAAGTACAACACCATAAAGGAGAGAATGTATGTTACATCTATTGAGTCATCTCATCAAGATTACAAAGACACCCAAAAGAGACAGGGGCCTTGCAGAGAGATCAGGAAGGCAGTTTGATGCAGGAGGAGGCAATGATGCCAGGATCTTCAGCCTGGAATTAAGTTTGGGCATTCGGAACAGATATAAAACAGATGTTTTTCAAACAAAAAGTTTGAGCGAACTAGATCATTTCAAGCAGCCTAAACGCTTAAATGCTCTAAGGTATATTTGATGTCAATTGAGTTCAAAATAAAAAGAAATTGCTAAATTATTATTTTAATGACAGAAAAAGGGATTACTGTATGGATGCGTAGCTCTGGGTTGAATCCAGAATTCAAGTTGCGCAAAGTTATTGACAAAAAAACATAACTTTGATACGCCATTAGTAATTTACGGATTGATTTACGACATCCATCCTTTCACAATTTCCTACGACTGACATGTTTTCAAGGAGTCAGCGCCTCAAAAGCGAGCTAAAGTGACCACGTCTTCCCAGTTTGGTTCCGACTTGTAACAGAGCTTCCCACGTCTGCTTACCCTCATGGAAATTATTTTTCCCTCACAGCTTTGGAGTGTGCAGGGAGACTGTCAGTCATTGTCCAGACAAATGACACAGGACCATCATTTTCCACTTTCAAGAAGCGTGGGGATCCCTGGCCGTGCTCACCGGGAGGACAGGAAGGAAAAACAGGATGAGGGGCAAATCCCTCAACAAAGCGAAGGCTCCCAGGTTGGAACTGGGGATCCCCTCGCTGGTCTGACTCTTGGTGTTCAGTGTTGGAGAACCAGAGAGTTGAGACGTTCCCATGTCATATTTTCTATTGTCTTTTGCACTTGGGTCAGGGATTCTCTTTCCGTCCCATGTTGGCGGCGATACCACTGCTGCCAGAGTGACTGCGGTTTGGGGGGGAAGACAGCTGTCCTTTAACTGGAGAAGCCAGGTTCAAGCCCTGGTTTTGGCAAACAACCACCCTGCTGCCGAGTCCTTGAGGATGACACTTAATCCTCTGTTGCTGACTCTGCACATTGACCTCCCTATGAGGAGGGGCAAGAACAAAGAAACCTTAGGGTTTGTGTCCCATTTGTCATTTTCTTGGGTCTTACACCTGGTTACTGAATGGCTTAGTAACATTCACAGTGGGAGAAAGTTACTGTACAGCACATTGTGTTTCCATTTTATTCTGCTTTATTACTCAACTACATGTATCTGATATTACAGATTCACATTTTCTATACAATACAAATGATGAGTTTATAAAATTTGATGAATTCTTATAGATTGAACTACCAACAGAATGCAAAGTAGTTCAAATGAGCTTCACCATGACTTAAACATGATCATGCTTCTTTTATTCAAATGCTTCAATAATAATATACATACAGTATATTACTATAATACTCTGAAAGCGGGCTTTTGCATTATAAGTTTTACTTTTGATGAATTCATTTGGTTGTTAATAGTTCTGTACTTTTACATAAGTATGATTTTTAATTCTGGACTATGGAGTATTTTAACAGTGTGGTATTGTTACTTTTACTTTAAAGAGCCCTTCACCACTGCATATTCAGTGATGAGAAGTTAGTTTGTTGCACTTGCCTTATTGAAACGGCCTACTGTAGTCCGTCTCACTTTTGTGACTGGTTGAAAGTTTAATCGGTCAGATAACTTGCATGTGTAACAAGACCCAGGATGGCTTTATTTAGCCTGTGGAGGTGACATCAGTCACAGGGATGTGAAAGGTATTTCAGTCCTTCATGCCAACAGCCTCATACTTTTGATGCCGTCAGGGTTGATTTTCAGCTGGCTTCAGGTAGCTCGACATATCTGAGTTATGGTGAGATGAGTAGCAACAATCGGACTGATGACGTTTACTTCAAGCTCCACATTTCTACCTCATGCTCCAATATTTAGTCAGTGACTCCATACTTACCGTCACAAGGTCAGTTCCTATTATAACTCAGAAAAAAACCCCTCTCACGCTCAGTTGCTAAGTGTCAAGCAAAATGATGACTGCCTTGGTTTATGCCAAGAAACCGTCTTTGCCAGACCGTCTAAATAACAGAATAGCAGCACCTGGCATATCATTGTTACATGCATGTGCCAAACACACTTTTCTCTCATTAGCTGTTGAGGGATCGTAGTACATTTTGTTTATTGAAATAATGAGTTGGGATGTATTATTTCCTCTTACAGAGGAAATGTGGACACTTATTAAACACCTCATACTCACGACATTTGTACAACAACAAAAAGAAGCCGGAAAAAGCAATAAAGAGGGGAACCTAGAGAAGAATGGGGAGAGTAAGTGTGCCAGTTTTGAAGGAAGTTTAATCTGGAGACAACACCCTCCATTTGCCAAAGGCTGCAGCGAAGGTCACGATGCAGACTTGATGAGGTGACAAAGTGCTCAGGTACTTCTCATGCTCAGCTCAAGCAGCGAGGCTGTCTTTGTTCCATGAGGGTCAGCCATAGCAAACTTTCTTCAACCGGGCAGAGCCAAGACACAGATGACTGAGGAAGACAAATGTGCTTGTTAAAAAAAAAAAAAAGATTTATTGATTTATTTCAAATTAATGCCAATATCCACATTCAATTCAGTGTCTGCTGCGCTAGACTAAAGAGCAGTCATGGGAAAATCCGAGCTTTATACAAATAATTAGCACTGAGGATAAAATCGGATACATTTTGAGCAGACATCCATTTCCAGTTCAAAATAAATACTTCAGTGATTGTTTGCCCAATTGGTCCGTGACCACAATTTGTCGGGACAAATCTTATGACTGAGATACTTCCTTTCAAAATAGTGTTTAAGGAACCACTGAAATACGAAAATCAGCCCTTATTTTCAAATTAAAGGGTAAGCCGGTTTACAGTCCGCATTACAGAAATTCTTGATCAATTTGTAGCTTTCAAGTTATTTTATATCATCGCAACCACAAATGTTTAATCTTTCGGTTGTTTAAAGTGCTCCAGGCTTAGCATAATGATTGGACATTGTATGTACTGGAAGCGTTCCACATTTTTATATTGTGGGATATCTGCAGTAGCAGCCTTTCACTGGTATCCCTCAGTGAATTTAAGAGTAGGAAAGAGGATGGCCGTTAACTCTGTGTATGTACTGACATCAGCCACTGACCAAGGCTGTCAAATAGACATCAAAACATGCACTTAGGCAAACTGCACACTCCCTTTTCCCACATCCCATCCCAGAGCCCTTTATGTTGTCCACACAATGGAAATCCAAACACACAAGAAAGATTTTTCCTTGCAAATGTGAAATCCATACAGGAAAAAGAAAAATATGCAGTATGAGATTCACCATGCGCCCAAAGAAAACAACACTCTGTAAAGTGCTTGCGCCGCCAGCCCGACAACCTCCTGCCTTTCAATTATGCTGCCAGCAGTATATCAACTTTACAAATACTGAAGGATGTGACCTTTTGATCTGAGCTGAACCCAACCTTACCTCGAAATCGTGGTCAGTCTGGGTTGACGGACAAAACTGTAATCCCTAAAAAAAAAAAGAAAAAGAGTTAGGTCATCGTAGCCACATTCAGTAGCTCCAATGAAATGAACAAATGATAAACAACTTTTCTAACTTCTCTTTTTAAAATGTACTTAGTGAAAATCTGACGCAAACTCCGCTGTAGTGAATGAGATGTCGGGAAGGCCATCTGTAATTATATTCAATCACAGGGTGGGTCAGTGTTTGGATTAGCTCCACTTGTATCAGTTTGTAGATAATATGGACTTGTGTGGCATCTAATTTTCCCCAATAAATCTGCTAAACCCAAACAATCAGCTGGTATTTTACAAATGACTATATTATAGCTTCAGTGAAATGCAGTCCCATATTTTTATTGCGTGTGTTCAACATCATTTCAATTTTTTCTTCATGTTTTTCTTTTAACATTTTATGTAAACATTTGACAGTAGATAGCATCGACAGTCCCAGTGGGAAGGGGACAGGCTGTGGGAAAGTATATAAAAGTGGCACTGAAATGATGATCACTCTTCAGATGGGACTAATTGTTGCTGTCTGAACACCTCCCAGTCTTAGAGACACTGTCGTCTGAAACATGCTGATGTTGACGATCGTCTGCTCATGTGTGCTCCCGTCCCTTAGCTCCACAAGTCACAGAGTTGCTTGGCTTCGGAATAGAAGAAACCTGATGGGACAGAGTCAGTAACTATGCACATGTCTAAACCTGCAAGGAGATAGAGACAAATAAATAAAAAAAAGATACACATTTTTGACTTGATTTAAAAAAATGAATATGCAAAGTTATTATTATTTGCTGAACTTGCAGACATAAGCATTTGTGTACATTCGCTCATGGACATTTGGATTTTTCAATGCGGCAATACATGTTTACCATACAAATGTCCTCATGAACAGCACTGATTCATCTGTTTTGTAAATATGCAAATCCTGCTTTTGCCAGCATGCATGCTGCCAACGTGATTAAAAAGACAGATGTATTTAAAACAAAATAAAGCTACAGATAGTGTTTGTGCACCTCCACTTTTAAGTCGATTGCTTTATGTTTATTAGTGTCTAATAGTTTGCAGATGCTAAGCATCACTACAAAACAGGAAAATGTAAAAAAAGAAAAAAAGAAACCGTATATTGATAATAAAGGCGATAGTTTTGGCATGTGGCCAGACTTCCTTGCTTGAGAGCGCAGAGTGAAGCAAAGGGCACAATCCTCTTAGGAAGGATATACATGTCATCACATTTTAAGGCAGTGCATTTTCAAGGCCTGGCCCTTTTATGTTTGCAGAGGTGTTCACAGGTCCCTCTTGTAAATTTGATTGGCACTGCCATAAAATGAAAAGGACCTATTGGCAGTGGCACCTATGACAAATTGTAAATCAGCTGAGTTCTTCTCTTCAGACCTAACATGTAACCCTTGTGAATGAGTCACAAAACTACACTATGGATCTGCCAAACACATTTACGTGCTCAGCCAGCACGCCAAATACAACACATGGATCCACAAAAGTGCAAGTGAAGCGTGCATATCCGTGTGAACGCCCTGAAGAAATTCTTTTCAGTTTTATTATACTAAAAGATTAACGAACAACTACTACTCAAATGGAAAATATATAGGATGCAATATGAATGTAGACCTTCTTTTTATTCAAAAGAAAGTGAAACAAGTGAGAAAAGAGCGGATTAAACGGGTTAAACCAGTTAAAGCTCCTTCATTTTGATTTCTCTTTTGCAAACAATGTAACATCTGACAGATTAGAATGAGGTTTTTAGTTGGTTCACAGCTACTTCTCAGTTTAACATGTGAATTTCAGGTGCAGGTATACGGTTATCAAACTTTACCTGTATTTCATAAATAATTTCTGCTCAGTAAAGTGATCAACCTGAAAGGTAAAGTTAGGTAAAGAATAGGAATTCATGATTAAAAGTTACATGTATCTTTTCGAGGTGTGACTCTTCACTGGCGTCACGATACGATTACGATCCCTCTCAACGATTTGAATGCGCAACGATTCTTGATGCATCTTATTGTCACATCCTCAATTTTATATATTACTGCACATGTAAACTTCATCAGTTAATACAAGCAGTCAATTAATCCCAACTCCCTTTTTACTTAGAAAGTCTTCCAAAAAATCTGACGACAAGAATCTATAATATAAAAACCTGCTTCTTTTCAATACCAGTACCTGTGTGACCCACCTCAGAATATAAACATTAAAAAACCAAACATTACTACTTCTGCAATGCATTCCAAGTGTGCTGCAATCGTCAAAAATAAGGTTTTCACATAGCAGGTCTAGGGCACTTCTTCAATGCCTATGCCATTTCAAACTGCACAGATTAGCCTTGCAGCAAGCAGAGGTTTCCAAGCACTTTGACTCTTACTCGGTTTAAGTCACTGCATCTCTTGACGGAACAACACCACGGTTGATTTTCAGCCTAATTGCACGTTTTCCCAGCCTGACATAGTTGGAACAGAGCAGTTAATATTGGTAGCGAGAGCGACAAGTTAGCCGTTGCTCCGCTCTCAGTGAACACTAACTGAGAGGAGAGGAAATAGCATGACTTTAAATAACAGCAAAAGGCAGCAAAGTCTCACACTGAACTGAAACCAAACTCCTGATTATGTTCTGTCACTGCATCATTCAGTCATGCAGAATCGTCCACATAGCGATGCACCTTAGCAGCTAGAAATCTCCACACCTCTACTATCTTTGACATTCTATTAGACTATGCGGTTATCTGCAACATATGCATATGTTTTAGTTTAGCAGTTTTAGACAAAAACAATAAGCACATTTTCATAAAAAATAAGAATAAATACATACAAATTCAAAAGGACACCGTTAAGAAAGGAGAAGGATCCACACCTCGGCAGAAATAAAATCTTGTGGGTACGATTTCTAATCCTTTATGCCACACACAGGGTAATGTATTTATATAACATACATGTCCCAGGATATATAGTGGATGAGAAATGGATTTATCCAGCGGAGGAAAAAAAAGCCACTTTCTCTACCGAAAAAAACTGTAGTGATTTAAGAACGTGGCCTCAGACTTGGCACCAATATGGTGGACAGTCACGGAACTGAATGTGGGCAATAAACAACAAGTCACGCAAATGTACACTTCACATGCAACACAGTTGGTGATTCACTTAACCGTTTGGATGAAATTTTATTCTCTTTGGCCTCAGTTACACATGGCATCATTTCTTTTTACAGCAGAGTACAGACAAACACACCAGTGAAGCTGAATGCAGGTTATCAATATAATACTCACAAATTACACCATGCAGGGAGAATCCAAGTAAACCACTCTCACTGCCAACTTCATTTGAGACAATGGAAACCTTTTGGTCTCCCCTCCCTTTTTAGAGCAGTCAGAACACTGCTCCCTCCTTACATCAGCACCGCTCCCCTATTAAAACAATATACGAAAGACTTTGCGCAAAGGCCATTAACGACAGGAGGAATTAATATTGAGCTACGTTCATGTCTCAAAGGGTTATGTCGACTTCCCAAACTGTGAGAGTCCGAGCACACAGCAGGCCTCTATGACCACCAGCGTTGTCAGGACACAAACGTTAACATCAGGACCTTGGTTTCTCTTAATTGCCTTTCATCAGACAATTACTGGCTCGCTTCTGTCAACCAGCTGGGAACGGTAGGGCTCGACAGAGATAACATAATCATACACACTGGACTTAAGCAATTTATCAGAGATGCTGTAGGACATCGATAGAGATATGAAGGGCGAGAGTCAGATAGGTCTCAAATCACCCTTTTCCAAACTTTTAATAAAAATGACAAATATTTGTAAGTTCCTGCTTGTCCATTGGGAAGATTCCTCCTTTCCATATCATTTAAACCGCATCCCACTGGCTTTTTGAACTGTTTTAACTGGAATAAGCAGATGTTTAGGTTTGCAATCATGAAGTAGGCTTTTTCTGGTCCTATTTTTAGATAATCTATACCCTAAGCCATTATTAGATTAATTGGTTGGTCAGTTGAAGTTGGAAAATGTTTCAAAATGTCTTTTGTACGTGGTAAAAAGGCTGTTAAATGGAGAATTGAAAACGTTCCTTTCTGACTTAGCAAATTTTAACTCACATGACTGAACAGCTGTTTCGGCTGTTGGCGTTGTCTTGGATATTCCCATAATGTGCAAATGCATGTCTTTGTCTAGAGACAACATAAAACATGACCAAAATAGCTGACATGAAAGAACAATTGAAACCAATTCCTGGAGACCTCTCTGCATTTTTCTCTCATAGATGGCCAAGCCGACTTTCTTTCACAACCTCTAATAATAATAATAATAATACATTTTATTTAGGAAGTGCTTTTCAAGAAACTCAAAGACACTTTACAAAGGAAATAAAAGGATCTCTACTTCTCCTACTCTGGTTACTAGCAGATTATAGCCATAGCGCCAAGTTCTGACCAAAATACGCTGTGTGCTCCAAACCAGTAGATGGAAACGTTCCTAATTCACATTTCTTTTTTGCAACATTTCAAAAGTTTGCTTAACATTGGCAATTGAATGGAAATGGGCTCCGCTTTGTAGTCCGGTGAAAAAGAAGAAGAACAACCCTGAAAGGCTTTGTTGGACTGTTTAATGTGGGAACTTTGTCATCCACCGTTTTACCCATAATACAATCTGAACTGTATGTCAAGAGAAGAGCAGACACCAAAGCCAGAAGAGGTGTACCAACCAAATGGCTAATATCAGACTCCAGTCCCACGAAAAGAGGCGAGTCAAACCTGTTCCCCCTACACCATGAAACAGAACACACTCATGAGAAACAGACAGAAACATCCTCGTGTCAGACTTGCAACATGAAAGGTCAGGCACTCAAGTTGCGGCCATGTTTGAAAATGTCCCGCAGTAGCGTTCCAAATAATTGTGTCAGCGGTTGCACAATTTATAACAGTAAACATCAAGAAGACTTAAATGAATAGAACATAATGGACAAAACATTTAAGATATCTAAAAAAAGGAAAGCAGAGTTTGTAAAACAGTTGGCTGTACGTTATTTGTAATAAATCATGCACATTTATCTTTGAACAATTTTTGAATGTTTTAGTAGTTCTGAATTACACTAAAATCCACCAACACGTTTGGGTTACAGGTGAGATGATTTACAGCGTTGTGGGTTGTAGTAAGAACTTCTAACATTACAAAACTGAGTGTAGCTATTGAAATATTCTGGCTGCGTACCAGAACGGCTTGAAAGATTCATGTCGTGTTTATGATGGAGTTAGCAGGCTTATGGCCCCCGGGTTCAAAGAATCATTTTGAAACAAAGGAAGATGGAGAATGACCTGACCCGGCTCTGCAGTGTGAAATCACTCCCGGGTCACATGTGTTTTTGTTCATCTTCTTCACCTTGAGGTTTTAGAAGATGGAGCAGATAGCACGCAATGGTGCAACAGACCTGCTAAAGGCCACCTCACCGGTCCAGATGCAGTCTTTCATCTTTTTTTAGAAGCACAGTTGCGGTAACGACGATTTCTAAACTGACAGAAAGCCTGTGTATGATCACAGCATGCTGCTGCTGGGGGACAGAACAGGCATGCGGTTTATTATTCTGAATCTGGAGAATATTTCATGGAAATATTCTCTGCTAGTCAAGGGGTGAAAACCTTTCACGCTATTATTGACAACTTCTTCACAGCGAGCCAAGTGACTCACACTTAGGCCCATGTGTGCATGTTGCAAAATAATAATTGTCCATTTAATCACATCGCTGGAATGGTGAAATACTCTGGATATATAAAACTGATAGGGTCAGTAGTTGACAGTAGACAGTCCAGCGCCCCATTGAGATCAAATGAGTGCCATTATGCACTGAATCTACTCAAGTTTTTCATGATAAGAGAAGCACAGTGAGGCTCTCCAGAACAGCTCTGCTGTCCCGGCACAGATAAATGGCTTCCTCTTTTGAAAGGTCCCACTCCTCATTTGGATAAGCAGCATAATAAGCAAAACACTTTCAAAAAGGATTCCCTCATTAATGTTTGAAGCAGGGCATTCTTGTTTGCACCCCAAGTCAATTTGGACAAAGTCCATGCTCTGTTGAACCTTTGAAGAGTTGAAGCCTCATTGTTCACCAGCAAAGGGGCATAGAAAGATGTCAGTCACTCCAATTATTTTGGTTTTGACATAAATAACATAAAACTGGAATTCTGTAAGAAAAAATAAAATAAAAAATCTGGCCCAAATGTTTTATGTCTGAACTACAAAGCAACATCACAGCTGCACAATCACATTTTTTAAATAAGACAATCCTTTTGAGTTTTCATTTACATAACTTTCAAGTCTCACAACAAACAGACCAAAACAGCAAGACATCATTTAGAGTGAAAACAGAACTTAATGACTATCAAAAGCAGATGGAAGAGGAATGTCTTGAAATGCTGAAAAGATGTACAAATATAGAGACCTCTGCTCTTCACTCTTCTCATTGATGTGAAATTTTATACAAGGAAATATTTATGAATCATACAACCTTCCAGTGTTTAAAGATATGTTTAATACCCAAGGGCCTCTCATCACGAAACATTCTACATGTGTCTTATGTTTGGCTGTGGTCATTCAATGACACAAATATGCTGAAGCTTCATTCATTAACTTCACAAAAAGTGCTTTATATCATATTTATTCCAAAAAACAACATTTTTTCAAATATTTCATTTATTTAAGATTAACTTTTTCCATTGTCGCAATCATCAGCTGATGTCATATTAAAAGCACCCAACACAAGGTCCCCTGCTGTTTTCAATTACACTCTCAGGTTAGCAGGCAAACTGAAATGCAATGCAACATATGGCTATACTTAAACATATGCTCTAGCTATGCATTGAGTTATATTTATGATGGAAGATGGAATGATTTCATTGAGCTGTAAACATTTTGTATTAATGTCAGTGAGATATTGTAGTTTATTTTTTGTATGTAAAAAAAGTAACAAGGTAAGATAATGAGAACAAATTTAAATATTACAAATACAGATTTGTGAAATGTCAACATTATTGCTTCAACATGACTTAAAAGATACATTGTATACCATATAAGGATTTGTTAAAACAATAACCCCAAAACTGTAAAGCTGATTTCAGTTTGGAAAGGATCATGCAACGGACTGCAAAATTACCCAGCAAAAGGGAAAATTTAACATTTTACCATCTCCAAAAAGGCTAAACACTTTATCTCCAAATCATCATTTTGAATGTGCCACTCCTTTTGGTGGAGCTCAGCACACATTTTTCCTCCTCTTTTGTACCAAGACACAGAAAAAAATCTGAAGAGAATCATAGATTTTGGTAAATTAGCTGGTATTATGCTACAGTTTATAGAACATGTGAGTGCACCGTCCTCACAGCCTGTAGAAAGCAAGTAAACAGGTTGTCCATAAACTTCTGAATTATATCAGTGGTAAACATGAGACCTGGTTTGGTTGGTTTCTCCGCTGCATGTTCTTCCCTCCTTTGAGGAGTGAGCCTGCAGGGTGGTGCTGGCTCGTTAGTGAGACGAGGTTCACCTGGGCTGCTGAGCTGCTCGTTCCTTTTTTCTTTCTTTGCATTGTTGTTGTTGTTGTTGTTGTTAATATTGATAAAAAAACTTTTTTTTTGGTGTAATCTCATTCCTTTTTGTCTGAAAGTTGAACCAACTCATACATGGTATGCTGTGTTCAAAAACTCAATCAATTAACTCATCAATACAAAAGATGAATGATTTATATTTGGCTCATAATAAAGAGAGACTAAAGTCACTTTCATATCCAATAAAAACATTTGTTAGTGATATGAAGTGTTTCAAAGAGACATAGCAACAAGGTGAAATCCATCCATTGCTTATCATATACGAATATTCTTATCTTGGGTAAATAAAGCAAACACAACATTAATGTTTGCTTTATGTCCTGTTGAAAGTTGTAATTTCTCAGATGACTAATTTGTAAAATATTTTCAGTAAAAAAATGTTTGCATTTGTTCCCCTACTACTTTCTTTTCTTTTCAGCGTCATATGTTCTGGTCAAAGTGAATTCTCATGTCTCATGTAAATCGATGTATTATTATTCTCCAAGTCGTCATGGTCAGTCATTTGTTTAGGCAGTGTTGTTAGGGTGAATGGTGTCAGTAGTGACAAAACAAATAAAATAACATGTTCTAATGTATGATAAGCACATTGTGATTACACTTTTCCATTGGCAAGAACTTCATCTCTTGTTTCAATTCATTTTTCTGGTGCTCCAGTTTTCTCCCACATCAGAAATACATATCAGCTGGACTGCAGAGTTTTTCTTTTTTCTATCTCCTGACAGAAATAAGTGGGTAACAAAAAAATGTTTGTTATTATTATGCTTTTTGGAAGTGAAGTTGGCTGGGCAACAGGTGTCATTTTATTTCATTAAAAGGTTTATTAGTAATGTAGGCTGCTGCAATTTACTTCATATTACAGAAACAAACATTACAAACATGCACACTAATGGTACTGAATTCATTCATTCATTGTGGAGTTGAGATGGTTACAGTTGACATGCATTGTCTTTCCAAATGAAGTTGAACTAGGACTGTATACTTATGTTTGTTGTGATTTCTACACCCCTCTTCTTTGCTTTTAATCTGCATTGACAGTGTTGCACCACCTATAAGCCAGTCATAACACAGTTTTGGAAAAGGCTTTAACAGTAACAAATGGAATTTATGGACACAACGGTCTAAAACTGAGCCCACCCCAGACTGTCAAAACTAAATGAAACTTGAGTGGAGAGAAAAGTTCAGGAGTAGTGTCAGGAAGCAACTTTAGCTGGGTTGTCCACATGAAGACATGAACTTTTATTCCATGCATGTATCATCACTCATTATAAGGAAGACCTGCCAATGTACTTTACCTGTGTGCGTGATTTTCCATTTCGCTTGTCTTTATATGTAAATAAATAAACTCTGGATTTGACTGCTATTAGACTCATCAAACCACTGGCAGCACTCCTGTGATGTGAACTCTAAAATGAAGCAAACACCAATGAAAACACCAAAAGGTGTCTCTAATTCAAGAAAAACAAGCCTCACCCCTGATTTCCAAATATATTCTGATGACAATGAATTGTGCAATAATTGGTTTCAGAGAAAGTCGTTAAAGAATCCAACACAACAACCCAGATGACATTGGTGGGGGGGGCTTTTTTTGGTGGAAACACTGCAATAGCTATGTACGGCCAGAGTATGACAGAAAGGATTCAAATAAAGCTAAATTATGGTTCTGAGAATAAGAGAAAATGTGGGAAATCTTGGTTCTTTTTAATTGAAATTGTCTCGCATCTGTCAGGCTACAGTTACATATTCTTCCCCATTTCACAGCCCATCAATCCTTGTGATAGAGTTGTTAGTTAGATGTCATGTGACTGAAGGAACATTGAGTATATCTTGTCATTGCATGTGCTGTTAGTGGTCATTTAGGTATTGTCTTCCCTCTCCTGGATTCATTGTTGTTTTTCTTGAGTCGGTCGGGCCGAGCAGCCGTCACGCAGCTCCTGCTTGTTTTCTCAGCTGGCCAGCCGAGTGTCCACGGTCACTGTCATGTCCTCAGCCCGTGGTCTCTGCCTCGTTAGACAGGAAGATAAATGCGAGGGCTATGGGCAGCATCATTATTAATGAAAAGTGACATCATCGCGTGGTCTGCTTAACAGCAATCAGGCCTCTCTCTCTGCAACACACAATGCAATCCAGATGTCCATTTGATTAAAGGCTTAAAGAAGATTGGAGAGGGTGAGAAGGGGGGGAGGCACAGCGCAGGTCGACCTCTAGATTCTGAAAGAAAGAGTTTTATAAATTTCTCTTAAAATAAAAACACATGGATGGAGACCCCACCCCCACCACCCTTTGCATACCCGTTTCTTCTCTGATGGTCGTCACCTGGTTTCAAGCAGCAGCACTTGATAATCCGCACGAAAATTCCTGTCTAATTGGACCTGCTACTTATTGTGAGACATTACATATTTCCCACTCCTAATAGTTGTGGGAAATTCACACACTGACGTTTTCACACTGCTGGAAGCTAATTGACCCATCCTAAGTCCCGCCCCCCTTAGTTACTGTTGTGAGGTCGAACAAGCTTGACGAAAAGAAATAGGGCAACGCTCGCTGTGTGGTTCCATTTAGCTGCCACTGTGTATTAGATTGTTCTGGGCGCCAGACAACAAGAACTTGGATTTTTCCCATTGAGATATTAGAAATATGTGTATATGTAAAAATAACACAAAAAGCTGCTCTGGGGCGGCACGTAGCCTTACAGAGGTAATGCAAACGAAGGAACGTTAGCCTGATCTTTTCTGGCTAACAATTATTCAATATAATACAATAATTATGTCATCTTAAAGATAAGTTGTAAAGTAATCCTCTATCTCCACTTGTAGCATGGTTGCATTTGCACAGTGAAATTTGGTGTTAGCTATACGATAGCTATATGATAGCTAGCTTGTTGGCGAGCATTTTGTGCTAACATTAGTCAACTTGTGACATACAATGTCGCCTAATGCGTTTTAAATGTACTACACAATGCCTTCCACACAGTCAGGGTAATGAACGTCCCACTTGCAGGTCCCTCTGCCCCATCTTTTAACCGTCGTAAATGTTTTCTTTTCTCTTCAACATAGACGAGCCTAGCATATTACAACCGGATAGGGAAAAGTTGACGGAAAAAGGGGGGGGCAGTCAAAGCTTACTTACAGAGATTTCATTTGTTGTAATCAATGTTTTTTATCCTGCTAACAGCATGGCTCTATGGCATGCTGGTCAGTCCTGAAATATCTCAACAACTATTGAATGGATTGTCAACCCGTTTTGTGTAACTAATTATGTTCCTCAGAGGACGAAGCCTACTAACTTTGATGATCCCCGACTTTTTCTCTAGTGCTATCAGGGGGTCAAAGTTGTCACTTATCCAGTGAAATATCTCCACATCTACTGCATGAATTAGTATAAAACTGTATTCCCCTGACTTTTCCTTTAGTGCCAATGTGAGCTAAGTTGACATTTATGGTTTTGAGAGAAACGTCTCAACAAGTAAACCAAAATAGATAGATTGCCATATTCACCATCAGCAGGAAGAAAAGTTCTGTAACTGTAAATTTGCATCATTTGTATTGATTGTTTCTTTCACCCTATAAAATACAATAGAAGCAGACTTCAGCCACTATTTGACTAGAAAAACGGTCAATTATGCACAGTCCTATCTATGAAAATTGCAATGGAGTTGAACAGAACCATTTCTGTACTGTCTCGAACTGCACTGGTAGGAAAGGAGAAATGGGACATGATTTCGATCAACCTAATTTTCTCTCAAAACAACATTTCAGCAGATTGTTCAGCAGGCCTTGAAAGTCTCAAAGCGACAGATGCAGTCATTTGGCTGTGCCACCAGGGACTCGCCTGCTGTCCAGCAAAGGATTTAGGTAAACTAAAAAAAACATAAAAACACACCTGTCAAAGGCCAGAATGAATTAAGTCTACCTCGTTTTTTCCCCTTTCCCTCCCCAACCAGCATTTGACCTGTTCTGGCCACAAGAAGACGCGGGCGGTTTGGACTGACTGCAACCTGAACTGCCACATAAAGTGACTCACCTGACGCTGACTGGGCGTGACCGCCCTCAGCTCACATTTTCCCCCACCAAATTTTTTATGAGAGCAAAGCCAAGATTGAAACTGAAGCATAAACCCACCCAGTGCTCCTTGGCTCCTTGTTTTCTTTAGCGTAAATGTTGCTGATGCAGGATGGATGGAGGGATGAAAAATGAGAATTAGTGACTCACTTTATTTGCTGTATTCCCATAATGGCAGGCATGATATTTATCACGTTACTATGGTTGCTCTGAGGGTATCCCAAGTTCTGGGACATGCTGTTTCCTGCCATGTTTCCATGTATGGGGTTCATTGGAAAGCCCAATTATCACCAAGAGATGTATTTCTGTTTTGTTTTGACTGTGCAGGTACCAAACAAACATGCAGTGGCTTGGAGAAAACACGGGGAAACTCCCTTTTCTGTGTGTCAAGCTCTCCCATTCTCTGTGGGCCAAATGTTATGCAGGGGAAACCATCACTCACTGTCCATGCCTCTGTCAGGATTGCAATGATGCTATCTGTTGGTGTAAGCTTGACGGATGCCACACATGCAGGCTGCGGGCTCTGTGAGGGTGGAGGGCCACGAGACACCTTGAGCCATTTACACAGAGAAAGGACGTGCAGCAGGAGGTAAAAGATGATCTAAAGTGAAAACACTGAACAGGAGGCCTGTCCATCAATATGTTTGTGTGTTTGTTTTACTAATTAATTGTTTGTTTGGGTCTCTGCAGGCCGTCTGACTTATAAAACGGAAACATTTTCAAATCCTCCCTTCATTTTTAAGGGAATACCTCTTACTATGAAATACATATACGGTTCCAGTCTGGGAGAGTCAATAACTCACTTAAGACACTTGTTTGATTTGTTGTTACCATCCAAATGTTTTCTTCATCATTGTCAATGAAGATGATGAGGCATACTGACATTTTAAGACTACAGTGAGCTTTTAAGTATATGACTGTGATTTAACTCTTAAGTAATGCTGAACTCTTAGTGTTCTTTCACTAAGAGTGTTCTTTCACTCTTTCAAATATCATAAACATCTTAATGCATTTATTTTTTATTTTGGAAAAAGGCCAGTTGTTGCACATTAAATACTATGTTAATTCCAGGTACAGGATAGCATATTCAGTACAGGAAAAAGCAGAGAATGTTAGTTCTGTTGAAGACCATAGGGTCGAAAACAAATTTAGGATTCCTATATTTTTCAAACTACTTGAATAGAAATTGTACTGTATATTCAAATTGTGTAACGGTATGCTGATCACTGTGAGAAGGTGTCCCTTACCAATCATGGCATCAGTTAACACACGTAAATCCATCTCGTCAGGCTTCAAGTAATGCATTTTGTGAGCGACCAGTGAGCGTTCTGTGAGGAGCTACTGGCAGGTCATGGTCATTTCATGTATGTCTGTGAGATCAGGCTGTCTTAACCAAGCCCTCTAAATGGGGGGAAACACAAATATTTAAAATTTAAAATGATAGTAAATTTAGCATGATAAATATTTGAACTGCTACAGCGATTTTGAAAAGACTGCATCATTAAAAGCAGCAAAACACAACAAATACCTTTATCTCTGTGTAGACATCTTAAATATACCTTATCAGGGGAGACTTCTGCTTTCTAAACACAGCCAAATCTCTCTTTCCTCTCTGGTCCGAAGAGACACGCAAAGCAGCCTTCTTGTCCCAGGATGTCTGAACCCTGTTTGAAGTTTATCTAACTACCATATGTATTTGTTTTTCCCAGCAGAGTAAATGATGATTCTCTCTGTCCACTTATCATCCGCCCCCCCACCACTGTGCACATGTTATTTATTATGAAATGACACCTCACTGTCCGGAGAGCCTACTGCAGTGGGCATGATTCATAGAGGCAGACTATGAGACACAGGAAGACCATTAAAAATCCTATCAACATCATGTCACAGTTGGTGGAACACGATGAGGAAACTGGATAGCCAGCGAGAAGTTTTATGGTCAAACCTATTTTACTAATGGGGAGTACAGATCAAGACACTATCATCCAACCAGTATCCCAGTTGTGCCATGATTGTATTCCATGTGAATGATCTGAACGTGGAAGAAGTAGTTTGACATTTTGGGAAATACGCGTATTTGTTTTCTGACTGAGAGTGAGATGAAAATATTTATCCCTGTCATGTCAGTTAGGGAATCTTAGCTTTATTAAACATATTTGTGATATCTCGAATACAAACATAATCTGATGGAATATACTCTCCCTCAAAACATTATTGACAAAGCAGTTTCATTGAATGGGAATGTCATGTTTAGGGGACCAGGCTGCTGACTGATGGTAACAAAATCTGCCTATTAGCTTCCCTAAAGCTCCATAATAAACATGTTAGCATAACCCCAGTCTTTGTGCTAAGCTAGGATAACATGCTATTTCATGTTGCTTCATATTTGTCATACAAACATGAGAGTGGTATCAATCTTTTCACTTAACTGTCGACAAGAAAATGAATCAAAATATAAAACCATTCCTTTAACAATTTGAATGTACAGCCACATATGTGAATAAGAATATTGTACGTTTGAGTGTGTGTAAAGAGGATTTATCAATATGGCATTACTAAAACTATTACAGCAACTCATGAATGGCCTGGGCAAACACACAGAAAAACTCCTGACAGATGCAGATGCCTGAGCTCAAATGGCATCAGTCTGAGCTGAAAAACATTCAGCATGCAATGTTTATGAAACTAAATCCTTAAGAGCCCAGAAATTTCAGCTCAGTGATAAATTTCCTTTTTGGATTGTTTCAATCTTCGAATGCACTTAGATACACATTCTGGCTGCTTTGAAGACTGAAGGTGGACATATGGCTTTCCCTTTCCTCCCTTCAATTTACTGATACATACCAGGTGTTAAAGTTTTCATGTCGCCTTCTCAAGATAAAGGTTTCATTCCTGGAAGAAAAGAAAGAAAAAACACAGATATTGCTTTGCTACAGTCGAAGAGGCTGCTTTCTCCAAAATATATTGTGCTATCCTGTGGCAGAAATTAATTCTAATTTCTTTGTCTAAGAGGCAAAGCGGTCTGTTGCATCCCATGTGGCCCTCAGATGTTTCTGTTATTACCACTGTGCTAAGACAATTTATTACAGCAGAGCTCCGGGACACAAAGTGAAGGGGAGAAATCCCGAGGCATTCTGCAAAGGCCAATAGTGCAATGGACAAAATGAACAAAAGCGGCCACATGAAGGAATTCGGTGCATAGATAATGAACAGATAAGAGGGAAGGAATGAGAGGCTTTGTTCATTGCCTGTCAGGTTGGGCTGATGGGAGTCTCCTTTAAAAGTCAATGGGTGGTCAATATCACACACTTCACAGAAAAATGCATGGAAAATGGGGGTTGAAGTTCTGGTGTTGGCTGTTGTGAATTTTTCACAGTGATACTCTCAAAGCTGTCATACCAGTTTGGTATAGAGGGAAAAAAAGTAAACTTCTTAGGTAATTTCAAGTCCCTGTAGATCAGAGGGTGTTTGACAAGAAGCTGCATGATTTCTTCAGATGAGGTAATGGCCATGTTTACCAGTACATAAAGTTGCCAGAACAGGCCCTTGTCACATTAATTAGTGTAGATAACACAAAACACCAACCCTAGTATGATTCACCCCCAAAATGAATAACAATGGCCCGTCCTCATCAGACTCAGATGAATCATATAGGTGGACTCCCTCGCCTCAAAGAGCAAGTCCTATTTCATTTTGCTATGTTTTACTGAGCCCAAATGATCCAGTACCAGATGTGCAAATCCATACCAGCAGCTCACTAAATTTCTGTCAGCCCATATTGGAGCGTAAATCCTCCAAAAAATGTCTCTTAAAGCTGCAGCAAGGAGAATTATAGTAACATTAACAGCCCGGCCCTATCAGGAGGGACTGTAAGAAGAAAACCCTGCAGATGTCAACACTCCTGTGAAGTCTGTGTCACTCTTTTTTCATAATCACATTTAAAGATTTAATCAGATTAAGCATGTACAATACAAGCTTACCCAATGTGTGGTCTCCTGCCCTAAACCCCCACCCAAATCCTATTATTACCCATTTTAATTACAGGATAATACCTGTGGGATATTGTATCATTATTGTTGCTAATATTATTAATACACAACTGATTGACACTTGCATCACATGCTTTGCTTTTGAGATGCCATTTCACTTGTGAGGAGGTTGCTAATGTTAATACAGTAGATGTGTTTGTAAATGGGGAAATAGGCGCTACCATTGAGTCCTACACATTCCACACAAGCTTTGGCAGTCAAATGTCAGCCGGCAGACAGAGCGGACAAGCTTATATCGGAAGATAACAACTGTTCCTTCTATTTTCATGTCATGTGATTAAGTCCATTCTGTCTGATTCTGTCGCTAAATGTAGAGTGTTATTTCAAATGCATTACGCTGATCCGTAAAACACGCCGCTGTAAATGTTTCCCTGCTAAGTCTTAATAGGCTTGACTCCTGTTATTTCGTCTACCGTGTTCAGAGCACTAAATCAAACTGTTTCTAATTAGAGGGAAGTGAGTGCAGGGAGAGGCAGGGAGGTCTGAGGAAACCCAGCCACAGAAGGTGTGAAAGATGAGGACAGATGTTGTGTTGTCTCTGATGGTGAGGTCACTTTGATGGCTTTGACCTCATCAGCGCGAGTCAGCAGGAGTCTCGCAGCCAACAGGTCATAAATATATGCCTGGGATTGTGAGGCAGACATTACCAACATAGCGGTGCATGACCTAATGATCTGGCAAGCTATAGACGGCGTAGTGTGTTGTTTTGGTGTGCCCGTACTACCATTCATTCACACAGCAAAATAGAGTGACTGTTCTGGTGTAATAGAAGTACAGGTGATTCCAATCAAGGAGAAGTTCTTCTAATGAAATATGTGGAATAAAATACAACATTGAATGCAAATCATCGGAAAGTTTGAAGAATATTTGCCCTTGCATGGTCGCGTCGGGAAAGTGTTTTTATAATTTGTGCCTATCACAGGTGTTAGGCCAATAAGATGTCCTTGACCTAACACTTTCGCAATGGCAATGGAATTACAAATTGGCTAATTGAGCACTTAAGACTCATTAAAGAAAATAGTGTTGGTCTGACCGTGACCCTTTAGTCTGTTTGATGAATTACCAGGAGTCACAAGAAATAGTGATACACTGCCCACCGTTGGCAGGAATGCACTCTTACAATATGGTCACCATTACACCACACATCCATCACCTAGCCCTGTAGGAGTTTGGGGGTCTGCTTAGTGTGAGCTTTGTTCTCTTCAGAGTACAAACATGTCCGGGGACTACAAGTCTGATGACGTTCACAACTGCTCTCGAACTCTTCCCTGTTGTTTTGCAACAAAAAAAAAAATGACTGTATCGGACAGTGATCACGTCCCCAAACAGATCAGGCAATTCCAGTTGTGAAGCCGCATGGAGGATTTATTAGAACCAGATGGGCTGTGCTCCCTTACAAGCTCGGGCCGAGTCGAAAAACACTGGGCTGGCTTCTCCCATGCAGGCCTGCTCTGGGGGAACGGAGAGCGGCTGGTCCACCCATTTCCTTTCCTTGCCCTTCCCAGGCATGTCAGAGAGGAGCCAAGCCAAAAAAAAAAAAAATCAGACCTGCAGTGGCTTTTGGACAGGCTCGGACTCGAACAGTGTGGTAATTACGGATGGCAAGAGGGAAGGTGTGCGGTAGAGCGGAGGGGGGCTGCCAGGCGGAAGCATCCTGTGCCAATGGCTTTAAAAGAGCCACAAAGGAACTAAAAGAAAAATAAACAAACATGAGCTCTGGCCCTCCTTTTCTCTGACATTCCCTTGACTGTGACAGCAGAGGTAGCTGAGGTTCTTGATGCTCTTTGATGATGAACAGTGACATAAAGCCCATTAGGTCAGTGGGCTCTGATCAGAAAGAATCAGTCAGCATCAGTGTATCTATGAGGACATGGTCCTATCTTGAATAGCTCATCTCTGTGGACGTCTCCCACCCAGCCTGAAAGTCCTTCAATTATTGCCAACAGCAATTTACACTTGTCCTTACGACTCGTTTACTTCTGTCCAGCCACCTGTTTTTCATTGGCCAGACATACTTCTGGTATCCCTCCACATCTCTTAGCGGAGGCAGCCGCTGTGCTCAAATGGCTTAAACCTGGCTGTCAGAAGTGCAGCTCACCGTGGTTTTTAAAAAGGTCTTCTCTTGCTCTGTGCAGGAACCAAAATAAATCATACCGATCTGCATTAAGATCATGTACTCCTATCTTTTACCAATCATGTTATGACTTAATAATCGTAGTGTGAGTTAGAAGGTGTTATCAGAACTATGAACTTGGACTTGGCTGCTTTGAGATTTGATTATCTTGAAACTTGACTCAGTTGAGAACAGTTCTGGGTGTCACAACTGTCTCTCAATTATAGCTACATTTGATTAATTACATTAGTTATTCATGTCCAAAATGATGATGTTGTGTTTTGGTTTCTATGCGTGACATAAAAGTGTTTTAGTCAACACGGAGCACATTTACTCTGAGATGTGTTCCGGCCAAAAGCAGTGTAGTTTCTGTGTGTACCAATATTACATGTTCAGCTAGATTGAATGACGCGGTCGCTCAATTTGGTTTAATGGAGCTGGACTCAGCAATGGCACATTGAGGCTCAGTTCGCCCATTCTGCCACAAGTTCCTTTGGACATGTCGACATGAATCACAAACAATATTAGGTGCTGCAGAAGATGAATCTGCAGAATGATTCATACACTCCGATTTAGGTTGTGAAGCAATGCCAAACTTTATTTGCTCATTAAGGACCTTGCTTATGATCTTTCACAAGGACCAGCAACGGCTCAAAGATATTTCCAAACAGGTGGAGGAACTTATGAGCATGGGTGGATTTCCTGAGGAGAAGCAGAAAATAGAGCAGAAAACTGGAAAAGCAGCACAGCCCTTTGAGAAGGATATGGCATTTTTTCCTGTTTGTAGTAAAGCAGTGGAATAATATAACATTACACAATTTTGTTTTGGGTGGCCTTGCATATCCCCATAAGGAAAATATAAGTTCAGGAAATGCCCAAACATAATTCAATGCTTGAGGAGAGGTTTTTCTTTGCAGCTGCCATATTTTGCCATGACAAGTACATGTCTCAGAAGGATCATGTTAGAGAAACATTGGCTAGAAGTAGAGTTGATTTACTCCACGAGTGGCTCAAAGTGAGAGGAGCTTTTGTTGCTCGACACAGATTGAGGAAACAGGTAAGTATCAAGGCCAAACCCGGAAAAACAACTTGTTTTTGAGCTACCGTTTCTTGACGTCAAGGACAGAGGCATGTCTACGGTGCAGTAGTAGAAGACAGTTTGAGGAAGTAAGAACGGGATGGATCATAAAATGACCGGAGACCTAGGAAGAAGAAAATCTATCATTATTCATTTGAAGGAGGGTTTTTTTTTTCTTTAAGCACCAGTTTGCCAAGACTCGTATTTCAAGTAAGGCCTGTTGATTCTATAAGGCTCAGATGAGATCAGACGTGTAGGATTTACATGCTCTTTAAATGCACTCTGGTGTGCCACATTGCAATGCCCACGAACAGCCAGCAGCCTAATAGGCAGTAAAACTAAGCCATTAGGAGGGTATTTGCCTGTGATATGCCACTCAGTGGGAAGAACTTCAGTCAACTAGTGCAGGGGTCAAGTCAATAAATTATTTACAAAGTGAGTGTCAGGGCATTTATAGGTTACACAAATAACAAAAGCTCAGTTTGTAGTTTCATTTAAGATTAGGCATTTCATTATTAATAAGCTTGCAGCTTAAAGGAATAATTCAACATTTTAGGAACAGTGCTTATAGACTTCCCTGCTGAGAGTTAGATGAGAAGATCTATGGCATCAATCTTCTCATCTAACTGTCGGGAAAAAAGCAGTGAAGATTTCACTGATACACTGATTTCACATTATGAAGAAGTGCGCAACACCAGATTTTTACTATACATTTCAGCAACCCTCCATTTGGTGGCTCAGTTAGTAGATTATGTAGGTAATGTATGGGGCACAAACAGCATTATACACGAAACACCATTAGGGCAATTGATGACCACATTATGGTTGATTGCAGAACATAAATATTGACAAAATGAGCACAGGTCTAATGGCATTCCCTTTAGCATCTGGTGTGGATATGGTGAATGTAGGTCATGCATGGTTCAGAATGAATGAAACCATTTTCATGTGAATATGCAATGCTGCCAACATTTGCGAAAAAGACATACAAATAACTTGTAACCCCTCTGATGAATGCGAGAGACTCTACCTCTCTCTCCTGACGGCTGGCGCGAAGCACTCCTGTCAAAGCAACGGCGAGCCTCTTGATGTGGTCTGTCATTTCCTCTGAGCTGGCCTTGCTGCAGCATGGGGGTTCGAGTAGTGTGGGAAAAACCAGTGTGAAAGGGAAGAGAGGAAGTGTGTATTTATCTCTGTTGGTGGGGCATGATTCCCACTTTGATCTGTCTCCGGACCAGCTCCCGGACCGCCTTGTGGGCAGCAGAAGCCATAAGGTCACTGTGTCAGCCTCAAAGGGTCTGTCCAGCACGATGCTTGGACTGCACCTGTCTGAAAGACATCCAGTGGAATAGCAGCAGGTGCTGTCAAAGCCGTGCAGCTTCAAGACCTGTTGACCTTTGTTACAATGTAAAGGATTGACAGGTCATCCCAAAAAATACCGACACGTGATATTATGTTATTCAGTGTCATGACAACTCCCCTACTTCATCCAAATGTATTATTATGTATTTATCACTCAGCAGCGATCAAAGGATTAATGACAATACAGACTCTGTTCAGCACTAATGAATCGTGAAGAAAGTTTCATGGAGATTTACAGTAAAGGATATGATATCATGGGGTTTGGTCTCCAAACCAGCCATCTCCAAATCTTAGTCACTGAGCAAACAATTCTTTATTTGATGTTCTCATTCAGCCAGAAGTGGCTGATTAAATGATCAATTTTCCATTGTCTGGAAAATGATATATTTTATTAAAGCACAAGCTGCATGTCAACACCTCCCCCAGTGTACAGAATGAGATAATACAGGCGTGTGTTCACATGCCATTGTGTCTTCAATCTGCAGGCGACACACACTTAAGTCTGCATTCAAAGTGGTTTTCCGAATGGGGTTCCCCCGTCAGGAAGCGTGTTTCCCAGTGTTCAATTGCATCTGATGTTCCGTAACCGTCTCCTGATGCATGTATATCTATACTCAGGATTTCCAGCTGCGGGTACAGCCAGACCCTCTCCACCTCCGTCTGTGTGCACATGGAGGAAGTCGGTCAGTGAGAGTGCAAGTGGCACATGGTAGTGAATGTTGGCCTGGGAGCAGATTAGCTGCTCCTGTGTCTATCTGGTGCTGACAGTTCACACAGGCCTTTTTTTCCACTGCCCCTGGGCGTATCAACACACTGTTTCCCTTCTCAGAGGGCTCTATCTCCTGGCCTCAGGGCTAAAAATGTGGAGGCAAACTCGATACGAGGCTCGAAACATAGACATGGCTTAAAAGTAAATGCTTATGAAGGTGAATTGGCAGATTCAATGGGGTGACAATCTTTTTATAATTTCTGTTGTCTAAATTTGTATATTGACATTGTGTGCAAATGGATCAAATGGATCTGCAAATTCTGGCAGAAAAGTCTCTGATCTTTAAAACTCTCTGTTGGCATGAGCGTATCAGCAAAGTGATAGTGTCTGGTTTGTATGGCCGTGATGTATACCTTAATACATATGATTGGATTTAACTAGTCCACTGAAAACAACACAGCTGTTGACGAGACAGTAATTTTACAGCTGATGCCAATCAGCTAATGCAACCCTGACTGCAAACATGATCCTTTGGATTTAATGTTTCAGTTTCTTCCAATTCGTCCAACAGTGAAAAAAACGAGTCACGTAATTACCTTCGTAGAGCGTGTAAATAAAGTAGGGCCTCCAAAGTCCATATGAAATAAAAGACTTAAAGGAACCCCATGGGATTGTCTTGTTTCAAGTATTACTCACCAAAGCACACTTTGTGTATCCTTGAGGTTTGACAAATGTGTTGAGTGCGTTTCCTTCCTCATAAAACATCTGCATAGCTCATTTTGGAAACCTACATTGTTTATATTTGTGTTTACTCGGTGGGAGTGCCTTTGCTGGCACATTGCTTCATTTCATGGCACCACCTGTTATATTATGGGAATAGTGGCAAGAATGTAAACCGCATGTGCATGCATGTATGTACTTGTGCAAACAAAAGGTGACCCAAGTGTAAAAACATGGCTCCATAGCTCCATTAGTGGCGAACAACTCCACAGAGTACTCCACAGGAGGACCCTAGCATTGGATGGATAACAAGTAAATAGGCCCCTGGGCACAGATGCCAAAAAAGGCCCCTCATCCCACATGGACCCCTCTCCTTTCTTTGATGTGACATCTTAAACGTGAAGATTTACATTTTCAGAAGGACTTGATGAAATGCTTTGACTTTCCGGTAATAAATGTTATAGTCATGTCATACAGATGTTCTGTCTTTGGGCCCCCCTGACCTCCTTGGCTCCTGAACCTTTGTCCAGTGAGGCAGTCGTATAATGGGATGCTTTTCTCATTTCAAACAAAGTTCCCCACCTGAGACAAACGAACACTTCCACAACGTTTCCACTGCTTGTCACGTCAGAGATAGAAACCAGTCACGTGTGGCCGTCAAGGCGATGAAATGTATATTAATTGACTCATCTTTGGCGAAGCTGGCTGACATGTTTACTGTGGTTATTCAAGGTCAAAAACATGCAGTTGTAAGCATCCGGTTTCATATCCGAGTGTGTTTCAAGAAGCACACCCCATGCCTTCACCCCTGACCGACTTCTCAGCTTTTACTCTAGCCACCCATTAGAGCACCCATCTGCTTCATTATCTTTATTAATGATGTTCACATCAGAGGTTTTCAGTTCTGGTTCTGGTGATACTCGCGGCCATTAGGACAGCTCAAAGTGTGGGATCCCATCTGGAGTGTCTCACACAAAAGGCTTGTCAGGCCACAGGGGCTGCTAAAGGTCCAGCAAACTTTCAACAGTTGTCTCGCCCACGTCCCCCATGTTGTGGAATATATGGCACTTAGAGAGACAGAAAGTCTGTAGGTTGTAATTCTCCATAAGGATGGCTCACCGAGTGCACAGAAAAAAGTGGTCATATTATTTGGAAAAGCCTTGAAGTGGAAAATTGATGAATATTCAGAGTGGATGTAGGGGACAAAGGCAGGCGTAGAGAACTCATTACAATGGAATGAGCTTCTCATCTCAGCAGAGAAAGAATTCCAAAAGCATGATAAATGTGTACGTGTCTTTCCAGCTTTTCAATAATTTAGACATATCAAAGTGCAAACCCTTATTCTTTTTTTAAAGGAAAAAATCCAGTTCTTACTGATTAGCATAAATAAATGAGAAGTAAATGTTAACATTAGGAGCATTGACAGTGATGGCTGCAAAATTTCCATTTGCAGTCACGCACAATAATGTCGTTGCTTAACGGGAATTTTACCCCCCTGTAGATAACAATCCCAGAAAGCTTTGCACAGTAGGTTCAAGCGCCTGACGTCACGTGCCGGGGTGGGAATGGGGTCTTTAACATAGAGTGGCAAGGGTGTGGTGCTCTGAGCTCGGAGACCATTAAACTGTCACCACTCTGTTTCTGTGGAGGGGCTACAGAGGGATTTCTCTCGTCCCCTGTAGCACCGGTAACGATGAGATTTGAGGTTAGTCAGCCACTTTGCCGCGTGTGTAATCAAAACCCAAGATTGCATTTGCAGCTACTGTTTGAGCTGCAGCAATGTGGAGGTGTTGCGGGCACATGTTGCTCATATGTACTCCTTTGTGCTGGATGAGGTCAAAGAGGGTATACAGTAAAGTAACGGACCTGCAAAAGTTAACCATGTCACCAGGCTTTTCAACTGACTGACTGTAAATCTACAACTCTTTAATAAAGGACAATTATAGTAATTCACAAAGAACAATTAAAACAGATTAAACATAATTGCCAGGTATGTCTGCATCATAACACAGGCATCTCGGTTACACAGTGTGCTGATCGGTTACCATAGCAGCAGATGTTTTTGTGTTAACCACCGGCAACTTACAGTTTACGGCACACTTAAATCAAGGGTTTCGCTGCAAAGTGCAGTTTTGCTCTTATTACCATCTCATTTTAAAAGCGGGGTGTTGTTGACTAACCTTTCATTTTGTCTCATGGAAGGAAATATCATTTATAATTATGCAACATTATCCACACTGTGTTTTTATGAGAGCACCCTTCGAGGTGGGTGGGGATCAAAGATATTTGAGTCAACTACGCAAAAAGAAATAAATTATGTAGCTGTAACTGCTGGGAATGCATCACCCCTCAGGCAGTGTAGTCCGAGTACAGGATGATGTTCTTAATCATTCGTCACTAACGGGAAGTCAGTTTTGGGTGCAGTGAATATGAAACAGTCCTGCCCTTAAATGGATGCTACTGCATGGCAACAGAACCGGAAGATACAGTAGCACCACCTTGTGTTGTGGCACAGTCAAAGGTTAAAAGGTCTCCCTCTTTCAATCTTCATCAAACCTAACATTTAACAGGGAAACTACCCTTCAGTATAGTCACTCGACTAGAACATTAAAGATTCAAAATACAGAATAATGATCACTTATTAGCATAAGGCAACTTTTCCTCTTGAGAATTTCACACACAGCCAATGACGAAGCTGGGCGGTATGAGGGCATCCCCTTGGCCTTTATGTCTTACGCACGGAGAGGAGTAGAATGGCTTGTGTTGGCTATTCCTCTAGCCCAACGCAGCCAGACGCTGAGTTGTTCTGGCATAATTAGAACCTGCTGCAGATGTCTGAGGTATTACCTCACTGCAAAGAACACGGCTTCCCCAGCTAACAGCCCCAGCTGGCTGGATCTGGACTCTGTTCCACTACTGATCAATGGGGAGCTCCCTGCACTTACAGTCCACCAGTGGTGCTGTATATTGACCGAATAGAATGGGAGGAGGGGCGCTAGGGGTAGGATTTGATCTTCCATCAAGCTCTTTGCTGAGTGGGAGCCAGTTTTCCTGGTCTGTTGCATCTATAAACGCCTCACACTGATGGTCCTCCACAAGAAACAGTTTCCTCAACACAGATATGAACATTATTCTGTGGGAGGACTGGGCGTCCCTCCTCTATGATGGACATTTCTCTGCTATATCAGTGTTGAAAATGTGCTCATGTAGACACCAAGGGAGCCAGTAAAGTGAGTCCCTGCCCCGCAGTATGAGAAATGAAAACTGTATTTTTCCACTGCCATTCAGTAAGTACTCAGAATTCATTAATGAAGGAATTATTACAGCACTTATATCATATAGGCCTTGCGCTGTCATTGCACAGGCACTATAATGTCTATGCGCACTTCCCCAGTGGCAAAGTAAAAGCAGAGCCTCAAAATATAAGCATATGAGGGACAGCCTGGGGATCAAGGCCGTCTCCGAGGCCTCCTAACTGCCTGAATCTAAACTTAAGGTCATTCCTCTGCTGCTCGACCAATTACCCACGCACGCAGCTCTGCGGAGTCTCAGCCAGACGCTTTGGCTGAATTGTTCCAGGACATCCTCCTGTGGGTTTACATTGGAAATATGGGCTGCCATCAACTGACTGATCAGCTAACCAACACACAGAGGATGCGGAGGTTGATTTTGTACATGCCAGTTGCATTAAGTGTCTATCGCATTGTGGCGAGAGCTGTTTGTTAAATTCTCTTCTTTTCTGTCACTAAACGGGCATTCAGTAACACGTCACGTCTAAAACACACGCTTTAATAATTTCCGTATCTCAAAGGAAATGTGTAATTATTCCCTGATATTTTCTCGGGGATGTGACTGCTTTTAGATTTCCGAGACATAGTGTCATTGACATCAGGCACATATTTGTAGATGCCGTTTGGTGGGGTGAGTCATGTCATGACTCGTCTGTATGTGTGTTCCATAACCTCTGGTCCCTGCAGAGAATCTCATTACAAGGAAAATGGTGGTGATTGTTTTTTTTGTGATGGGAGGAGGAATATTGATATGTCAAAGCACAGACGAGCACTGTGTCGGAACGTTTGTGGAGTGGAATTACTATAAGTGACCAGACATAACCCAAAAGACTGCTGTGTTAGTGGTGACGTCAATCGTGCTCCGCTATCAAAGGTGTGTTTCGGATTTTTCAAATCAAACCTTTAATCGGCAAGGTAAACAGTAACTGAACTACACTGTCATCGTTTACATGTGAAAAAACTTCCAATAACTTAATTTGGAGACATCTGTACTCTATAAAGTGGTGAAGAGCATCGATCACCACAAGAGATCTGAGACCAGTGTGTATGAAACTCACATGCGTCTGTATGCACACGTTCCTGAGATCCTGAAAACATCTCAAAGCTATAATCAATGTTGTTACATTACCAATAGATCAGTTGACTGTACTGAATGTAAAAGGGGTCACTCAGAGAGACAACCCCACACAGATTACTCATCCCCTCAGAACTCTCTGTTTCAGCATCATTTTAGCTCATTGTTTCAATGTTTTTAAATGCTCTGTTTTGGTTTCACAGCCCCTAAATGTAAAAATACTGATGAGAGCGCTGAGAGTCAAACAAGATAAACTGCCTGGCCAAAAAAAAGGTTGCCACCCAAAAAAAAAGGTCACACACTCTAATATTTCGTTGGACCGCCTTTAGCTTTGATTACGACACGCATTCGCTGTGGCATTGTTTCGATAAGCTTCTGCAATGTCACAAGATTTATTTCCATCCAGTGTTGCATTCATTTCTCACCAAGATCTTGTATTGATGATGGTAGAGTCTGACCGCTGCGCAAAGCCTTCTCCAGCACATCCCAAAGATTCTCAATGGGGTGAAGGTCTGGACTCTGTGGTGGCCAATCCATGTGTGAAAATGATGTCTCACGCTCCCTGAACCACTCGTTCACAATTTGAGCCCGATGAATCCTGGCATTGTCATCTTGGAATATGCCCGTGCCATCAGGGAAGAAAAAATCCATTGATGGAATAACCTGGATATTCACTATATTCAGGTAGTCAGCTGACCTCATTCGTTGAGCACATACTGTTGCTGAACCTAGACCTGACCAACTGCAGCAACCCCAGATCATAGCACTGCCCCCACAGGCTTGTACAGTAGGCACTAGGCATGATGATCCAGGTGGCGACTTTTTTTTTGGCCAGGCAGTGTATTACCCGCCCAGCACAAAACAGCAGACAGACAAAGTTAGCAACTAGCTAACCACCTAAAGAGGCAGACATTTCAGAGGGTGGTGGAGAGCAAAATAGAGCTAAAAGATGAGTGAATAAGTTGATATTTTTTGTGTTTACAGCTTGTTTTGCTGCACTTAACTGGACAAAATAAATGAATAAGTTCAGGTTTAAACAGCACTTATTGTGTTAAAGATCATGGGCATGAATTATTACTTTCTAAATAGATTTTGTTATTACATCCACTTTCTAGCTCATATTCTTTTTGCTGCACGTATTTCAAGGAATCCCTTGTTGTTTTCTTTAGCGTACTAACGTTTTCAGTTAACTATTTTGTATAAAAATAAGTACATACTATATGTACGGTATGTGTAAGGCTAAATTCACTGCAGCACAAAAAAATAGTTAATTTCAGCCTCTTATATTTTAAAAATGAACAGACTCTGTTCCTGCTGAAAGCCCCCAGACAGAGCGTGTCCGTTTTGATTTATGGAGAGGAAATAGTTGCGTTCTCCTTGCGGGTGGGCCTGTAAAACCCATGTCCCCCCTCGCTCTGGTGTGGCGGCCTTGTGTAAGCTGCAGCGTAAGCCCAAATCACAAGAGGTCACCATCTCCAACAGTCAGTTGCAAGTCTTAAATTACAACTTGGTCACTTTAGAGAAATATTCCCAGATGTAGCTTCAGTTTGAGGGGTGAAGCGGAGAGAAGATACTTGATCACTCCAAACACTCTGCGGAGGACAGATCGCTCCTTAATTCGCAGAATGGAGTGAATCCCTCGATCGCTGAGGAGGAAAGAGACGTTGGCTGTGATTCAAGCAAGAACATCTATTCAAAAAGTAAATCTGATGCACAGCATTTACTTGAAATGATGTGCAAGACAATGACACCTGTTATGAGGGAGTAATGTGTGAACTGACATGTAATAATAAAACCAGACATGGTGTCATAGTCATTTACTGCTTCTCTGGTTCTCAAAACCTTTTTAATGGACTGTAAAAAGGCAGAATGTGTCCCATGAATTCACATAATCGATGTCGGTTATAACCTCCCCAAAGACCTCAAGGAGAATGCGTCAAGAGCAGGTGTGCACATATAAAAAAACACAACAAAATCACGGAATATGACGTTGCAAAATAAAGAGATTAAATAACTTTATTCGACACCTGGAAAGAAAAATTGTAATAGCGCTGCGCAGTGGGCATATGAAACTAAAACAATCGTCCAAGAGGGGTTAATAGGGGTCTATAGCCATGAAGAGAAATATTATCACAAAGCAGTCCAAAACAGTTCAGATATCGTGCAAGTAAGTCATTTTCTTGAGGATCGTCAGGTCCAATTTACTGCTTACGCAAAACTGTGACATCTATGTTGGCCCGCTCGTTGGGGAGACATGATGTAATCACGATTAGGTGGTTGGTTTTGGTATCAGCTCGGTGTGATGTTCTCATGTCGTCATTGAATATTGTGTGTCTGCGCTCCGAGGACTGTAGACCCCGATGGCCATAACGGCTTCACTTAACTTTGCAACTGACCTAACTAACACAAAATGTACTTTTTGTCATGCAGCTCTCAGAGGTCCGTCATATGTCTCCGGAAAACAAATCGCGAGCACCAAACTAATAAATCCTAGCTTTAACACATCTTGAAATGTTAGACCGCTATGAATCAAGTTAAGGAACTCGACAACAATGGGTGTTAGCTAAGTTAGTGACCCACCAAAACTCTGCTCTTTCACTCAAGAATGAATAAAGCACAGAACATGAAATGCAGTTTATCTTCTGTAATGTGATGTGAACAAACTGGACTTTAAAACAGATTGTAACTTTTTTACTATACTGTGATTATATACTATTATACTACTATATGCTGGATTATATAAGAGTTCATACTACACCGTTCCATGTGTTGACTGGTCAAACTTAATACAGTTGACTTACTTTGAAACCAGATGTTCATTCCCAGATGTACACTTTGAACAGATGTGTATCAACAAAGAGTTGATTAGATACCTTTATTGATATAGATAATGATGATTGCGTTTGCTGACTGTTCTTTACAATAATGCAGTTGCATTGCAAAAGTAATGCTCTTATCAGAGTGACCATAAGTCACTTAGCAGCCAGTGCACCACGTTAACTATGTGTCAGCCAGCTGCTTTATTAAAAGGGACACTCTCATCATATGTGTTCCTGTTTGCAAATGTGAGCAATATTTAATGATTTACCCCTCTAATTTGGAGATTAAAGCTCACCACTAATGACAGAACACCGCAGTAACTTATGGATCTCCCTGGAGTCTTGAAAACCACAGAGGAGTAGAGGAGAGCTGGGAGTGACGCACTTTCTCATATATATATATAGACACGGTGATTCCACCTCTCTCTCACCAGAATGGAAGGAATGTCTTGATATATCCACCCCACACATACATAAACTCGTACACACACATACAGAAACATATAGCCCCAACACTAGAACCTGGAATTCATGTGCAGCCGTCGTTCTTGTTAAAATAGTGCTTATCGAATGTGCTTTTAATTACAGTCACAATACAGTCATTACGTACAAACAGCATGTGTACAAACAGCATGTGTGCATGTGGAGTTTGATCTTGTCACTCCCCTGCAAGCATGAAGCAACTTCAGCATTGCAGAGAAAGAGAAAAGTGACAATAATACAATTTCCCTGTTCCATATTGCCAACAAGAAACACACAAAAAAGAATCAAGACATCAACTCAAAAAGCATATCTGAAAAAACTGAAAATACTGCAGTGATTCTCATCATTTGAGCAGAGTTGGACAAGTTTGTCAAGATCCAAAGCTGTGACGGCTTCAAGCTTAAGGTCAACTGACATTTATTCTGAGAAATGGTCGATGAACAGAGTCCCCAAAGGCTGACAGCAGCAGCAGCAGCAGCAGCAGCAGCAGCAGCAGGAAACGTAGTGCAAACATGATGATTTCCTTCACAAAGCCATCCTGAAGGGCCCCAATTGGACTGTTAACCGGCAGCAACAAATAGTCCACCTTACTGTGAAGGGTGTGGTGGAGAGAAGCTGCATTAAGTCAAGTATAGTATGCAGCAGTGCAAATCACACAGCCTTCACTCCATTGACGCTGTGACATAATACAGGACACATGTCAAAAAACAATGACATAATATATGCTAAGACTCAAATCTGACAGGGAATGGTTTAATCATGTACACGGCATCACCATTAACTAGTACTACCACCAGCCCAACAACATCATTATGATCTTTTACATTTGCTAAGATCGGAAGTGTCTGGAATATAAGAGTTGGGTACCAACGTTTTTTTATGCTTGTTTTTGCCATTACCTCCCAGTAAGCGAATAGCTGAATGGTTTGTAAATGGTCATGATGAGTGACTGACCCCATTGCTCTATGATTGATTGATTGCGCTATGAAGTGCAAAGCTGGAAAGAATCGCAACCACTGTGTGACTGTATTGTTCCGATAATCTTACACATCAGATCCAGTCTGGAATTGTTTTGGGGATAAAGTCGGGCTCCTTCTCACAAGAAAAAGAAAAACGCAAATATTCAATGTTTCTGACTCTCAAAACATTGGTCTACCACAGGTGCAAGTTTTCCATACCAATTAGCTAGTGCTCCACCCACAAATTTTCCATCAAAATAAACTGGGAACATATAAAAAATGCACATCAAAATGGGAGTGATTGTCTTTGATATTCAAAGCTTTAATTGGAACCAGGCAGCAGAATTACTGAGCCCTGTTTTGACGGCTCCATGGTTTCCATCAGTAAAAGGGGATTCCTGAGTGATATCCTGAGGAACACTAGATTTCCTTTTAGAGGAAAACCAAACAGGGTAACACGTCATTGTTTTGCGCTGGCTTCATGGTCAATCGGCATTACTGTTTTTTTCTGTACCTGTAATGGACACTGGGTCAAAGGTTCACACTCCTTCTGTCTGCCACTCACACACTTTTGCACACAAGTTCAGTAAGCACCTCACATATGGCAGAGCTGGGTAAACATCTGGTAATCTTTGTTTCAGCTTCTCAATCGCTCACCAGGCTATGGTCTCTCTGTGTGTACTCAATCTTCTCCAATTACATAGTTGCTGGCTGCTCCCCTGAGGTTTACGTGGACAAACCATTTGGGATTGCGGAGAGAGTTTCCACAAAATAGGTGTTGTCCAAAAATTCCTTGCAGTTATGGAAATAAACCCACAAAAAGAGAAAGTGATATAGCGACGAGTGGAGAGCATGAGTTTATGGGCATGCCTTTGGGATCATTTTTCCTTTTGTTTTTGAATGTTCATCTCCAAAATCGGCAATGAAGTGAAAGAATTTAAGTGGCAAAAATCTTTCAACAGACAGTCAAGTAAAAACCGACAAAGATGATTTGAGGGCGCATTGGTTTTTAGTTGCACTAAAGAAGGAGAGAGGATACGTATGAATTGCTGGACAAAGAGCATTACAGGACTTTTATTATTTATTATTTGTAAATTAAACCCATTCTTAGACCAAAGATGGTTACAATTATTTTTTTCTATTGAGGTTGTATTGACTTCAAAAGTCACAGCCCGTGGTATTAGGCTGGCGGCTTCCTTTTGGAAGTTCTTCAAAGAGCATGTCACAATAATTCCAACGGTCCACACCCTCATTAAAGGCAATCTATCCTGGCATGGCTTTACCTACTTTGTCAAACACGCTCTTTGCCGTGTGATGTACCCATGGCTGTCCATTCATACATTTGCATCCATAAACTGGTGCATCTGGACGCTGATTTTGCGGGTCACACTGTCAAGGCTGTTCTTACCATGCTGGCAGGGAGCCAGACGAGCCTGCTGGTCCAGGCTCCTTTTCCCAAGTTCCACCCAGACGCTGCGTGCGCCGTCATCCTGCTGAAATGTAAACCCCAGATTCAGCTGTGTTTGTTATGGTTGCGCCGGCCCTCGGTGAACACACAACGCTGTCACAACGTAGCTATAACAGCGGGGCAATATTTCAACAACAATCTATTTGGTCAGCTGCAATTACATCACTAGGTGGTCAAACACATTAGATTGCTGGAATGATAATTAGGATTATTTCACGGGCAGTCTAAGCAAGGGTGCTAGACGCTGCTCTTATTTCCTAACACACCTCGACATTCAATGCAGAAATTAAAGTCAAGTGCTTTTAAGTGTGTTTTTACAGTGTCTGAACTTGACCCCACTGGACTGTGTTCACAGGAGCACCGTCATTACTGTTTTTGCTGGGGATGCTCTCTTTCACAGCAGGGCCTGCTATACCCCCGTTGTCTCTTTTAATCATCCAGCTTCAGTATAAACAATAGTTTAGACTGAACACCAGTGTTGCCCTTGAGATCACTGGCCTGCTGCACTAATGGCTATTTACTTTCAAGAGAAAATAAGTAACCAAGAAAGTCTATTTTTATCCTGAAATGACCCCAGTGTCAACCTCACGGAGGTGAGGGGGGGACACATCCTTAACTTTAATCAAATCGCCGGCCCTGCAGGCTGAACGCTAGTGCAACAACCTTTGCATGATTCATTTTTTTTCCTGTCCTCTTGCCAGCTCATAGTCCCTACAACATAGCAGATTCCAATAGGATTTAATGTTAAAATATGAAGTCTGTCTGCGAATAGCTGGGGGTCTATGCAGTGCGGCATCAGTCGGGTGGGTAATTTATTGTGGGAGCTAAGTGTTTCCATTTGCAGTAAGAGCCACTAAAAACAGACTCACTGAAGGTTTCTGGGGGGCCCGCTTGTAAAAGTACTGATGCAGCGTGAGCTGGCTCATTGCCTGACAACCTGTTTGGGGAGCTGTATAGATGAAGTTTTAATGAATACATAATCCAGTCATTACAAAAGAGGACTCCTCACACTTGCCAGAGTTGCAACTCTGGACTGTTATGCAGAGAAGTGAGATGCATTTTTAAAAAGAGAAATAAGAAAATAAACAAGACCTGCGAAGAAATGTCTGTTGTTGGTTACCGTCACTGTGCATATGCAAAGATTAAAATGCAAAGCAGCCATTCATTTGAACTACTTAAATAAAAAATGTCACCCTGAATGCAATGAATGGGAGGAAATAAAGAAACAAATGTTGATTAATTTCATATATGCATATACGTAGAGACGTTTGCAAGTTTTAACATGCCTGATTCATACCTAACCCTACAATAATACTGTCCTCACACAAAGTGCAAAAGTCACAACGCTCTAAATTGTTGTAGTTGATGAATTTAAACTCACCATCAGCAACTCACTGCTGCCCTCTACTGAACCCAATAATAATTATATTAGAATAATATTATGTATGTAATATTTCATCCCCCCATGACTAACAGAATAGTTAAGTTTGACATGTTAACCCTGCGCTTTGGTGGGTGGAGTGATGGGGGGTCATTAAGTTGTTACCAACAGTACAATGTTAATATGGTTAGAATACGTATTTCTGCTGAACCGTGCCGTTCACATACCACTTAAAGTAATGACACTGAGCAAAGTAGCAAGTAATACAGTGTGTATAGGCTGGAACAGCAAGTACTTCAGCAAAGTTCAGGTAGGTTGAAGTGTGGGATTTCACCTGGAGTTGATTTGAGACTGATACTACTGTATAAAACCACAGTCGAGTTTGTTTTGGCTGCCTAGCTGTTAACTCTGTCGCACAGGAATGAGAAAAGTTTGTGAAACAAAAGCCAGAAAACCAAAGTGCGTCTCAAAGACCAAGGAAAACATAACAATAAGTGCAAGAGCACATGATATCATCGTGCAGCTCAGCATCTGGGAAAGTACCATATCATCAGCCATGCATAGCACATTTGTGGTTTGACTAAACCAAAGAAAGATCCGAATCCAAACAATGTATGTGCAAAGAATGTATATTCACAAGAAATGAAGTCAAATGTACAGTACATCCAGAGGGGGATATCTGTCTCTGACCAAAACAGAAGAGAAAAAGTTATCACGCTGACAGCCAGGAACAAGAAGACCATGTTGATGTTGAGCGTCATATCACTTTCTGTTGCAGACTACATATACACCCCCTGGTTGGACATAAGCACCTTCCTTCCAGGAACATTTTCTCCCAGTTCTAACATTAACCAACATGCCTTATTTCCTGAAACCAGAAACTCCCTCAGCAAAAGGAAACCCAGCAACACCTGCAGTAGTGAGAGGCCGGCCAGGACGAGAGTCAAGAATCAGGCTTCCAGACTGAGACGTAGTCTAATAGTGCACTGGACTTAGAGTTTCTCTAATATCTTGTTAACATATTGTAGGTCTGCTCAACATCAATGATCACTTGATAAATTCATTTATACGTGTAATTCTTGATAAATTGCTTAAACACCCTATCTAAATGAAAGAGCGAGACTCACTATTAATTATTTATTTCAACATTGCCCTATAAGACAAGAAACAGCTGAAGTGAAGGGCTTTCATCTTACAAATCCGTTGCAAAGAGATATTGAAAAACATATTCCTGTAAATGACAACTTCACTATTTGTATTGCCATCACATGGCTCCATATTTTGGAGCAGTGGAACCCACATGTGCCCTCGTAGCCCACAAACTCTGGCTGCTGTTTTTCCCCAGCAAGAGTTGATTGATTGGCCATCAATGGAGACATGCTCCTCGAATGAATGCTCTCGCCGCAGAACTATCGAGTAAACAGTCTTGGAAGTCAAGGCCAGCAAAATCCCTTGTGTCTCCATACCATCCGTTAGGAAGGCAAAGCCGGATCTCATGTATCTGTGGTCAGACACGACCGCCACCACTTCCTCGTATTGCAAGGCTGCTTCAAAACCACGCCAGAAAGTGCTCCATTTCCTTAACCTTATTTAAGGGTTGGAATTCACGTAACCATGTGGTGTGCTTCTGGAGTTTGGGACTTCCAGAATCTCACTGTTTATCACCGAAATCGACAAAAATAAACAGTCCTTGCTGAAAACATTTTCCACCGTGCTGGAAGAACTTTTCATAATGTCATTACTAAGCATCCCTTTAGTGCAACCATGTGCTTGTGCTTTCAGTCTCACATCTTTCATGGTGAGCTTTGTTTAATAGAAGTGATAAGTTCATGCTAACTGGGACCAGACTGTTGAGTGAGCCTGTCGGTCTTCTTTCAAACCCCTTTGTGTGAGGCGTCTTTCTGATTCATAATTGAGTGCTCAACCACTTGCCAAATCAAATCTGGTCCACTGTTGACATGAAGTAGTACCCCGCCCCCCCCTTAGCAGAAAGCATTCCTGCAGGAGTGGTCAGCTGATGCCAACAATCCTGGTGCCAACAGGATGTTACAATAGTAGTAGAGTGTATAAAAAAGTGGCTGAAACAGTAATTAACATCCGTTTCTAGTTTGCATGTTTTGATATTCTCTGTTGCAATTTGTCACATGGGAGCGACTATGAGGGGCGTTGCCTGTTTACTTTTTTGTGAAAGAATAAAGCCTGGAATTCAGAAGACTCATTTCTTCCAACAAAACTAAACCTAATTAGCTTTTCAGTTTATAAATGATGTTGTTTCTTTGGCTTTAATGGTCGTTTTGTGCCAGGGTTCTATACTCAAGTGTTCTGCTGATTTCAGTCAATTGGTTCAAAACCTTCAGCGCGCCCTTAAAAATATTTCCAAGGTGCTCTCAAATCTCAAACTGGTGTTTAAAGGTGATACAACTTATATTACCTTGTTTGCAAGATCTAAAATTCTCAGCTAGTGTGATCCACATGCTCCTTACAATGCATTCAGACCTCTTCCCTTTTCACATGTTATGTTGTAGCCCTATGCTAAAATAGTTTGAATTATTTTTCCCCATCATCTGCACAATATAATGACAAAGCAAAAACAGGATTTTAGAAAAAAAAATTGCAAATGTATTAATAAGAAAAAAAGCATCACATACAATCACAATTCAGACCCTTAGCTCAGTACTTGGTTGAAGCACCTTTGGCAGCGATTACAGCCTCAAGTCCTCTGGGGTCTGACACAACAAGCTTTGCACACATGGATACGGTGATTTTCTACAGATCATTTCAAGCTCTGTCAGGTTCGATGTCTCTTCAGAGACGTTTGATTGGGTTCAAATACAGGCTCTGGGCCACTGAAGGACATTCACAGAATCCTCTTGGCTGTGTGCTCTGCATTGTCCTGTTAGAAGGTGAACCTTCAACTCAGTCTGAGGTACCAAGCGCTCTGGACCAGGTTTTCCTGAAGGATAACTCTGTACTTTGCTCCGTTTAACTTTCCTTCAACTTTGACTATAGTCTCAATCCTGAGAGTGCTTTGTTACAAACTCCAAGAAGGCTTTCATGTGTCTTTCACTGAGAAGAGGCTTCCTTCTGAAAGCTCTCTGGAGGGATTTCTGGAGCTCTTATCAAGGCCCTTGTCCCCTTATTGCTCAGTTTGGCTTGAGTCCTGATTGTTTCGAATGTCTTTGATTTAAGAATTATGGAGGCGACTGTGATTTTGGAACAGAATATTTTTCAGCTTTTCCCAGATCTGTGCCACGACACAGTCCTGTCTCTGAGCTCAGCAGGCAGGTCCTTGGACCTCATGGCTTGGTTTTTGGTCTGATAAGATTGGTCAGCTGTGAGACCTTATAAAGACATGGGTGTGCCTTTCCAACTCATCGCCCATCAATTAAATGTACCACAGGTTGACTCCAATCAAGGTGTAGAAACGTCTCAAAGGTGATCAAGATAAATGGGAGGCACCTGAGCTCAATTTCAAGTGTCACAGTAAAAGGTTTGAACACTTGTGTCAATTTGATATTTCAGTTTTTTGTTTCTGATAAATTGGAAAACCCTGTTTTTGCTGCTGTCATCATGTGGTATTGACTGTAGATTTTGAGGGGAAAATGAATTTAAACAATTTTAGCATAAGGCTGCAACATAACAAAGGGAGATTTATAAAATGATATTGAATTGGCCTGCATTAGATCTCCAAGAATGGAGTTCAAAGGTGATTTTGGAACTGTTAATTGGGCCCTGCCTGAAGATGGCCGGGGGTCAGGCTCATAGGGAATCAGCAGATCGCAGATATAGGAAGTCTTTAAAAACATGCAGTAAAATCTTAAAATCAATTCTAAAACTCACAGGTAACCAGTGAAGAGCAGCAAGGATTGGTGTGATGTGGTCACTTCTCTTTGTACAAGTTAAAAGCCTGGCAGCAGCGTTCTGTATTGATTGCAGTCTTTGAACGTTTCGCCTGCTGATACCACAGTAAAGTGCATTGCAGTAGTCAAGTCTGGAAGAGATGAAAGCGTGAATGACTTTCTCTAAGTCTGCAAGGGAAAAGAATGACCTGATTTTGCTTAACTGTCTCAATTGAGCAAAGCAGGACTGGACAACGTTGGTCACCTGGAAAAAAGTTTCTTCAACAACAACAAGTTTTAAGGTAGCGTACATTACATGGATTCATCAGAGCGTTGCTGCTAAAACCAGCTGCAGCTAAAAATGCAGACGAAAGTCCTGAGTGAACCAAAACAATGAGCTCAAAGACGCTGAAAGCCAGACCTGAGAGGAACTGTAGTCAAGTGATAAATGTGGGTTCCTTGCGACGACTATTATATTAATATAATATATATATTGAATATTGGCCCGATACACATAATCTGATCAATTAACATAACGCAAATGCTTACAACACCTTTTAACCAACTAAAGAAATCAAATAAAACAATGATTTACTTACAATCTGAGAGTACTTTATTATTATGCTTTTACAGACTTTCAATGGTGACGACTTCCTAGCTGAATTCATAAAAAGGAACTCATTCCAATACTTACAATGCCAGTTGTGTTGCTTAATCTATTAATTAGTTTGCGATGAGAAAAATGCAGGTGTACTTTTGCCCTTATATTTAAAGCTAATCGTTCGGTTTTATCCAGAGTCGGGATAAACTTAGCAAAGAGCACTTATACAGAGTCTATACAGCACTGAAATCATCATCTTAAAAACATGGTACAGACATTTCAAGTTTAACTTCCAGCTAAGTTAACAGTGTTAACAGGCCACAATAAAATCACAGAATTACATGACATGTGTCTGTCAAGTTAGAATATTATCAATCTTTAGCAAGACATATACGGTAGATGTGGACCTTAATATGGAGTATTTTGTGTATAATATTGGAGTGTTTCTGTTCTGTTTTCCCAGAACTTGGTTGCACATTTACAGTCTTCTGCTATAAATTGGTAATGATGGGACATTTTCACTTGATGCAATACAAGGCAGCATTATTGAGACATGCAACATTAAGCCACAGGGAACCTGTGTCCAGAGAGGACAAGTGACACCTACTGTAGGACCTGAGAAAGACAAGTCATCAGCACAGTAACGGTTCTTAAAAGAAAGAATGCCAGTACATTATCAGAAACACAGATATTACTGTGAAAACACTGGAACACGTTATCTGCCTGTCTATTTCTCGCATATCATGTTATTGGGAAATCCGTTAACCCAGCTTACATCAAGAAGATCAAATCAGGGTAATCTTATACATTTCACTGCATTGCCATGGATCCACATGCAGTTTGTTATAAACTAATTTGTGCAGAGAGAATAAATGGGCTAGTTGTTTTCAAATGTCCATTTTGCCCGTCACTGTCACTGTCTCACGCTGGACCCGGGGGACAGCGTAAACTGCTGTCTCTTCTGATACACACAGAGTGCAATGAGGATTCAAGCCATTCCCCCAAATCCCACTCCGGTGACCCAACAACTCAGTAGGAGTCACTAGTGCGCCGATGAGGATGCGATCACTGGCTTCCCACCACGAACATCGCCTTTGGGATTCACGAGGCTAAAGCCATAAGCACCACTACCAGGCACTGAATCTAGGGCTGGGTGGGCAATCGGGGGGCTCATTTAAATGATTTACCTGTTGTTCATTTATTCAGAGCACACCTTTCTTTCCACGGAATCTGAGCCAAGTCGAGATCAAGTATGTTATTTTCATATGGCAACTCCAAAAAGTAAGAGAATTGAAAAACAGTGGTTCTTAAAATGACAGTTGTGCAGCCAATAGAAATGAAGCCAAATGCAACGCTAACAACGCTAGCACAGCAACACAGCGGCTAAGTGCTTCAGGACGCACATTCAGAGGGCCGAGCGCAGACTCTACCTTTCATAAAGATTATCACAGTCACACGTGTTTGAATTGCTTCAAATAAATTCATGAACTATATTTGCACTAAGCACAGTCTTAATCATTATCTGCAAATGTCAGGGATAATGGTAAACATCTTTAGTATTGAGCAAAATGTGCTGCACTTCCCAGAAATCACCGATACTTAAACCCATGTGATTATAAGGAACTAAATTCCAAGTATTTTTGATATGCAAGTCCATGCTGCTGTTTTCCGCTGTTTTTGCTCACATTGTACCAATCCTGTGAGGGCAATGAGGAAGCTTACAGTGCATTTCTCAAGGGGGGGGGGGGGGCATGTTGACCGCATGTGTCTGCTGGACTGTCAGAGCTACAGCAGTCTCTTCATGCGGCAGGTGTGCTTCTCTATGTGCATGGTGGCTCTGTCAGTGGAGCTGGTCAGGTCGTCCAGAACATCATCCTGCCGTTCCAGCTCGGTCTCTGCCTCCAGGGCAAGGTTCTTCAGCTGCATCAGCATCTGCACAAACACACACACACACACACACACACACACACACACACACACACACACACACAGACGATCCAAAATGTACACACTTGTGGAGACGCACGCAGTCCTTGTTTGAATTACACACTAGCCCCCAGTGAACATGGACAACTGAGGAGCAAGACACAAATAAAAGAAGATTAAATACTGAAACCTACAGAAAAAGCAGTTGGGAGGTGGAACATGTGGACCACATGTGAAGACGTGTAAAGACGGGGTCAGTCAGTTTGAGTGTGTCAGTGAAACGGAGAAAGAGGAGCAGGTGGGAATAAAAATGTAAGAACGGCCTGCTGCTGAATGTCTGCAGATGAGGGAGAAACTCTACAATTTAACACAAACCAGGATGCAATAACATCTATTCACGTGGCAGATATGATATTGTTCCACATTATGCAGTATATGAAGCTTGGGAAGATATTCAGAGAGAAATCTTAGCTTATCTCCTGAGACCATTGAAATCTTACAATACTGTTTGTTTTCAGCTCTCGGTGGTTTTAAGGAATACTGCGACTACATCTCCACGGTCCAACAACTGTGTATGTTATGGTTGATGGAACAACTTAAATACAAGGTGATGTGCCAAGCAAAATCTAATAAACACTCCCCCCAACCCCCACCACCATGGTTTCTAAACTAATATTATGCTATGCTACACATGCTCTCACACACCCACCGACATTATGTCAGTTTTCACCGGCCGGACGTTGGAACGGAGCACAGAAACAGTTCCAGACAGCAGTTTGGAAAACAGATAGTGTGTCAACACACACCGAGGAACGACTGTATTTGCTCACTCAGGTCTGCGACTTTACTGTGTCAGCTGGGAGAACATGACTGAAACACACATTGCAGTTAACGTTCACAGTTTCAGTGTGTCATAGAAAAACACAGAAAATGAATATTTTTAGCCGCTGCTTATACAATGGTTCGAGGGCTTTAGTCATGTAGAAAGCCCTCAAATTAAACATTTAGGCTAGGACTGATAGAAAAACACATGCGCTAAAATGCTAGGCTTGTGCAGGACTGTGAAATTTCAGGACTGTGAATTATCAGAAAAAATGCAGCACATGAAATCTACGAGTGAGTAAACCAGTTTGCGCTGTTAGCGAATTAGTAATTTCCATCCTCAAAGAATAACACTGGTATAAAATGTTGGGACAAAGGGGAATGTTTGCTAAAGCACTTACTGCAGGATATCAAACCGAGTGACCCTCTGTACAAGCTGAACCGCTGGAGATTCTAATCTTGGCATGAATTACATTAAGAGTAGGGTGTGTACAGAAGCAGAGCATTAAGTCCAAATTGGCAGCCTTTGAAGTTTCAACCATTGTCAGCTGTAGACAAGACGCCATTTATGAGCACAATAGACGAGCCAACCTGGCCCAATGCTGTCACTGCTGTGATAAATCTGTTTGAAAAAAAGATTATAAGACAACAGTGGAACATTGTACGTCGTTATTATGAACAATAATTAACTGAATATTAGGTGTAAGGTCTTAACAATGCCGAGATAAGATGTATGCAGTGGGTCTACATAATAATCTATCGTGAAATAGGACTGTTAAGTAACTAAACCACAATGAAAACACTGCAACAATGGTGGGTCATACAAGGCTGCAAGCAAATGCCTCGCACTTCTCAATATATCCCAATATTCTGTATGTGTGACCCTGTTTATGTTATGTGTTGTGCTGTAGGTATGGTATGTCCAAAATGTATGGTATGTTCAAAAGACATTGAATATATCAATATCAGATTTTTTTTTTTACTTTTTAAATATTTATCTGTAACGGCCCTCAGCAATATCCTATCTGTCTGGCTTAAGCGCTCACAGGCATTCAGTGCAAAGATGGTTTTGTCACTTCTGTGTTGGAAGCGTTTACATCATTTGACATTTTATCTAGTAAGCTTTAATATCATCTTGGCACCAGGTCGTAGAGCCTGTCTGTGTGTGATGCGTGTCTAAAACATGATGTAACAAAAAGTAGTTTACTGAAAAGGTTTTACATTAATTAAATGATATTCTAAGAATGGAACCTGGAATACAAATCGCCTTCATCGTAGGCCTGAATTTGCGTCACTGTGAAGGTCTTGCCACCACAGACCATGTCTAACATTTCTCAGTGTTGCGAGGTTCTGAATGGAAAGACGTTGTAAAGTCCGACCAAATGACTGAACAGGTTTCTTCCCTTCTCTTAAAACCAGGATGGACTTCGGCTTGTGGTCTCACTAAATAACATTTTAATCATACGGGATGAAAAATAAAAATCACTCTGGTGAATTGTGGGTTGGAATGGAACTTTCAAAATACATGTCACTGAAACCATAGGGTTGTTTACTATAATAAATACAATTATACAAATCTAAATGCAAGTCACATATTCACACAGGTCTCACCTGTTTGAGTTCTTGGGCCTCGGCCTGACTGACAGACGGGTGGAGGACGTGCACCTGCAGCTGGGACAGCTCTCCTGCTGGGACCTCCAGTGGGAGCTCGGTGTCTTGGCACTTTTGCTGCAAACCTGACTCCATGGGTGGAGATGGTGCAGAAAGAGTGCAGAGTGCAGAGTGCATATGTTGTTTATGAGGAAACCAGACAGTAAACTCAAAGTAACTGAGGCAATAAGGCTGAAGTGACTCATCAAAACAAAATATCTGTCAGGGAGAGACACCCGTAGCCGTGTCCAAAAAGCATGTGGATGAAATGTTTTTACATGTGGCTGCACACCTATAAATATACGGAGGTGGAACCATAGACCTTTACTGCCACTTAGTGGTCAATTTCATACGAGACATGGAAACAGTGAGGGAGCCCTTGATATTTATATTATCCATGCCTTACCTTCGTTCCAGTTTGGCCCCACTGTGTCACACGGAGATGAAACTGGAGTTGCTCTGAAAGCACAGTATTCACTAGTGAGCTCCACTTTCTTTTTGTACTGCATCTCCAACACGGACATCGCCTCTGGCATCTTGGCAGACAGGAACCTGTAGCATATATCCGGCTTCCCAATAAACCGCTGTCTAACCGTGATCTCATACGGACTGTGCACCCTGATCTCATCGACTTCATTCCGTTCAAAGCGGTGAAGGAGTTGGCAGTTTGTGTCTCGCACCTCCAGCGAGGAGACCAGCACCAACAAGCATCCGGGTTTTAAGTCAGAGTTCCCGCCTTTGTTCACTACAGCTGGGATGCTTGTGATCACCTTATTTCTGCCGGACCCTTTGCCGGTCGCGGAAGCTGCGGCGGCCGCAGCTCTTGAGGCGTCCTCCGCCTTGGCGTCCTGCTGAGTCTTCCAGGGGAGTTTACCAAAAGGCCACCATGAGGGAGACTCCAGCTCCAACAGAAGTCTGCAACAGAGAAAGGAAGAAATCATGGGTGTATGACTTGTTTCACTATTATTATATTGGGTCTGTTTTTGTATTGGAACTACCTACTTAGCAGTCAACAGCATTAGAATAAAATATGAACAAGTCTTTCAAATTAAAATATCATCAGGAAAATATTCAGATAATTACTTATCAGCCACGCCCAGATCAGAGTCAATCTTCTCCAGCCCCTGCATCACATTGTCAAACTGCTCTCCTTGGTGGCTGAGGACCATGCCAGTGTCCTCCAGTCTTCTCTGGGACTCTGCCACCAGGTTGATCAGCTCTCTGCCTTTAGAGGGTTGACCTTCAGCCCCCCGGGCCTCCGAGGTGGGGGACAGAAGGCGTTCTCTCCAGAAGTGCTCCAACACATTATAAACCACCACCCTGTTGGGCTTAAGGGAACCAAACCAGTGCTTCACGTTGCCCTCTTCAAGCACGGTGAGCGTGCTGAAGATGAAACTGGACGACTCCATCTTGATCTCCATGATCCTGGAGAGGCGGAAGCTGGCCAGGCTCTCCTTACTCTGGTTAGAGACAAAGTGCACCATGGTCCGGGTGAGGGACAGCGTGCCATTTTCCCATCGCTTCTCACTGTTGATGTAATAGGATCCGGACCAGCTGTGGATAGGAACGCCCCGGCTCATTTTGATTTACCTAGAAGGACAAATAAGCTTCAGTATCAGGCTACGTATTATCTCCTATACAAGCTCACACGCTGTTGCTGTTAAACACACAATGAGGACATTGTACTGAGTGATCTCTCTGTCCTAATAATGAACATACTTTCTTCAGAATGTAATAAGGAATCCAGGCAGTAGATGAGGTCAGCTGAGGCGTTCAGACTGGCAGCTTCAGTTTTGGAAAAGCGACCTTTTCTATCCAAAATGACCGCATTACGCATGCGTCATTATAACGTTATAAACCCTCTTAGTGTTTATCACCTCTTTGCAGTGCAATTATATCCGTCCCACGACCACCATTGATCGAAAACAACATTTACCTCGCTGGGCTCAGCATTACGTTACCCATCGGTATCGCTGGTGTTTATTACGGAAGTGACGTCACGCACGAGCACGTCTGTATTTACTGTCCGACTTGAAAATGATTATTTTTCAGAGAAAAGGCTACCGCGGCATAATTGCCGTTAGCTAGGGCGGCGGTTTTTGATTTAGCAACAAAAAGAAAAACAATACCTACAGTGTTCGTATTAAATACATTGAAACGGTAATATAGGAAGTAGTGACAATAAATAAACACCAACGGTATATTATATGTCCGTCGGTCAGGAACCATAACCTGCTACCTTCTTCGGGATGGAGTCATATGCAGCGACCTGTTGTCAAAATAGAAAAATAAAACACGTATTAGCATAATGTAAGATTTCTAGCGTAATTTAGCCTACGTTTGACAGCGTTAGTAAAAAGCCGTGCGCTATGTAACGTCAAACTAATCGACCTGTTAGCTTACTATTACCGTTTCTTGCTGTCCAAACGGTGACAGCTAGCTAGGCTTGCTAACAGGCTAGCCGAGGTCCTGTGTACCATTATGGACAGAGAGGCGTACCGTAACTGCTGCAGCCTGGTCAAAATACCAAGGCAGTCGTACGAACAGTTTTGGTCTTCACATTTTGTAGATTACATCGACAAGGAGCTGAGCTATTCTAAGTTTTTCAAGAAATACTTGCTTCCCAATCACCCGTGTATGTTTTCAAGAAGGTTTACGGAGGGCTGGAAGTGTAGAAAACAATGGGTGTCCGAGGTGGGGAAGCCCAATTTCCAGAAACTGCTGCAAGAGTTCGGTAAATAGGTCTATTACGAACACGTTAACCGACTACCATGCGTCCTAATGCAGCGGTAATAGTTACTGGTGTCGTGTAATGCTACTGTAAGATAATGTGTTTGTTCTTCATCACAGATGAGACTCCTGTTCCTGTTGCAAACTGCAATGCAAAGGAGTACAATGCAAACCCTAAACAAGTAATGCCTTTCAAAGAATTTATACAATACTGGAAGGAATACATCCAGAATGGCCACTCGTCACCTAAAGGATGTCTTTATCTTAAAGACTGGCACATGTCAAGGTATTCATGCATATGGATTTAACTGGACTTTGTTTAATACAGCACAGTGTGCATTATTACCCATGATGAATTTATTATTCTGGTTCTACAGGGACTTTCCAGAGCATAATGTTTACACCACACCAGTCTTCTTTTCTTCTGACTGGCTTAATGAATACTGGGATACACTTGAAGTGGATGACTACCGATTTGTCTACATGGGACCTAAGGGCTCATGGTATGAAACATTTAACATCATTATTGCAACAATTTAGAATATAGCTTTTTTTTTTAATTGTCAGCTTTTGTGAGGCAACACATATGAGACATCTATCAATCAGATGCGCTTTCTCGTCTCCAGGACCCCGTTCCACGCCGATGTGTTCCGCTCCTACAGCTGGTCTGCAAACATCTGTGGCAGGAAGAAATGGCTCCTGTATCCTCCAGGTCAGGAGGAGTTTTTACGCGACACTCACGGCAACCTCCCTTATGATGTAACGTCGGCCGAGCTTCGAGACAGAAGTCTATTTCCACACTCTGAAGAAGCCTGTCAACCTCTCGAAATTATTCAAGAGGCGGGTGAGATCATTTTCGTGCCCAGCGGCTGGCACCATCAAGTTTATAATCTGGTAAGAACTGTAAAGGCAACTAAATCCAAGCTGTTGAGTTAGTTTAAATACCTACCTAATGACATGTCATACATTGAGGTCTGTTATCTAATTGTGACATGGGGATTCGCTCTCTTTAATGTTCTTATGACAGGAGGACACCATCTCTATTAATCATAACTGGTTGAATGGCTGCAACGTAGACATCATGTGGCAGTTCCTTCAGAACGAGCTGTCGTCTGTTCAAAAAGAGATAGATGAGTGGAGAAACACGATGGACTCGTGGCATCAGCACTGCCAGGTAATTCAGAGACTGCATGCTTTCTAGAAACCTGCTGCTGCTCTGAATGTTTGCAATGTCATATTTAAAGTCACTGTTGGTTTTACTTTTCAGGTTATTATGAAGGCCTGCTCCGGTATCAACTATGCAGAATTTGCATCGTTCCTGAAAATCATTGCCGACAACCGAATGGCTTTCCTGAATGCTTGTTCCTCTGGGGATTCCTGCGATTACCCTCGGCATCTCTCAGAGACCCTCACCACACTTGGACCTTACCACGCTGCCTTTGACCTACAGAGAGTGGCTCACGTTATTGAATGCCTACTCTGCAATGAAGACTTCAAGCGGCTTGATCATTCAACTTTGACTTTGCAGCCAGAAACCATGTTGCAGCAAATTCGGGACACCATACAGTCCACAAGGGGGCAGCATCTCCTTTATCAGGAATAAGATGTTCAGCGGTGTCTCCACAATGTTCCCGTCGTCTGGAAATGGCTTGAATGAAAAGTGCCAATTTGTACAGTGCGAATAAGAGGAAGATAAAGGCGTTACCACACCTTTGGTTTGAGATCAACGGCAATCTCTAATGTTTATTATGAATGTTTGGAATTTGTTTTGCACTGAAATATGGATAAATAAAAAAAAATATATACACATTTGAGTTTTTGTATTGCTTTTTTGCATGTTTATTCAACAACCACCAATACCATATCACTGTTGGTATATCTTGTTGTATAGTGCTGAAAATAGATCTGTTAAATAATATAATTATATGGTAAATAATACTTTCCAGTTTGGGAAAAATCACCCCAAAAGAGTAGATTTGATATCAAACAAAACCAAAATACGCAAATGGATTAGTGCCACACAGCTGTAACGCAATGACAGTGTAACATACTGTACTTCAGGGTTCTGTCTGTAAGAAGTCTGTCAGATGGGATGCATGTCACATTTGAGGGAGCTATAAATCATCCTCCTCAGTTAATATTCACGTCTTTAGGCCACCAGTCTGGCACAGAAGCCTCGAGTGTCACTGCGGTGTCATCGGAAGATTTGAGTGTCAACGCTTCTTTGGCATGAGCCAAGCGGATTAGGCTCAGGCCCAGCTCTCCGACCCCTGCTCGGTGCTTCCCAGCTGGCTTGCCTGACTGCGTTTGCAGCGCCGCTCCTTCCTCGAGGTCTTGGACCGGGGCTGACAAGCGTACTGGCATCAGGCGTTTCCGAACCACCCCAGTGTGATGAGTCCTGGCTGTGAGCTCCTGGCCAATGTAACAGCCCTTGCTGAAGCTGATACCCTGCATGTAGACAAGATTTGACTCTAGCGGTAGTGCCAGCCCAGGGGGAAGGTCCCTTACTCCCTCAGGAAGTCCTAGACAACAATGACAGTAAAGGATACAAACAAAACTTGTCAAAAAGTGTCAAAAGCACATACAAATACAAGTGCGTACAAATCCTTTCTGTCCAGTTTTTCTCTCTAACAAACTCTACATATTCTGACTGGTCTTACCTATTGTGTAGCGATGTCTGTGATACTCTCCTGTGTCACCTTTCTGACATGACGCAATGACATCCAAGGGGTCAACTTGACTGTCCAACACCAACCTCCAGCCCATCTCCTGAGTTCGAGGATCGGTGTCCCATACCAGAGCTTTGTCTGGGGAGGAGAGCTCAGGTTTACAGGCCTCCTGACCTGCGTTCTGTTGCTTGGAAAGCACTGCCCAAACAGAGAGCTCCGGACACGGGTTCATGTTGACCTTTCTGCGGAGCTTGTACATCTTCAAATGTCTCAAGATTGAGTCCTTAATTGTGCTGTCACACTCCAGGAAAACACCCTGTCCAGCATCAGCTTCTTTCAGACTGAAAGGAAATACAGCAAATTTAGTGCCTCATGAAACAGAACATCCACCATAAAAAAACTATACAATCAGGTAATTCAGTGTTACAACATACATTTATGGTGAAAACATGCATTTCCTCAATCTGCTGATTAATGAGTTAATGACTATGTTTATTACCCAGAGATGTTTTTGTAGCACCTAAAGATGTGCATATCAACATATAATTTGTCAGTGTGCCAGTGACAAAAAGTCTCGTTGTATAAAGTTCAACAGCTGGTAAGAAATATTCGTGGAACAGAAATGGACAAGTGGAAAAATAACCTGAATAAAGTTAATCTGTAGCTGGATTAGAGGTCTATCTTTCCACTTAGAGTTCACATATTTTATTGACAGGCTGGGTTACAATAGTTCATGCTCCATGTATTGCCATCTATTCATCAAAATATAAGCTTATTGTGCCTTTTTTTTGTCTTATGACATCTCTTATGACATAATGCATGAACTATCTGGATGTGATTACAGCAAAGTTTATTCACAAATTGCTGCTGTAGCGATGTAAAACTGTTTTAAAGCCTTAATGAAATAGCATTCATACATCATCTCACTTCCTGTATTTAATGAAGGTTATTTCATATTGAAAAATGTCTTCTTTTTTTTCCCTTCTATCTAATGTAAAACAGGTTCATATTGTGCAACAGTTGACACAGTGACAGTGTATTAAAATTCCACTGACCCTACATGTGGTTTGTTTAACCTTTAATAACATAGGACTTTGTGTTTAGCGTTAGCTAATGTTTGAGCCACACTGAACACACCCCACTGACTCTCCAGCCCTGTTGTCTGCTTACTGGGCTACCAACGACCAGCAACTGCATTTTGAGATAAGTAACGTTAGCCACACCCCGGTGTCAACTGAAAACACTATAATGAAGTATACTCTACCTGTACAACATGATATCGTATAGCGTTCTTCCTTGTACATTTAGCATGTGCGAGTACATTGCTGTGAGTCCAGGCTCCTCCAGCAGCCCCATGTCATTGGTTATGATCCCCTGAAGAAACGGGCTCGTGTCTTGTCCCTGGATTTTAAGTAAAGTCCTGTGAGGTAGGTGGTAGCACACACACTGAACGGGGACATCTCTCCGGGCAGTGTCGTGGCTGTACCTTCTAACAAGGACACCTGCTGGAGCTGAAACACCGGAGAGAAACGGTACGCGCCAATATCGACCCGTGTGTTTTGTAGCGGATGTGAACGCTCCCCTGGCGAAACACAAAACCCCCATTGTTGTACACCGTGGTAAGTGTATTACGTGTCAAAATTAAATGGCTACTCCGCCTGTTAACAGCAGTGGACGGCTACATAACACAGGACATGGCGGTTGACTCCGGCAGCTAGGGCTCCATTTTTAAATCCCACAATGCATTGCTCCATAATAACGCGACCTCTCGGATGTGCGTGACGTTTTGCTCGTTGCTCGCGTGGTAGATGTGCAGTACGTTACTTGTTAAGAAACGTTTGTAACTTCACTTTTAGATATACAGTTACACTAAACTCCTGTCGCTTTTGTTGAGTAGGACATGCTTACATAGAGGCAACAAAAACGTCCGGAGAAATTTGAGATGAGTAATTTAGGCCAGTTTGTTAAAATCTACATGTTTGCCCCCACTGAAACAAATACAAATAGGCAATGCCAAATAACGCATGAGATACATCTCAACACATTTCCTTATTAAATGAGAACGACCAAAATATTCGCAGTTACATAATGTTCATGAGGAAATGTTTAGTTTTCTCGGTATATAAACACACCAGCTGGAATTGTTCTTGTTTAGAAACCTGTGTTCTTACATCAGCGTCTTCTCAGCAATATGTTCTTGTTATAACAAGATATGCACGATGGAAGAGCCATTATATATTGTTAACAGTTTTTTGTATTTGTATGTTTATTGCAAAAGTAATGTGTGTTATGCCCTTTAAAATGTTTACTATATAATAGAGTTAAGGTAATTGGTCATGTTGCAAAATGTGCTTTGACCTCTGTTTTTTGCCCTATAAAGATAAAGGCTCCTCTATTCTGGCCTGCTACTGGATACTTTTTGGTTGACTCCATTAAGTAGGTTTCGGTGCAAGTTAGGCTTTGATGGAGCAGGATGTGGAGCAACAATTATTTTGACCGCAGATTATAGACTTTTTAGTTATAGCCAGCAGAAGGTCAGTGTTTTGGTACTCCATTCATTGCATAAAGATTTTGTTTATTTTTTGTTTACATGGATTAAAACTACTTTTAACTACGAGCTACGAGCCTCATCATTGTACAGCTAACAAGAAAAGTTGAGCCTGCAAGAGCACGTAAATAGATGGTAGTCTACGCGAGTCAGAACCCTTTACCTCCTGCAAGAGAAGAAGAAGTGGGAAGAAGGACGGTAAAATAAGCTGCCACTACACACAAGATAAGTTGTAATGTCAATATGTCATTCATATGTTAGCTAGACATATTTAGTGCATCTATATCTACAATGTTCTGGTAAAACTTCAAGTTCATCACACAAGCTTTTGTTAAACACGGCACATGGTGTCGTGTTAAGTATGCATCAGCAGCGACACAATTGATAACTATTGTGTTGCTATGTAACATACCGTGACATTGAAAAAGTTACAGGCCATGTCTAAACTGAAATATTCAATCACCTATGTAATGGCTACATTGGTGTTAGGAATGAAATTTACTTGACTCGACCGATTATGAATGCACAGCAGGCAGCTTTTGTAATTTAATGTGGCTCCCACCAAGGCTCTATAAACATTCACTGCTCAGTAAAACGTATTAACAGATGGGAAAATACAAAAAAAACTGAGCACACATCTGAAGTTACCGAATAAAATGTGTAACTCATTAGCAGGTAAACGATTTAAAACATACAATCCTGTTACTAACAAAAGTGATGGAAAATAGAGAATTAAACTCTATGATGTGAAGTGAAAGTGCACCAAATGGTTTCTTTCAGGATACAAATGCTTGGTAAAAAAAAAAAGTCCAATGAGTTCATTGTATTTTGACATGATTTCTTTCTCTAACGCTTGGACAAACACTCATTGTTCTCTCTATTTACGATTTGTTGATTTGCAGCAGGTGTGGAATGCCCCTTGATATATTCAAAGAAACCTATATTTGTAAGAAGATGTCGACTTTAGATACAGAACATTCCTAGGGTGCCTGTAACTCTCAGAATACAGTGATAATTTGTAAATATGGAGATAATTTAGTCATGTTTTGGATGGAGTTTTGCAGATTGTTGATGGGGTCTGCTGTTGTATACAATGAGCTACTGCAGTGTAGGTTAGGTTTCTTTGTTTGGTCCACACCTGGTGCTACTTATCCAATATTTAATGGGTCTCCAGAAGTCAATCTTTTGACGCATATACCCTAAGTCTTGTTTTAATTATTGGCCTATGTTTTATTTTTAAATGTTGTTATTTTCTCATTGCTGCAGCTGATTCTGGAAAAGAGCTACTTTTCCCTTTTTATGGTATTTTCCCATATTTAAGGCAATAAAATGCTGTGTGATTTCGTAGATGGTAAAAATGATATGCCTCTCCTGCACTAACGCTTTGCTACGTCACTAAGTACGATTCTTCTCATTAAAGTTTACTGCCCCATACATTTCAAAAGTCTTCTTAAAACAAGTACATATACTTTCAGTTTGCTGTGGTCAGTAAAAGAACAATCTCAACATCTCATCCCAAGCATGAAATACATTTTTACAACTTCAATGATAAAAACTTTTCCCTTTGTATTTTCAAAGACTCACCATTGCTATTAGTGTGGTAAAGCAGAGAGGCGGATGTGTATTATATAGCAAGAACTCAGAGGTTTCAAATGACTTTATTCCTTCATGGATGAAATACGAGAACAGTCTTTAAAAGTTTTAGGCACTTTGAAGTATGACAACAGTGAAGGCAGGATTAAATATTATTCAGAAACCAATTTTAGAAACATACAAATTGAAATGGTCATCTTCAAGACCTAACATGTCTAAACGTAAGATAAATATAGAGCTAATTGCATAGCTAAGGATGGGTTTCTACTGTAGGCTATATGGATACTTTATGTTCCAAGTTCTAAAGCATGCATCATCGGCTTCTGTTTGCGGAAAATCAGTATTTAGTTTAGAAAAAACTCAGATTTTCTATTCACTTACCTCTTCCCCTTGAAACGTGACACTGCAAGGCTTTGGAAAATATAGAATAGATAAAGGCTTTGCACGCAATGACTGAAGATCATCACACCGAGCAGATGTCCACCAGCAGAGCCATCCCTGCTTCATTATCTTTATCAAAATATTTCACATTTCATCTGCTTCCAGAAAAACTCCTCCATGCTACATCCAAAACATCCCAACATGTTAAACATGCATCTTTCCAACAATAATCCTCATTCTTCAGAAGTGAGTCATTGTGCCTTTGTACAGTGTATTTGGATTGAGGGTACAATCACACTTACAAAGTTAGATTAATCCAGTTCAGCAGCAGTCAAGGGTAGATCAGATAAATAGCTCGAAGCAGTGTGTTTATACTTTGACATTTTAGCTGGAATTAGAGATGTTTAACTAAGTAAGCACATGTTAACCATGTCCAAAAGCTATGGGAAGCACAAAATGACACACTACAGTAACAAAGAAGATTTGTGATGCTGGATTTGATAAATTCCACATGTGTGTTTTCTTTTAAATTCCCAAAAACTGTGTACTGTACTCCTTCAGCGGGTGATTGAAATTCTCAATTGTTATTGTCCTAAGTCGCATCTCTCTCACACACGCAAACACACACACACACACACACACGCACACATCCTCCAGCTGTGTCACAGTGCAGTCCTGGAGTCCTAAAAGTTTTAACTGTTAATTTACTAAATTAGATTAATCTCTAGATCCAGACGGAGGTCTTTCCATTTTTTACAATGGTTGCAGCCTTCTCTGTGGCTGATTTCGGCCTCGCTCCTTGTTTCTCTTGGACCATATTCACTCGGTTTTGTTCTGCCATAGTGCCCCCAGATACAGGACTACTGGTTCTGGATGTTTGCTGGTTGGTTTTGGTTTGATATGTTTGAAAGGCCATATCGAGCTGTTCCTGGGCGACCCGTAGGTGTCGGTGTAGGCTTGCCAAATCAGACGGGATGTTCTCATCTGGGCTGGTGCACTGCTGCTCCTGGGCCACGTTGGCCATGTTCTGCTCGTGGGTGATGAGGCTGTTGGGGATCCTGCTAGGTTTGTCTGTCTTCATCACAAGGTTGTAACCCGGAGGAGAGGCTGGGATGTTTCGAGAAAACGGGTAGCCATAGGACGTCCGTAGGCCCCGGTTCCTCTTCGTGCGGAGGGTGTCCCGAAAAGTGCCAATTCCCAAGTGAAGCATCTCGCACACATTTAGCACTAGACAAAGGCAGCTCACCACATACATGATGAGGAGGAAGATTGTTTTCTCTGTGGGCCTGGAGATGAAACAGTCCACTCTGTGTGGACAGGGGACTCTGTTGCATACATATGACGGACTAACTCGAAACCCATAGAGGAGATACTGTCCTGCGAGGAAAGCAATTTCAAAAATAGCTCGCGACATGAGCTGTAGAACATAGATTCTCATCAGGCCTTCTTGCATTATTCTTCGGCGGCCATCGTGTTTTGGTGGGTCTTTGCCAGTGCTGCTCACTGGTTCGGGCTTGGCCTCCTGCACTTCCAGCGTGTCCTCATAGATCATGGGCTCAGCGTCGTCATCTTCATCCTCTTCTAAGACATCTTCCAGGTGGTGGCTTTCTCTCCATCTGGAGTGAGGAGGAGGCTTTTTGCGGAGCCTGTGGTGCTTCCTGCGATCCAACTCTGTAGTTCGGGCTATCTTGTGGATGGCGTAACCCATGTACATGATAGAGGGAGTGGAGATCATGATGATCTGGAAGACCCAGAAGCGGACGTGCGAGAGAGGGGCAAATGCATCGTAACATACGTTGTCACACCCGGGCTGCTTGGTGTTGCAGGTGAACTTGGTCTGCTCGTCCGAGTAGATAGACTCGCCTCCAACCGCTGTCAGCACAATGCGGAAGATGATGAGCACGGTCAGCCACACTTTCCCCACAAAGGTGGAGTGGTTGTGGATCTCTTCCAGGAGACGAGTGAGAAAGCTCCAGCTCATGTTGCTCCAACAAGCTTGTCAACTAGAATCTGTAAAGAGAGAATAAAGAATGGATTTAGTAGGGACCCATTGAAGAATGTGGTTGAGCTGAGAAAGCTATGAATTGCAGATGTATTCAATGTTTGAATAAATGATCATGTTGCACGAGGAATCACAGATAATATTACGTTATTGTATTATATTGTTACGTTACAGTTGCCTGTGCTGTTTGTGTCCAACCAAAGAAAATCCAGACTAGGGCTCCAACTAACAGTTGTTTTCACTATCAAATAACCTGAAGGTTATTTTGTCGTCAATAAAAATGTCCCAGGGACATTTTAAAATATCCTATTATATTTTACTACCAATCCCAAACCTGAAACCCAAAGATATTCAATTTATTTTGACAGAAGACTAATTATTTTTATCTAAAATGTGAACTTTGCAAATTTGTCAAACACCAACTGTAGACGAAGACTTGCTGATGTAGAGGAGACATTTGTTTTTTACTGATTCTGCAGCCAAACACAAGACAATGGCTTGTGTTGATTCATGTCAGTGAGTGGGGTGATGTCATTCAGTCAACCTATCTAACCACACATCCCGCAGTACTTCTGATATCCCCTTCTAACAGATTGAAATAGTTTATGAAAGGGTTGAAATGGCAAAAGGCAAGAGAAGAAAACAAAAGAGAAAAACACAAACATCAGCAACAACAACCAATTTGATTATAGCTTTGACCAAAGAACACGCTGAACACTGCAAGAGGGTGACAGGCTGAAGACACAGAACGAAACTGACAGAGCTCTGAATTTAAGAAAAAGCTCATTCTGGTACAAGAGTGTGCTCCACTCAGAGAGCCACTTCAGAAACATACTGTACCCGGGCATGGCAACACATATCATGCCGAGGGACACACACACACACAGCCTAACAGATGATATGAAACCTCACAGTGTCATACTCTGACTCTGTGAGGTGATTGAGGCCGCGACGAGGAGACAGCGTAGCGCTTCTGTCCCTTCATTCATGGAGCTGCGCTGTTCATGTTGATTTCATGACTGCGGCACTGTGTTCCCTGGCGTGGGATGTGCCATCTCCCCTGCCATCTGAGTGAACAGGAGAGGCTTGTTGCTCTGCCACGAGGCCTCCCCTCCAGATCCAGCACTGCTGACGCTGGGGAGAGGTACAGCCACATGGAGACAGATGGCACCTATAGTGGGCGACTCATGTCTGCCCCAGGATGGCATGACAGGAGGGGCCGCGACACTGAGGATTCAAAAGTTTAAACAAATCTGTTGTGTGTAGCATCAACATCACACCCTAACGTTGAAGTGATCCTGAGATATCCGCCTGCTGTTGATGTGTTTTACAGCTTGTTGTGTTGATTCTATTTGTCTGTCTTTAATTTTTAGTGCTGTTGCCATTTTAACCAGGTCTCCTCTGAAAATACATTTCTAACCTAAGTGGAACTTGCCTGTTTAATAAATAAAGATTTGATTTTTACTGAAGATAACGCAGCAACTAAGACCATGTTTGGGTTCATGCATTTTTGCTTGATTTGTGTCAGTTAACATGTCATACAAAGCAACTCACTCCAAGTCGTAGACATTTTTCATTTATAATAATTTTAAAATAGGTTAAAACATACCTTTTTTAGGCAATACTTGTTTCAGAAATGCAGCTTATTGAATCTTACAGTATTAGCTACAGAGGTATTGTAGTTACAGAAAATATAAACATTTAATGATAATTAAATTCCACAATTTAGAACCACTTTTTTGAATAAATGTGTCATAAGGGTTAATAAATTAGATAGTTTAAACAGATACAAGCCCAATATATTTAACATTATTAAGCATGCATCATATTGTATTGAGTTGAGTGAATAGTTTTTTGCAACATTGGTTCAATTGCTTTAGAAGAATTTTATTTTTTGATAAACTACTACACTGGCATGAAATGATCTTTCAGCAGAGTGAATTCAGACACAGGACCCCACAAACAGTCCACAGTTTCACTGTAACAAAATGGGCATTTACGATAATATGACAGGCTCATTGAACAGAAGCTACCGTACAGTTTCTTTAAGGCAAATAACTGAAACAACCCACCTTGAAAAGTTGCACATGCATTTCCCATCCTGAAGGTCTCCTGTGCCTTCTCTAGATATCCCCTGCACAGTCTGATCCATTGAATACCACCTCCATCCTAACGTCCTGGCCTTTTCCGTCTTATTGATAACGTCCAGAATGGCAAAAGCAAAAAAACAATGATGGAACTTTTCAGACGAGACTTTCTATTTATTCCATTTCCCCACTCTGTGAAGAAGTGAGGTCTTGCCGCTGTGAATGCCTCACATTCTGGCTTGTGTCTGGTTTCTATTACACCAGCCTTCTGCTCAAGAAGGAAGTATAAAAAACAGAGAGGCTGAAAAAAATCCTCCTCTGGCGAATGACCCTCATCCAAGGGTTCAGACTTGAGGATATCGCACTGCAGATTGAAAAGAACACCCAGCTGAGGGAGCGTGTTAATCACAGCACAGTCAACCTCCCCCCCCAACGCTCATGTGCAATGTTTGTAACACAGATGATGAAGGTCTCTCCCTCTCTCTCTCTCTCTCTCTCTCTCTCTCTCTCTCTCTCTCTCTCTCTCTCTCTTTCTGTGTCTCTTACTTTTTCTGTCCCTCTCTCTCTCTCTTTACATCTCCATCAATGTATCTCAGCTTCTTGCAGGTTGATGTCCACATGCCCTCCAACCATTTACACAGCAACAGCATGTAGCTCACTCTGAGAAAGAAGGTCAGTCGTGACACACCTCACACACATTTGTAAAAATGCTAAAATGTTATTCATCCACACCTCTTACTCTCTTTCTTTCTTGACTCACACACACACACATCAACCACAGCAAATGCCGATAAGCAACCTCTATATTATGTGTCTATTATAACAATTTACAGTGGCTGTCCCTTATGAGGAAACAACTCTTGGGAGACAAAGACAGTGAGTATGAGGACAGAAGTGTCACCAAGACATAAGCCACCTTGCCTTAGAGCAGATCCGCTAGAATGTAACCAGCAGGTACACTCAGTCATATCAAGTGTCATAATATTTAGATCCTCCATCCAGGCAGATGGCCAAATAACGGAGCAGTGGACAGGCCGCACTCTGCACTCCCGCTACACGTCTTTTCCGACTCGATGTTTATACTTTCAAGCTTTCACCACGGCCTGCAGAGTGCAGTAGCATCGCCACACGTTGTTACTTGAGGCGTGAGATGGATTTTTTCACACGGCGGCAAGAGCGGCTGCATGCAGGACAGAAGTCTCTCTCACACTCACGCACATTCCTTTACATTCTTTTTTTAAGTCGGAAATAACACGACAAAGTACAGATGAGGAGGTGATTCATGCAGGATTAAAGTCGGAAAGGAATTTCTCCCATCTTTTTACTGTATGTGCCAGAACCTTGCTGTGAAGTTTGGGAAGGGATCTAAAGTGAACTTCTTTTAATAAAGGACAGATAAACGGTTTAGTGTCTGGCTTGCATTAATGAAATGTGTCTGGTCATTGTCACAGTGACCATATTATTATAATGTTGCTTTCACAAGGCCCTTAATAACCCTTAATTATGACCTGTATGCAGCTATAAAGCCAAGAGTAACGCTCAACATCAGTAAAGCCGCCATTAATCAGATCATGCTTTCAACTCGGTTCCTTAAATTATGAAAAATTCTTGATTTCCTGTTTCTGAAGATATTGTAAGGATATTAGACTGTTATTAGTTGCAGAGCAAAGACAACTGCAGTGAGACATTTCATGAATGAGGTAGTACAAGCACATTAAGAGTCTTTGCATTTTAAATCTCATTCTGTTTGAGTAGTTTGTGGTGGAAAGAAAGCTCGGAGGGCCAGCCATCTGGGCCTGCAGGAGCCATCCTCCCGAGGCCTCGCCTTCAGGGCTCCCCTCTCCGTCTGACTGAGGAGATGTGGCGTAGCGAGCACCCCTGGTGCAGCACTGAAGATAAGGAGACAGGGGATGCTGCTGGAATGAGTGGAGCATTTGGGATTTGGACATGTGCTATCCCTGAGGGACAGATAAGCACGTGTTTTTAAGTTGCAGTGCACTCCTCTGCATCCAAAATCTTCCCGTCGTCAAAAAGACACAGATGGTCCATAAGAAGGTTGTTAAGTGAACATTCAACTTAAAGTCAATTAGTTTATGTTCCTCAACAGTTGGTAGAACTTGGGTTTACAATACTCACTGATACCAATATAGGTAAGAAATTATGTATACAGTTAAAATGTGTTTTTATTGACAGACTTGTATTTTATACAGTTAAGTTAAAGTTATATTTGGTGATATATCTAAAATTGATATATATCTTTTTTAATTGTAGTTATCCATTTTGATAACTCTCACTTCTAAAAATGCAACATGGCCTATAAATAACCCTTATTCTCTCGTCATTGTTGTTTCTTCTCAGAACCTCCCAGTACGTTTCCCCTTAAACTGAATGTACAAAAGAAACCAACATATTTGTATTTCTTACTTTATTACAATCTATTCTTGTCCTTTAAAATCTGGGCAGTTAATTTCACTGTTCTTTGATTAGAGCTGTATTTATGTGATAATTGAAAATACTATAATTTTGGCAAAAAGGGAATTATAAATCAATAGATTTTTAACAATGAATTAGTCTTTGAAACTGCGTGAAAACATTTGAATTGCACACAATTACTTCCAACAAAAACAAAATGTGCACAAATGCATTCAGTCAAACCAATGACTGTCTAGTTTTGAATGTGCCGTCCCTTTGTCCTCTGACAATTCAGGCTACTCTAGCTTTGGGAAACTGTAGTTCATGTTGATAAATATTGATTGGACTGCCCAGAGCTGGGAAAATATCAAAGTATTCCCCTGTTAGACATCGTTTGACATTGCTCTTGTCACAAGGTCTGGCATCATGTGACAGCCAAATGCGAATGTTTAATATTCATTAGGTTGTGGTTATAATTAGTGTTAAATGTAAAATAGAGCAGGGTTTTTTTTTCAGGTTTGGTAGCATCTGTGAGATGTGAACAACTTTTAAAACAATCTAACATGACAGCTAACAATTAAATAATAAGGCAAATTTACTTTAGACAAAAATGATGAAAAAATAATCAGCAAAATAGCTGGTTGCTCTATTGAATCACATCATAAATGAATTTCTTAATTTGAATTTTCACAGAATGATTTTGTTATTCCCAGACAGTTTCACCTTTAAGAGGTCACTGGGAGCTGTGAGGGTTTGCAGCGTTGCCGAGTGTTGAAGTGATGCAACATGGAGGAGTGAACATCTCGACAACTCTCCTTGGCCGCCACCAATGTCATCGCAAGAGTTTTCTCCGCATGTATTTACTGAATAAAGTTGATGCGAGCAGACTGGGGGCTGTGGAGGTCTGTGTTTATGTAACAGATCAAGCTCCACCATGTGACTTGGATGCCCCCCCTCCCCTCAGAGAAAAGAGTGACACAAGACACCAGAGCAAAAAACATGCAACTTGGTGCTTGGACTCCTCCTCTCCTCTTCTCCCCCATCTCTCCTACAACTATCATTAAACTGCTCTTACCAGGCTGTGGGGGGCTATCCTATAGGCAGCCTGAGAGTGGTGGCAGTCCCATCTCATTTGTTCATTTTTCTCCCAGTTTCTCAGCCGAGCCTATCCTACCCCCGGGGTGAGTGCGTCCCGTGCCAGTTTTACTAAGGCTGGACTCCACTGAAGCGACTGAGATGAAAAGCCTTGAGGTGGATGCCAACAACTTCCCTCAGCCAGGGCTCTGCGTCTCCCACATGAGCACAGCAACTTGTATCGGAAAAAAAAAATGAGCCACAACACTACTGTACAATTATACAAACAAACAACTTATTTGGTTAATATTTCTGATAAAGGGAATAAAAACAAGTGGCAGATATTCAATCAGTAACATGACAGGTGACCTTATCTTCCTTCTATACTGCACATCTGGAAAACTATTTAAAGCGCTGGAGAAAATGATGCTGTACTGCAATATTTGAATACAGAAGGCTGAAAAGTAGATTATGCTCCATTGGATTTGGCCTGTTTCCGGTCCCAGAAGAAGGTTCCATTCATTTTACTGCCCTGACATAGTCCAATCATTCTGGTAGTAAAGATTTACCAAAAAGAGACCTGACATCAAGAGCTAAAATAAATCACGCCTCTTTCATGTTCATATAGTGGGAAGTAATAAAGCATTGCATCAGTGTTGCATTACCCTTTAGACATTTCTGTAATAATTTACAATCTGATATGAGTTTTTCCCAGTTTTGTGCAAACTGTGTGCCAGTTCCTTTCTTTCACAGAAAAGTTTGCAAACCAATGGCCACAGTACATGCTTGACTTTGGGCTACATGATACGGTGCGGCCATATCCCGTTTGGTTATCTTGCTGGCAAGCTATCAACTAATTGAAAAAAAGTGATTTAATGGAGCAAATGTCTGAATGAAAATACTCTAGTGATAGTAGTGTTGACAAAAAAATACTGTATGTTCCACTGATAATAAAGTAGATCATGAGCAGAGCACTAATTAAGACTGAATGTGTATATTTGACAAGGCACTCAAAACACTCAAATGAATCATTAAAATGTATTCAGTTGACAAGTGTATTACTTAATTGTTTTATTCAGCGTTCATATTGTTAAACTCACTCGCTGATGAAGGTTTCCATCAGGGCAGTAAAATTCAACACACAACTACCCATCCAAACAAACAAAATAACAGCGCTTTGCTTGCAGAGCTGCAGGGTGTTAATCTTTGACATTATCTTGTCTTAACTGGCCATGTCATGGGCTGATCTGGGGCAAGCCCAAAGGAGCAGCAGACCTAGTCAGGGTCATTTGGACTACCAGAGATATGCTTACTGCAACTCCTTCCTTCCAGATGCCTTCGTGCCGTTGCCCTTCAGCCTTCTGTATTCAGTGAACTCCTGGTAGCAACGCTGCAGGATTCCACTGATAACGGCAATATACGCTCTCTCTTGCGTACACTTAGGCAAAAAAAAAAGGCTTGTATGCACCATACAGGACATGTGCACGTCCTGTATGATGCACTAGTGAATACGTGACTTTTAAAGCTCAGCTATTAAGCCAGTGATAAGAAAAGGCAATCTGTGGAGCAAAAGGCACTGTCTCACAGAGGTACCAGATAGGGAGACATATTCACCTTCAGGGTTAATGATTATGTGTGCAGGGAATACTTTTCTGCATTCTCTAAATAGAAAAAGAACACCTGCATATATATATATATATGTTTGGTTTGAAAGCCTTCATTTAACTTATCTACTTTTCTCTACTTTTGTCAGTGGATGCTTTTATCCACTAGATGGCAATCATGTATTCAACTACAGCAAAGAGTCTGGGAGATTATTCAGAAACATTTCGGAGAAGTGCTTCAACTTTTTAAGTCACTTCCTCATGTCAATGACCTGCAGATACAGTTGCCACTGATCAGCCATGGATAACATTTCTGACCCACTTGACACTGACCCGGTTGACATTTAGTAACATTAGGTGGAAAACAAACCCCATGACCGACATCACAGATGAACCCTTTATACAGACTTTAAGGTTGAGTTACAGGCATTTAATGCATCAAATCATGATGACTGAGGAGTGTAAAAATACCAACATCTACAGCGGTTCACATGGAGGCTACATCAAAACAGGAAGGGTTGTTTTATGAGCTATGCTCTCATTGTTTCAAGCTTTGGTGACTGTTTTCCTGTTAAACTCGTACCTCTGAATCACTGGAATAGGTTATTTTTCTTTTTTTGATTTGACAGCCACAACAGTACAATTCAGATTCCCTTGTGTAATGTGTACTTTATGATCTAGTCTTCATTAAGCTTAAGTAGACAGCACCATTGGTATATTTTGAATATGTCTTAACTCCCTTCATATCTGTGTAATCTCCTATCTCTCACTAACAGCTGTGTGTATTTTGACTACACTAAATGGCAGCTCTTTCAGGATTTGTTGAACTTGATAGTGTACTCCTGTTTTTCACCCTGGTCATGGAACAACGTGCAGACTACAGCTCAATGATTTAGACTCCCTGGGGAGAGTTCAACACTGATACAAACTCTCCAACTGAAAAGAGAAATTGCTATTGCTCAACTGGATTTTGTAATATTCATCTGTTTTCCGTTTTTTTTTTTGAATTGTCCCTTGTCTGTTTTTGACTTTATTGTATTATTTTGTAACCTTGTACTGGTATGCTATCTTGGCCAGGTCTACCTTAGAATAAGAGATTTTGATGTCAAGGGACTTCCTGGCTAAATCAAGTTTTAAAACGAAAAACAATTTGAGCCTGTTGCTCAGATAATTTGTCAATGACAGGTGAAGTCACTAGGATCAAGGAAAATATGAAGAAAAAAAAAAGAAAAAATACGAAACACCGACACGTGTGAGACAACAATACAATTTGAGACAATGGCTCTAAAATTCAACCCTTCAGCACAGAGTTAAGCCCCACTTGAGGTGTCTTTAACCGCCCTATATTAAGATTGAATAGAAATCGCTTAGCTGATGAGGCAAAAAAGGAACAAGCAAACCTACTTATTTTCTGTCACTTCAAGTTGCACAAACTTCTAGTTCTCCGGTTGAATCCAAATGGCTGGTAAAAAAATGTATCCTTTGTTGATGCGTATAAAGCCAACATCTGTATACTATGAATAGCAAAATCCACAGCACCACAGTAAAAGAAAAGAAGAATAATGAAGGCTGTACCTACCTGTCCATGCGGATAAAGCAGGAGCTTATTCTATGCTTCATGGTAGGTCATCTTGGGAAGGCATCCAGAGGCATCGTTTCACAGCTCAGGCTCAGAAGCAGGATGAGAGAGACAATGGGTCATTTTTCTTCAAAACCCCTCACCACCAAGTACAGGCAGGACACTCAGGATACCAGCATCCTGCCAAAGGCTCCATTGTTCTCCAGCCTGTCCGCATCCATTGCCATGACCACTGTCTGTTTATTTATTTAATTCGGGATGATTCCTACTAAAAACCCATTCATTCACCCTGAAATGAACAGTGACGTATAGCTCTGGACCTCAAAAACCTTGCTTTTCCCAATATAGCTTTTGCATAAGTGTATGTGTTGAAGTTTAACTTACGTACATGTAGTTAAAGGAACAGCTTGTACCTTGTGATATTAATGAACTTTGATTTACAAGAAACAACAAATTCTATGTAAAACAATAAGCAGTGAGTAAATTGAGCTCCAGATTACTGTCCCAACATGGCTTTCTCCAGACACCAATCCACAACTTGACAAAGTCGAATGTGTGTAGTTAAGTATTCAGCAAATATTTCAAAAAATTCCTGTTCCAATGTGAGTGAATGATTTCTTTGATCGAAAGTTTACTTTACTAAATTGAAGTGTACGGCTCAAAACAACATTTTCCATAAAATATGCTGAATTTATGTAGTTAAACACATTTCATGATTAAAAACAAAGCAGGGAGCAAAACAAATGCACATTTTCTTCCCCTTATGTTTGAAATAACAAAGAAATTGGATTTAGATCCATTTTTAAGCTAGCGGCATGGCTAGCTATGGATGGCAATGTTGGTCCGTCAGTCAGTCCACCACTTTCATCCAGACAGAAATATCTCAACAACTATAAAATGGATTTTTTTTATTACATTTCTTTTATTGCTATCATAAGGGTCACATTAACTTTCCATCTAGCTTCATCATCAGGTCAAAACAAATCTTAATTTGTTGAATACTTTGACCAAATACCTGACAAATTAATGACATTCCCAACAGTCTCAGCTGAACTTCATGTTAATCCTAATAAGCTAATGTTAGCTTGCAAAATAGTGCTGAGCAAACACACAATACGATTGTGAACATTATATATACTGTAACTCCAGATTCTATGAGCATAATAGTGTAACCCTCTAAGAGTTGTCGCTATTGGGTTAGCTGATGGAGTCTATGCCCCCCCACTGTGACACCAAGATCAACAAGCAGACAACATACTCCAGTTCACAAACCTGTGACACCATGTCAGCCCTGTGTGGAGAAAAAAAGGGGAAAAGGGATGTTGCGCTCGCTACACACAGCAATGCCATTGAGAAGAGTGGGACGTGGATTATGTTCCATAACAATTCCCTTGCAACCCACTAATAAGATATCATACAAACCGCTGTATTGGGCACACCCATAGCTCCACGGCTGCTTCTAACATGTAATAAATAAAGATAAGTGAGGCCTCTACATATATGTAGCTATCTTATCAGCATGGCACCATCATTGGCTCTGATCATGGCTGTGTTAACATACTGTATCTGTAAACTGTGGTGGAAAATATCCCATACCCGCTTTGCTTGAGTCTTTTAATGCTGAAATAACCGAAAACCAGAGGTTGTCTTTTAAATATGTATTCTCTGCGCAGAGAAGGTTCAATCATCACAACAGAATGCGTACGGTCTCAGTGAGGAACATTTTGGTCTCAGACTGATAGAAACAATGGCATCTCTGCCTTTATGCAAACATTTAACACATTTTCCTTTCAAAATACATTATGCAAAATATCCAAGTAATATATGTATATTATTTATTTATCTATTTAAGTATTATTACTTTGACTTATATGTTCAGGTCAATAGTTATCCAGTTTGTGCATTCAACAATACAATATTACAACAATATAATAATATAGTCCAAACTGAGAGGCCACACAGTGAGTTCTCTGGGCAATGACCAGTAAATCCCAGTGTTACGCAATTGTTTGTTAAACATCTAACGTGCTACAAATCATTAATCTGGTCCAAAACATGTTTTGTCGTCACATAAACAAGTCAAAAGTACAACTAAAGACAAATGGCATGTGTATATGTACATAAAAGGTAAAACATGAAAGTTGCTTTTAATATTTTGACCTGCATATGGAGGTGAAAATATATGACACACATTTTAAAATAACTTAATCTAATACAAATCCACAAAAAAAATGTTGAGCATGATATTGGGCAGCTGTTACACGAAGCAAAGGTTGTTTTTCTAAAGCTTCCTCTATGTTGAATCAGATACTGGAGATGACGCAGAAGTCCAGCATGTGGCATGCATTAGTACCAGATGTGGCCATGTGTTAGTTTCATGCATGCCACACACAGCAATGAACAGCAGTGAATTTTTTTTTCAACATAGTGATTCTTATCTTATTTCTCCAAAATGTTAACATATTTGGCATTTTTGAATTTAGGTACATAGCGAAAGCCCTTTTAAAGCATGTAACTCTCTCAACCAATAGAGGAACATGTAGTGCAAGCTCTTCCTAATTTAACAAGTGTAAATGTAAATGTGAGTGTGAGAATAGCTCAGCAGCCAATCTAAAAAAAATAATAAAAAAAAAATAGGAGGTAATTCCATATTGCACTTATTGAATATGTTGAAGAAAAGTTTCTTTCAGGTCCAATTCTGTTTCTGGTTCAGATGAGTTTTATTCACTGCTTAGTGGAGACAGAAGTTCACAACAAAGCTGTAAAATTGTCTCTGACCAGAGTGAGTTCCTGCCATGATCATATACAGGCTTACAGGAAATACCATATAAACAGAAAGTGTGGGTTGAGCTAAGCTCCAGGACCAGTCTGGGACCGGTCTGTAGTAGTGGATTTGCATGGTTCAATACAAGACTGTTTTACAAAGCAAAATGGGATTCTTACAGGGCTGGTCTGGGCTCTTTTCACACTATACCAAAAGTAATCACTCACAGAGTGAGTTTGTTCATTTCTTTAAAGTAGTTTCTGTCTGCACAGATTTTACTGTTACAGACAGAACTGGCAGGAATACTCAGGCAATATAAAGGAATTCAAAACAAAACTACTGGGATAGATAAGTAAAAAAAGGTTTACGTTTGTTTTCACTTACACTTCCTCCCTACTCAGACTTCTGAGGACTATGATTAGGAGATTAAATGTGTTTTCCTCAGACTGTATTTCACAATGCACTTTTGTTGTATGGGAGGGAACTCAATAGTTTAGAGACCAGGTTGAGACCAGGTTTCCTGTCACAGATAACTACCAATTTGTAAAAATGTCTGCAATCCAATACAGCTCCATAAACAGTCCTAAAATCTGACAATAAGGTTGGTGAGATGGCGTAGAAGTACAGCATTTAGCATGCATAAGTACCAAAATGAATTTACTGCATATTGCTATGTCTTTTATGTAATGTCTTTTAAATACAATGCTCAGACATCACGGACAAATCTTTCCACACACTTCCAGTAGTATTATGAATTGGCTGTGAACCAGTGATCTCCACAATGACCCAATGACAATGTGTTTGTGTACCCCCTCCCCCAAATAGACCACTGTGTACTGGGTTTAGCCGGTCAATGAAAAGTACTTTGTTTCTACTCCAGTCTCATTTGCCAAAAGAAGGTTTTATTACAGCTTATAACAACAATCTAAAAAACAAACAAGCATTATTCCACAATCACATTAACAAGCCTCACCCTAAACCAAACCATGACCTTCTAGTGAAACCAGTCCAGTGACATTCCATGCATGCACATCCCAAAAAAACAGATTGCTTACTTGATTGACATATTATATTAGATGTCACAGTCACCTTACAGTGGCCCTCTGTGATTTTAAGGTTACACAAACAGAGGTATTTTTGGTTCTACAAAAGGTGAAATAAGGATACCCAACTACCATCATGATGACCATCTTATGAAATGCATGAACCATGAAATACATGTAAAATATTAACAAAGTAATGGCATCTCTGCTTTTTGACATTTTTAAGTTCTCACCCCTCCGTAGACATGTAATGAGATGTCTCCAACACTCCAACATTTTCTTTGACTGTAATCACATGTTTATGGTCTTGCTTGAATGAATTACTAGACTTTGATAATAAACAGTGTTTCATTGGACATGTAGCATAACAGAAAATTATATCATCCTGGAAAACAGCTGTGCAAAGAAGCAGTCATATTCACAATATTATAACAATATACAGTATTAGTTTATGCAAAGATAACTGAATTATTCTTTATTGGATTGAACTGCTCTCCGATTTACAAGCAGAACGGAGAGAGAGATATTCATAATAAACTGTTCAAAGTATAGAAAATAATAGTGCATTTGTAGGAGGGAATTGATTGGAGTTCTTATTTAGAATATGGTTGACAATTTAACTATAACCAACATTTTAAAGCATCAAGTTTTGAAGCCACATCCACAATGTGTTCATCACATCATTGATATGAACACCTTATATGAACACTTTACCGTGGAAGCTCATGATTTCTACTAAAAGCTTACAGAGAAGAGAAATCGCAACGATTGATTGGTTTAATATCTGAGTCTGTATCGGAACTGAACGTCTCTCTGGGGTTGCATCGATCCAAAGCCCCATCGACTGAAGTCAATTTCAGGTATCGTCTCATCGGGATCCTTCAGCTCAAACTCAAAATAAACCAGCATGAGGAAAACAAACTGTTTCAGCTCATTGGTGGCAAAGAAACGCCCAGGGCACATGGAGACCCCAGCACCCCAGGGCATGTTGTAGTACTTCACCTTCTTCCCTGCTTTGTAAAAATAGGTTTTCTTACTCCCGTCTGGATTGAGAAAGCGGTCATATTTGAATGACTGTGGATCAGGGTGGATCTCTGGGTCAATGTGAACGGCACTGTAAGGAAAGACTGCCATTCTGTCACCCTTGCGTATGAAGTATTCACGCCCGTCAGCCATCTTGAGCGTCATATCCTGAAGCACTGCTCTGGTGAGGAGAGGTGCAGCAGTGAGGCGGAGGGTCTCTTCTACAGCACTGTCCAGGATCGGCGTTTTCATCAGCATTTCATGGGTCAGGTTGACTAAAGGGCCACCGCTTTGGACTTGTTGTCCGAACTCCTTTAGAAGCTTATCGACCTCTCCCTTCACTGCTTTCATGGCCTCTGGGTGTTTCATGAGGAAGAGGAGCAGCCAGAATGAAGAAGGCCCTGTGTTGCCCTGAGAGGCCCAAAGAAGCACAAACATGTACTTGTTGATCATCGACTCCTCCATTCCAGTCTCCTCTTTGGCCTGCTGGATGTCCCAAACCCAGCGACTGATGTTGTCTTTGTTCTTCATCTTCTGCACTGACAGATTGTTCCAGAAGAATCCCATTAGCCTCTCTGCTTCCAACCTTTTCCTTGGTGGCAGGACCCCATAAGCCAGGTTGGGAAAGAGTTGATCATATTTACGAAACTCGTAAAATAAGGCTTCTGATTCAGCTCTGTCTTTCTCCTCACTTCCTTCTGACTTGTGTGGCTCATTGCCATACAGCGATAAGTAGCCAGCCCTAAAAACAATATTGTAGCTGTACATGAACAGTCCATCCTCAATCCACGGGCTTTGGTCTGCAGCGGAGCCGATGTTGTGCAACATGAGGTTCTGCAAATTACTCATCATTGCTTGTGTCATCACCTCCAGGCCATCCCCCTTGAGGTGCTTGTTGCTGGACATCTGGAGAATAGCGTGGTCGTCCTCAATGGCTGCATAACCAAACACTTTGCGCACCAAATGCATAGCGAACTTGCTGAAGTCCAGTTTTTCTCGACTCTCCTTAACAAGTGATCCAAACGACAGGGGGTCCTGAAGGAAGGTAATGTAAAACCCTCCCAGCTGTATTGTGAACACGTCGCCGTGCTTTTGCTTCATCCTCTCTAAGAACTTCAGTGTGTTCCTGCGAAACTCTAAGACATGACCCAGCCAAGGAATGAGCCCCTTATCCAAAGGGGGTTCTCCCGGTCGCCGCTGTCGAAACACCCCGAGAAGGTACAGTCCTCCAATCAGAGCGGCAAGAAAGGCGAGAAGGATCGGCAGCAACAGCCCCATGTCTGATTTCTCTGACAACCACACAGTGCTTTGGAGTCAAGGTTCACATCCAGTGCGGCATTTAAACAGACTTTTGCTCCTCCCTTTGCATGTGGGCTCGGCTTCAGCATTCCAAGAACTGCTTACTCAATGCCCGTCCATCTAAGCAGAAAGGAGTGAAATGGTTTAAAAGAAGAGAAGAAACATAAGTAAACACTTATGTAACATCAGTCAACCATGCGCATGGTTTTCTGCATGAAACTAAATCATAGGTATTTTACAAACAGGCCAAGTTATAGTATATCTTGTTTTGCCTAATTTTTAGCAAAAGGTGTTGAAACAAAAAAGAAAGATGAACAAGATGAATAAGCAATACAGCTTGTTTATTAGTCACAAATCTCCAAATATAGTTCTGCTCAGTCAAAACAAATACAAAATAAAACAACTTGGCTATGTGAAGTTAAGTCAAAGCAACTACTAATTTTAGGTTTGTTTGTTCTTTAAATATATATTAGATGTCAGAGTAATGTTGGAGGCACTGCCTACAATCTGTGAAGGGGCCAGCATGTATTGTTTTGTCACATGTTTCTAAAATTATGAAATAATGTCACAAATGATTGGAAAGGCAAATGTTCATATTTTTGATTCAAAGGGACAGTGTAGGATGTGATGGCATTCAGCAGTGTGGTTGCAGATTGCAACCATCTGCATACCCCTCTGCGGTAATGTGAGCCGCACATTGGTTTGTCCGCTCTGGGCTACTGCAGAAACATGGCGGTGCAACATTGCGGACTCCGTGAGGAGGACCCGCTCCCTATATGAAGGGTTCATTCCAAACTGAAGGAAACAGACATTCTTAGTCTCAGGTGATTATACACTAATGACAACATATTTATAAATGTTATGTTCATTTCTGCTAATAGATCCCCAAAATGCGACACACTCGCCCTTTAAGAAATAGTTTAATTTCTCATACATATATTTGGATTTAGTAATATCAAATGGATCACAGCCAATCGATTGCAAGTATAACCTTGACCACAGTTCATTTAGTTGAATAAATGTGGCAATCCCTTTTTTATCATGGCAGCAGGATACAACTTACAGATTGTGTTTATTCAGTCATGGACAATATATTTCAATGCCATCTCATGAGATCTTTAGACTCTGGCTTTATAAAATGTGATTAACGGAAACGTGACTGAACTGGAATTGGGTTGTTATCAATACGAATAAAATCTATGATACTGATCAAATCTGTAAAATCTGACCTTTACCTTCTAGTGACTCGCCATTGATGGATCACAAATGTCTGAGCGATTGTAAAACAGAAGCTACAAAAAAGATAGCACCTGCCCTGTCCGATATAGGATTTACATAAAGGGGAACGGATTATCCACTATCATGAGAACCTTTGTTATAGAAATACATGTAAAATATCATCTCCACATTGCTGAAATAAAGCAATACTTACCGTACCAAATTCACCACTTTTTGAAAAGTAGATAAAGAAGCAAAATGATAACTTCACAAATTGTATTTAAACATAAATGTCTGAGTTGTCTGATATCCAAAGTCTTGTATGTGTTGCTCCGCAGTGGACATGTAGCACCACCTGCTGGAATGTGTGTTGGAAAAAATATTGGATAATGGGGGGGGGGGAGCTGCAGCAACAGGGTGTTCGAGTCCAGACTGTGTAAAACCTACAACCTACTTTAATTAATTACTGCTCTATAATGTTGGGCGGAGGAGAGTGTAAGTTATATTGAAAGTAAAAGTATCCCTTTGTGTCGGCTGCACTGTTTGAACTAAATGATCCTTACTCAGAAATTGAATAAGATATTTCTTGTTCTACCAAATTTGATAGAACAGATCAAGTGCCGACACGAGACAGAACCGATCATAGTCATCTGTTATGTTATAGCCATTTACTCTATATATTTACCCAAATTAATTTAAGGTATCCTGTTTTAAAGCAACATTATGTACTTATATCATTGGTAAAGGTGGAAAAATTATTGGCTTGTCAAGTGGAGCAAAATCCCACCTTGGGCCACAAAAGGATTAGAGGCGAGAGCAAAGGTCAGACGAAAATCACCAAACCGGAAAACTGATACTACAGGTCCAACTATCTGAGAGAGAACTCTCTGACTGTGTTCAGACTTGGAGTTTTAACCCACTCAGGTGATGAACAACAATCACTTTGATCATTTCAACCGTTTCTTTAAAGTTGAAAGACTCTTTCTAAACGTCTCATTGAATGTCTTGCACAACTAGTGGTTACATAATAACATGCAATGGACATGAAGTCTATGAATGAAAAGCTTTAATAAAAAGGATCTGATCCAACAACTCGTACAAAGAGGCGTGCCCGTCTGAAACTATGACAAATTTTTAATTTATTTCATATATTTTAGGCCTTATAGCTTTTTATTTGTGCCGGCTGTAGGTTGCTTATAATGACTGGAAACCTTTTTTATTCATCATAACATTGCTGCATACCGGCCCCTCGCAGAGATAACCTGATGAATATGCTGTAGCACTGAGGGATTTCTAATGGAGGTTTGGCGATGCAGGCTAATTTTTTTTGTGGTTTTCTCCAGACCCTGTTGGACTTCACAGACTTCCAGATCTACCAGGAGCTGATGAAGCCTTTCTGAGCCATGAAGACAATTCGGTTATTCCTCCTCCACATCCTGGACATTCAACACCAACTCCTGCTCCTCTCGAGCGGCCCTCCCTACGTCAGTTCCGCCACCAACAGTTTCTCTCCAAGCAGATAAATGGATGTCTGAAGGATGCAGAGACGCTCCACTTGAGAGCCTAGAGCCTTACGTTTCCAGCCATGCTTCCTAGAAAAGGCCAACGCTACTATGTTATATGTAAGTCTTTGCACTGTTGCTCAATAAAGTCCATCATTCTCTGACGTTGTCATTTGTGTCCACAGGTATTTGCAGAAAACATTCATAGTTAAGATCCTACAGTGAATTTGTGTAACTTTGAATGCCGTTTTCTCATCACACTTTTCTATTTAGAAACATCTTTGGTATTTCAGTTACATAACAAACTATTGTACATGTACAACATGCAAAAGACATGTCCCTGATAAGAAATGTATACTAGTGTTTTAAATGTTTGTCTATTCATATGATGGTTTGTGTGTCATATGAAGACAAAACACCATTTTGAAGCAACATTGTTATGAATGTAGTTTCATTTTAAACAATCATAAACAATCAAGAACTGTAAAACTGATATTATCTGGGGTACAGTTGAAGAACATCTTCCATGGTCTGAGTTTTTAACATCGGCCTGTCAGAGTTCAGAACAAATTAATGTGAATGTGAAGGCAACCAAAGGTTCCTATTGGATGTGAATACAAAAAGGTTTTATACATACTGTACATCTATAGAGACAAGGTTCACACGTCTGCTGTCTGGATTGATAAATCACCATGCACAGGTAAAGTCTTAATTCATTTTACAGAATGTCAGCAACAAATTGCAGCGGACCTTTCCGTATATGTGTTTTTATTTGACATATATTTACATTTGTTGGTTTTACAGAAGAGTCATCTGCAACCCTTGAGGGTTCAAGTGACACTTGAGTTAACTGAATGCTTACCAAGTGGCCACAAACAACAACCACCAGTCAATGCAGCTTTAAATATTATAGATCTGATTTTTTATTTGGCCACTTGGGGGCAGTGGAAACAAGCTATCAACACAAAATTGACATAGTATAAAAGTATAATCTTTTAAGTTGATATGGCTTGTTAGCCAACAGTTGCATATTTACACATCCAGCATTTAAGGAGCAACATTGTCATTTATTCAGAGTCATGCTTCTGTCTCGATCTTTTAGCTCGTTTTTGGTCTCCACCACCTCCTGAGGGAAACATCTGTCTCTTTAGCTGCTTAAAACCTTATACACCCGAGGGTCCCCCATTTGGACGCAGAGTACATAAAAACTTAGAGAGTTTTATGTTAAAAGTAACTGGCAGAGAACCCACGAAGAACGAATATAATGATGTTATAGTTCTGCAGAAACCTCAGCGTCCTGGGAACAACATGAACTAGGTCACTTCTACATGAGACAAACACATCTCCCATCAGCCAAGCAAACAAATAACAAAATATCATAAATCATACTCGATATGACTGGGACAGACCGGAGAAAACAGCTGCTACACTCCGTTAGCAACGTGCTACCTACGAACATGCAGCATGAAAACGCATGTCCGCCTGACGGAGATTACGGACATAGTTTCCATTTCTCTCTCCGGTAAACCATCGCAGAGATATTCAGCTTCGAACACAAAAAGTCACACAGCTTTCATCGAATATTGTACTCACTTTTGGTCGAATGTCAGCGAAAAAATGAAATATCTCCGTACTTCCACTGCATGCATGTCCAGCTGTATGTGCTCCGTGTGAATCCGTTCGATTCGTGTCTCTCCGACACTCCTCGGCTTCTTGGGGAGGGTTGGAAGCTCAGCAAATTAGATTTCAGATCTGCCATCAGATGGGACGTTTTTGAGCTTTATTGGCTAATAGTGCTGTCAATCATCTAGCTTTCAATTCCAGGCAATTCTATTGGCTCCTACGGTTCGAAGGATGTCTCAATGGTGAAAATCGGAGAAAGGGGGGCCGAGATACAGCCCTGAACAGAGAGAGTGGGCTGAATCTGAAGCAGTATTTGACCTTAAACTAAACAACTAAAAAGGGCTTAGAAAGAGCTTAAAACACTCAAAAAAGGTCCAATCTTCTGTCTTTTGATTCATTGAACATCAGGAGTGATACATAGAAGTGATATAGAGTGTTTTTAAATTTAAAAAATATTTTTTTATTCAAATATTGGAATATTTAATCAGTTTTTTAATTTTATATGCTCTATATTTTATAAATGTTTCACTGTATCTATGTATAACTGTGTATATAGAGCCTATATCAGTTGTTCTAAGAGCTCAGCATATTTAAAATCTTGGATTTCCATACTTTCCAAAAAACACTATCCTGAAATTGCTGTTTTTCCAGGGCGAGCTTTTGAATTTTCCAAGTTGTGCTGTGTTCCATCCTTATCTTATGTGAACCTGTAACATGTATTCTGATAGTTCCATGATTTTTCTCATCTCAAAAACATATAAAAATGTTTTTTTTTTTTGTTTTGTTTTTATTTAATTATACACTTAATTAGGTATTTCTTATCTTTATTCTAGCTGAGGCCTGCAAATAGGCCTCGTTTGTAAAAGGTTAATGCTCCACACATGTTCACCGTCTAGTCTCTAACTGTGTCTGCCTGCTGTTAAGTGCAGAGCAGGTGGTGCACACTGAGTTCTGAAGCCTTTTCCACTGAAAACAGCTACCTGCTGCGGGAGTGAACCAAAAAGTTAAGTTAAAGCTAAATGAGCTGAAACTCACAAGGGGAGCTGCAGATTCAGCTGATAGTTCTCTGTAGGTCCATCACTAAGAGCAACCTCTTTCACATTATTATAAAATATCCATTATAGTCAGTATTGAATTATGAAAATACATTTTCTGTTATTGTTTCAGCACCAATTTCAAAACAAAAAAAAAATAAAATATTGCAATTTGCAACAGTCCTTATAACATTTGAAAGGCCACCTGACATTCTGAAAAACAAAAACCTCCCGTGAGTAAGCAAGTGTCTGTGCTTGACTTACAACGTCACACACAAACATCCTGCAGTGATGAAATGTTATTTCTGCACGTTGAGCTGTCGGATCTCGTCCACTCTGTTGCGGTGCAGCTGGAAGGCGGGAGTGACCCAGCGACCACACGAACACTGATCACCACACCAGCTGAATGAGCCCAGCTTAGAGCTACACTTAGGACACAGCAGCTATACACACACACACACACACACACACACACACACACACACACACACACACACACACACACACACACACACACACACACACACACACACACACACACACACACACACACACACACGAAGTAGGGAGGGAAGATCAGATCATAAAACCTCAACAGTGATGGGAAGACGATCATAGCTAACATTTTACAGAATATATGAGTGGAACCATATTTGTTAAAACTTAGTTTTTACTGAAATTAAAAGCTCCAACTGATTATACCAGAGGTATACAGGTTGACTTGATTAAAATCAGTTTAGCTGAGGCAGGGAACAACTATTGAAGTATTTTATACCAATAATATATTATATATATATATATATATTATATATATATATTATATATATATATATATATATATATATATATATATATGGATATCTGTCCTTCCTGACCAGTGTGAGTTACCTGTCCATCCATCACTCCGAGTAAAGCCTGTTCCATCCACTGCACAGGTTCGATGAAGTAAGACGTACACTGGACTTCTCCTAGACAACACATTTCATGACACAAAAAAGAAAGCTGTTATTACCTCCGCCAAAGAGGTAATGTACAGTAATTATATATTTTTTTATTATTATTTATTTATTTATTTATTTTGCAGGGACAATGCACACCAATCAACAGTGAAACTGTAAGTGAGCCAGAGTTAGCCAGAGAGGCTAGTTTTCATCTGCTGTCCCCGGGAAGATGTTCGAAGGCTGCCTAAAAATTACAAAATTTCTATATATGCTGTACATATACATAAGCAACTATATCTAAAAACCTCAAAATAATCTTAACATCTTTTCCACATAGAGGAAAGCCTTCAGTGTCGTTCTTTGCTCTTCTTTCAATGAATAAAAACTCCAGATCTGATAGAACGGATGCAGCGTTATTGCTTTCACGAACAGTTGCCTCTCTGCGTCGCGTCACGCACACCTAAACCACACCCCTAGATGCCAGTAGGTCTTCACAGATCTCTGATTGGTCCAAACCACTGCGGTTCGGTCACGATTGCATTACTCAAAGCCTGGCGAGAGGGATTTCAGTGTGATCTTGTGATACCGCGAGAATTCAGCTGCCGTGCAAAAAAAGTTGTCCTATTTGGCAAACTCCATCTGCTGATGAAGATCATGCGATGTGACGGAAAGCTACAGAACAGCTACTAAATGTTCTGTAATATTTGCATATTGTTGGTAAACAACATTTTAAAAAAGTTTACATATTCAGAGTTTTTGTCACTATTATTTGCCAGACTTCTATTTGGGGGATAATCATACTCTAAGTTTTGGAACTACAATTCCCATAATGCTCTGATGGATGTAGGCAGGAGGTGTAATGTTGTCACGGATTAAGAGTTAACTTGAGCCCTGTTTTTTTAAGCCTATATTTGTGTACATTTTAGAAAATGTGTGCCTTTAAACTGTCTCATTGGCTATGAGCAGTTTTGCAGTGTACCCATGGATGTACACATAACTACCACTGAGGAAAACTTGTTTTCTTATGATTTCTAAGCAGGTTTATGGACGTTAACCCTGTCTCCTCGGGCTGGATCTCTGCCTCTGCCATCCTCTCCTGGAGGATTTGCCTCACAGTCTTAAATGAGTTAGATGAACAGCAAGGTTGTGTTCTTACCAGTGCGGTCACTGGACTTCTTGTGACCAAAGGCTGGCGCTCCTTCTCCTACAGGGTGACTGAGAATACTGGAGCCACGGAACAGAGTTCGTCTGCAGAGGAGGAGTACAGAGATGCAGTCAGGATGTGTATTTCCTAAATTGCTGCTAAGTATTGCTTAAGCCCAAGTGATGAAATAATGCATGAAAAGATGCAGCATTTTTGCACTCAGCAACAGGTGAAGGTAAAGCTTCCTCATTCAAGGTCTATGACATGAACTCATGAGCATCATAAGAGAACTTTGCTCCATTCAGCCACTGTGTAAACTCGTCCACCTTTCACCTGCACTTCCTGCAGCGATAGGACACCTCAGAGGAGCTGGAGAGGGCGGGGTCAGCGGCAAACAGCTCTCTCGGAATGTGCTGCAACTCTGCTCACACACACACCAAGAGAAAAATAATGAATCCATGTAAGAAAAGAGTGTGCATTGGCTACAGAACTGCCACGTTTGAATCAAACTAAAGGGTTTGGTGTGTGTGTGTGTGTGTGTGTGTGTGTGTGTGTGTGTGTGTGTGTGTGTGTGTGTGTGGGGGGGGGGGGGGGGGGGGGGGGTTACCAGGGTACTTCTCCGTGATCTTGGTCAGTCTGTATTGTTTGTACAGAGGACTGGAGGTGTCCACTTCACACAGCAGGGCCTCGTACAGACACAACTGCTCCTCAAAACCACAGTTGACCCTGAAACACACCCACCGACTGTCAATCATCTCTCCTGTATCTGATGACGACATCCATTCTGACAAAGTAATCTCTCACAGCTACAGAAAAAAATCAAAGTAGGGATGCAGATGAAGTTAAAACAGTAAAAACACACACTACAGACACACTTTCAGGCATTTTAGCCAGTCATTGAATCCAATAGAGATTCAAGAAGCAGTGCAGGAACACACACACACACACACACACACACACACACACACACACACACACACACACACACTTACTGTACGTCCTGTTTGACGGACTTCAGTCTGTGGTAAGCCTCAGTGAAACCCAGCTGGTATCTCTTCATTAAATAAGCAGTAATGATGGTGGCACTGCGACTCCTACCGGCCTGACTGACAAACACAAACACAAACACAAACACACACGCACTTACTGTACATCCTGTATTAATAATGTAAAGTTATTGTTAAAGAAAGAAAGCCAAATGGAAACCAATCTTGAGGCATCCTGTTGACCTCTGACCCCTCACCAGTGAACGAGTGCAGCTCCGCCTCCATCCACCGCCTCCTGAATGAACAGGAAGCAGTCGTCCATGTGACTCAGGAGGTCAGAGGTCACCTCATCCAGAACATTGACCCACTTCCTGCGGAAGCCCCCATCAGCAGGAACCAGAGGGGCGGGGTCTACAGAGTCCACGGACAGGATGTGAGTGACGGCTGGGTCGGACAATGCCCGGCTGTCATTCAGGTCGGCCGCAGTGCCGATGTACAAACCGGGGTCCACCAGGAGCATGACTGCAGAGACACAGAGCTGAACCTAAGGTCTGCTTTAAAAAGGATCAGGGATTAAAATGTAATCAAATTAAAAAAGCTTCTTCATTTTGGGTTCTTTCTATGATTTTGGACTTACATGTGTTAGATATTTTGTTTATAAAATGTAAAAATGAACAGATTGATATAAGAAATATAAAAAGTATCAATACATGGCAATTTGAAAATAGTAATACAATTATTTTAGATTTAATTCATGAAAATGCTGCTACTTTTACTTTGGAGTAACATTCTTTTATTTCTTATTTATGCACATTTTGAATTTACACATTTCATGTTTTCACACATTTGTTGTTGCTAATATGGGATGGGTCACTGTTAGTCACTATTAGTGTGGCTCCTTGTCCTCTAATATCACATCTGTTGAATGCTGTGTGTGTGTGTGTGTGTGTGTGTGTGTGTGTGTGTGTGTGTGTGTGTGTGTGTGTGTGTGTGTGTGTGTGTGTGTGTGTGTGTGTGTGTGTGTGTGTGTGTGTGTGTCTACCAGTCTGATGAAGTAGGAGACTGGTCCTCTGTAAAACCTCAACATGACAGAACGTTTGCATTGGTACATTTTGCTCGTGACGTCTCTATGAGGCTGCGGTAGTTAGCTCACCTCGTTAGCCTGCCACTTGCTTTAGCTCTCCAGGGTAACTCTGCTGTTTCGGTTGCTAGCTGCGTTCAACACGCGATGGACTGACTGACTGAAAAACAACAACTCAAGAAACCGAGCTCGATACAAAAGAAGAAACGTGTGGTCACTGAGGCGGAGACAGTTCAGAACGTTAAGTCATGAAGCATCTTTCACTCATGCTTTGACAGAGGTGTTTAGTTCGTCTCTGACACTGTCCGGGCGGAAACAAACAGGGGGACCCTTTAGTTCCGGAGTTACATGTGACCCATTAGATTTTAACTTTATTTTGACATATTTTACCGAAAATGGAGGCTAAATGGTAGTTACATCGGGTTACAAATGTTACCAGTCGTGTTATTTATGTGCTGAATTGACAGGATAGGCTTCTGGAAGGGGTGTGTCTAAAGAGGTGGATAAGGGGCAAATCCAGGTTTTGTGCGGTGCCACTTTTCATGTTACAGGCCTACCACCTATATCATTGTTTTCAAAGACAATTTTCAACGCTTGGTTTAATTTTTAATAGAATTTTCTGATTTCTCATGAGCCCAGATTGTTTGTATACCAGATGCAAACTGTCACAGTACATTATAGGCTTACTAGTTAGGTTTCTCCTTTTAACCAGAATGTGGTGCCACTGGATGTTTAGCAACCTGTTTACTGAAAATGAACCAAAGCCAATAAACTCAGTTTGGGAAAATCTAGCTAGATGATAATAAGTGAGGCTGAGACTCATAAATACATTTCAATCCAAAGAATAATAGAATTTCACCTTACCTTTTCACAGTAGTCCTCAATAAAACAGTGTTTTCTGACTGGTCAATGTATTACTGTTGAACGTGATAAATAGGAATACTCCCTAGTGGAAGTGCAGGTAGGATTCATGACGTTTTAGAAATATTTAAATCAAACAATTAACATGTTTGTGAAAAAATATATCAATATGTTGATCTAACAAAAGGTTCCCAATTTGAATTAGGTACATGTGACATGGATATGAAGCTGAAACTAAGGACAAGTGAGGTGACAGGAAGACTTTAAGAGGATGAGGTAATGCAAGCAAACACTGGTCAGCACACATTTCTCAAATACACTTTATTTAGCCTATTGATGATGATGATAATTACTTTATTGATATAGCACCCCCGAGTGCTTTACAAACAATCAAATATGTGAGTAATGATTGATAAAGGTGTGCTATACCATGCAGGGTCTGTAATGTTCAGAAATTTCTCAAACAGAGAGGAAGAAGGCCATAGTGGAGAAGAAGGCCACTGAGGAGAAGAAGCAGCAGCCGCCCCCCACATTGCACTCTTTGTTCCATCAGCAAGCAGGGCAGGAGTCAGCAGGTCCAGGTCAAAATCAAAAGTATTTAATATTGTTAACAGAAGCCAAAACAATCACAAACCAAATTACACTACCGATAGTAAAATATTTCAAGAAATACGAGACCCCGTTCATACCACAGGACAGATTGATATATCTGCCCCATGGTACGAAGGAAGTCTGATTCTCTCAGGGGACAAACAGCTCCTTTGCCCCCCCCAGAGTTACATTCCTCAACCTATCGATCAGCTCCACGATTGGCTGAAGTCCAATGGGCTCCTCCTTGGATCCTGACCCATTGTCCTGGGCAGACACCTCAGTGAACTACCCACTTCCCCCGCAGATTTACACCTTCTGACATTCCTCAAACCCCCCTCACAGACACTCAATATACATTCAATGACCATACTCCTTGGTTTAACACTTCCTAAGTAAACACACTGTGACACATAATATCCAGCACTAGGAATGCTTTAAAACTTAAAATTCCTCACAGGTCTTAAAAATCAGGATTATGATTTTAAAATCACTTCTAAAACGGACATCAGACAGTGAAGGCAAGCTAAAATATTGGAGAACTGATCAAGCTTTCGAGATTTGGTTAAAAGTCTGGCAGCTGCATTTTAGACAGCCCGAAGCCATGTAATCATGTTTTTAAGGCATGTTAACACGACGTCACAATAATCCAGAAATTAAGTAATAAGAGCATGAATAACTTTTAGAAAATGATTATACGTCAGAAATGATCTAAATTCTAGCAATATTTCTCTACTGGAAAAAACAAGACTAAGCTAGAGTTTTAACATGGGACTCGAGATTGAGGCTGTGATCTAAAATCACACCAAGGGGATTAGAGCAGGCAGAGCTTGTTCTTGTGCTCATGGCTTATAACAAAGACTTCCGTTTACGAGGAGTTAAGATGAAGAAAATTGGTTTGCAGGACAAGTACAGCTGCGTATCGTCTGCATAGCATTGAAATTACATATTGTGCTGATTGATAATGTGAAGCAAAGGGAGTATTAAGAGGAAATCAAATTGGTCCTAGAATGAAGCCCTGAGGCACCTCATACATAGATGATGCTTCAGAGGATGTAAAGCCATCAAAAGACACAAAACATTTTCTGTTCAAAAGAAATGAGAAGAACCACTGGAGGGCCGGTCCCTGAGATAACAACCCATGTTCTCAACCTTTCATTGATAGTGCTACGATCCACCGTGTCAAAGAATTAAAGGACTAAATTTACAATCACACGGTCAGGTGGAATGAATCTCTATTCTTCTTTCAGTTACATTTTTGTTTGCCAGACGCGCTTTAAATACACGTTTCATAATGTCTGTCTGGTCTCCTGTTTCTCAAGATCAACTGAATGTGTGCGTGGTGTTCTGAACTTCCCGCCAGCATGCGTCCCACAGTCTGTACATGGTCAGAATGTGGGGTGCTAATAAAGTTTTATGAGCTGCTTTAATCTGACCGTTTGACCAATCACAACGCCTCACTGTGACCACACCCCTGTCTGAGGGCTCATTGGAGAAGTTAGAAACAACAGGTGAATGGGAACAGAGTGGGTGTGTTGATGTCTTTGGTCGCTGCAGTGACTCATTCCCATTGGATCATCTCTCTAGCAGATGGCCTGTAAGTGTCAACAAGCTGATTTGCAACAGACGTCAAAAAGCCTTTTTCTACTTTTCAAATCCTTTATATCAAACTTCTGTTTTCATGAAAGTCAATATGTGTAGAATGTTAAGGTGATCAGAACATTTCCCATCCAATAGCATTCCTCTTATCTGGGGCCTCTTACCAGTCTGTGATTATAGCACCTTTCAATTTATGATGATAGAAGTTTTGTAGAAAAATCAAACAATCTCAGTTAAGATGAGGGTCTGCATCATAAATTTAAAAAAATAAGCTTTTAACTGCAAACTGCTATATTAAAGTGGTAACAAGAGACATCAGGTTATTCAACATATTTAACATCTGTTTTGTTGTTAATTTATAAAAATACTGGGACGTTCTTGTTCATTTCTGTTTTCATGATTATTAAGTTAATGAAATCAATAACTGTTAAACTGCAAGATGATGTACAAGAAAATGTTGAATTTTGCTTTGACATCATGGAAGTTATTAAAAAATGTTGTCAAAGTTGAGCATAACCGTGGACTTAAAATAATCATAACTCAAAGTCACTTAGTAGCGTTTTCCAGAGCTTTCAACCCCGCACCTCATCTTCATCAGGGGCTGGACTTTTGCTCTGTTGTCATCACATGACCAAAACTTTGGTCACTGAAATTTTACAGTCTGGACTATCAAATATTGCCTTTAAAATAACCTAAACTATTCTTTTGATTGTGAAGATGTAATTGTACATAGCTCTGATATGTGATATGTGATATGATAGTCTCGGGTTTAAATCATTGGCTTTGATGATCCGGAGGCCAGGGTTCACTACTGACATTTAACATTACAACTTTTGCTCTAGAAAAGTTTTTTTTTTTTTTTTTTTAAACAAAACAAATATTTGGCATTTCAACTTTGTTACCAAAATACATCCATCAAAATGTATAATATGAAGGGATTGTCAAGTTTGTGTTTCTTTATTAACACTCTGGTTTATGTACAAACATTTAAGCAAAACAATGTTTCTAGTTCTACAGTACTGGAACTGCGATGGAATATTGAGGCCTCTGTTTCTAGTGATTTGAGAGAGAGTGAAGTGAAAGTGCATCCAGTATCTCAGCAGCTATTTACATCCCAGAGAAGTGAAGGGACCGTGGGGCTCCCTCTCTGGCTCTGGACACCCGGCCCAGGCTCAGCAGCAGACACTACATACTCACTATGTGTACCGTTTAACATACTTGTGTGTGAATAAACAGTGGTGTGTATCTAACGCAGTGACCTCACTTCCTGTAAGACTCCTTGCAGACCAGCAACCCAGTTAAAATGAGTCTGGTGGCTTTGAAAAGAGCTTAGATAACGGCTTCAGTTCCCCATCAGTAAAGGCTGTCTGACAGCAAGGTAAAGAGGTGAAGGTCCTGTCCTAATCCTATGTAAATATAGCGTACATTTAAGATATTAGTATTTTCAGGTGTCTAGAATACGTCCACAGCAGTACATTACTCTGCTCCTGTGCTGGTTCTACTAACTCCATCTACGGTAGTAGAACACTGACTGTGGAGAAGAACCTCACACAACCAGCCTACTAAACATCCAAACTATCCCTTTAATGTAATAATGGAAGGAAAAATCAATCCAAAAGTAAGCAGTCTATCCACATGAAACTACAGTAAATGCCTCACCAGATTGACCCCTCTCATTTATTTCCCCTCATCCTCTCCTTGTGAAAGTCACCCACAGGTAGACACGTTTTACGACCCACAGACTAAGCTGAACTGTTGAAACTCCGCCGAACAGCTGTCAAAAACCACATGACATCAGCTTTGTCTGGCTCAAGCACCTCATTCCTCACGTTGGCTGGCAGAGAAAACAGGTGGGAGTAACATATGTGGATGAAGACCACAGACCTCACAAAAAAACACTGAAATACTGTCATGTTTTTTGATAGATTTAATGGCAACTTAAAAGAATAGTAAAGCAAGATATGATTTGATATTTAAAAATGTAGAATATTAAAAACACAAAAAGAAAGTAAAAGACAGGCTTTCTGTTGTGCATCCAGTAAAAAGAGGTCATTTGTAATTAGTGACTTTCCACTTCTGGTCTTGAAACAGGTTTACTGTGTAGGAGTTCATTTATTGCCAGTGTAGGACGTTTAAATTCCTCTTGGCAGTTTTTAATGAGTCTGCGGGTGTGTGTGTTTGTGTGTGATGCTGATCAAAAGTGTCCCGTCTCAGTGCCTTCGTCTCATATATATAAGAGACCAACAGACTTGACAGATTGAAGGAAGACAAGGAGAGGTGACGCACTGAGGAGGTAACTGCTGATTCTCTCTTTCTGTTGATTTCATTCGGGCAGAGTTTAGTGTGAAGATGATGAAGAGGATGATGAAGATGTCACTACTGCTTCTGTTGCTTGGCCTTGCTGTGAGCTACACTGCTGCTGCTGGACCAGGTGGGACACATTGATTAAACCTTCTAAACCTACACTATACCACTGCCCTTCTGGTGCATCATGGTGGACCTGTACCTCAGAATGTCTGTTGTATAAAATGTCTGCTAATGAAGTTGTGATATCATATAATGTGCATGATGTCATGTGTTACATTACACGTAAATGGTAAATGGACTGTACTCGTATTTCTCTTTTCTAGTCTTCTGACCACTCAAAGCTCTTCAACACTACATGTCATCATTCACCCATTCATACACTGATGACAGGAGCTACCATGCAAGGTGCCACCTGTCATCAGGACTACCTAACATCCACACAACATCCTCACACCGTAGACACAGCTACAGGAGCAGTTTGGGGTTGAGTGTCTTGCACATGGACACATGAACCGCCAATCCTCTGATTGAAGGACGACCCTGCTCCACCACTGAGCCAGAGTCGCCCTTAAAATAACTTGCAACCAAATTCTGAATCAAAATGATTTGAAATGTCTTATAATGCACTATAACTAACTTTATAATGTCAAATATAGTCCCTGGTATGCCTTATAACATCTGGTGCACGCCTACTCTGGCTGTCTAATAATGCAGTTAAGCCATGGTAACACCTAATGTTTAATATTCCATCCATAAGATGTCTCACATTCCACTTGATGATACCTGAAGTTATGATGTCATAAGTATTACTGAGCTACCATGCCGTCTCCCCTCAGGCAGCTGCATGGGTCGCTGTGGGGAGGCTTTCACCAGAGGCCAGCGGTGTACCTGTGACTTCAGCTGCCTGCAACATAACGAGTGCTGCCTCGACTTCCAGGCTACTTGCACCGCTGGTATGACACTCAACAGATCAATACCTAGAACTGGTTCATCTGTGTGAAACAGATATGTCTGACCTTTAATTCACGGTTATTAAATGTTGTAGCATTAGCTTTATGTTTTCAACTTCAACCTGCATGAATGTTTTTTTATTTATATCATCAGCAACGAATGAAATTGTGCAAATGTGAAATGAGAGAAATGAGTTGTTGTTTTAGTTTTCTGTTGAGTTTTTTGGTCTCTCTAGCTCATCATTTTGTTTTCTATTAACCTTGCACCCCTCAGCTTATTGTTTTGCTTTTTACATTTCATGTTTCAGTCTCACTGCTCTCTGCTGGTCCTGTTTCCAGCAGAGTCAGACATCCTTTTGAGCAAACAAGCTGTACACTAAACCTGCTCAGCACCAAATGGCAGACAGACAAAGTTAGTGACCAGATTGTGGATCATCTAGTAGCAGAAGCCTGACTCCAAACGAATGCTAAAGTTGCTGCGTGTCTGCTGGACGTGTAGATGGCCACATGTCTGACAGCTTGTTTCCAGTTCTTCTGCCCCTTGTGGTCAATGTGCTCTGTTGTGTTCTTAATGTTCTGTTCTCAGCTCAGTCCTGTCAGGGCCGCTGTGGTGAGGCGTTCAGGCGCGGTCGGGTGTGCGAGTGCGATCCACAGTGCATCCAGTACAACACCTGTTGTCCTGACTACCAGCAACACTGCGGTAATGGCCAACATCACAGCAAAACACAGCTATACACAGCTATAGTGGAGTTTAAAGACATGAAGAAGCCTTACGAGGCTTGGGTTTGAATGGACTAAATCTCCTGCTTTGATCGCTTTCTTCCACCTTGTCTCTCTGACTACAGATGCCAGCAGGTCAGTTTCCTACACCAGCATGTTCCAGCCTGTGAGGCCTGCAGCTCCAGGTCAGCAGACACAAAATCACAAGTAACTAACCAGTAGGAGAGCTTCCCTTCCACTCACCAAATCTGTTGCCGTTCATTGAGCAAAGTAACCCAACAAATGTCTGTCCTCACAGTCACTGATGTCTGTCCTGTCATTATGTTGTCCTGTTTTCAGCAAATCTGGGATCAGAGAACAGCTGGAGGATGTCCAACAGTGCGAGCGAGGAATGGTACACAGGTAGATGTTTCTAATGCTGAACCTGTTCATTCTAAATGAGACACAAAATATGTATATGTATGTATGTATGTATGTATGTATGTATGTATGTATGTATGTATGTATATATATATATATATATATATATATATATATATATATATATATATATATGTGTGTGTGTGTGTGTGTGTGTGTGTGTGTGTGTGTGTGTGTGTGTGTCAAAACAGCAGTCATTAACTACACAAATAATACACAAATCTTTTGCTACTACCATGCTAATGATGAAGACTGGATATCATGACTCAGGGCCCAGAGCCCCTATGAGGCCAGAAACTCTCACTGCATATGGATTGCTGTTTTGATATTTTCAATAATTGAATGTTTGTTGGGGATACTTCACTAATGGGCAAAATTAGGTGGGTACTGCAGCCTCCTAGACTGTACATACAGTAAGAAGTGGACATAGTAACTGTGAAGTCACCCATTTGTTTGTTGAAGCCTCCTATTCGGCAAAACCTAGTTTTACGTTTTTAAAAACTTAAAGGAATAGTGCGATGTTTTGGGAAATATGCTTATTTGCTTTCTTGTTGAGAGTTAGACAAGAAGATGGATACCAGCTTCATGTTTTAATACGGTACATGTATGAAGCTAAGCCAGTCAGACTACTTTAGCAGAGGCTAAACGGTAGAAAAGCTGTTCAATCTGCCAACCAGCTCATCTAATAAACAATAAGCAAAAGTGACAGTTTACTTTGTTTTTTTCTTACTGACACATTTCCAGGTTTATATTTGCACTGCATCACTGCCACTATAACAGCATCACTATACGTTTCTAGTGTTCAGGTAACTTTGAATACAACAGCCATCCAGTGTTTAACCAGTAAAAACCCAAAACTAGAGTTCATTCTTGATGGATTGGACCAAACCTGTGAACATTTCACTCAGTTTCTGACCCGTCGTACCGACCGATCCACTACAACACGCACCTTTCCTTCTTTCCTCTGCAGGTGTGAGGAACATCCCAGTCGGTCTACTGCCGATGTCCATGCCTGTCTCTCACAGCGGAGCTCCAGTCTCACCAGCACGTGGCTCCTCTCTGCCCAGCCACAGTGCTCCGTCTCTGGGCAGCAGTGCTCCCGTCAGTCCCTCTGATCCTGGAGCAGTTGATGGTAAAGTGAATGTCCACCTGTTGCTGTCACCTGGGCCGAGTCAAGATTAATTATACAAACATTATTTGAAATTTAATTGTGATTATAACATTTGTTAAAAATGGATTGGGAGGTATTTTGAATAACAAAATGTTTTGTTAAATTACAATTTGTTTGGAGAGTTAATTTGATTTTGTTTGTCTTTGTTTAGAAATAACTTGTGTCTTTGATAACTTCAACAAAGGTATTATTTGATTCATTTAGATTTTTTTTTTTCCCAGGGCCCAGTGGCCCAGCAGTCACCAAGCCCAGACCCAGCACCCTGCAGGACGTGGCCCACGCCTTGGGTCTGGTGGAGGGAGGTTCTGAGGGACCAGGGACAGGTAGGGGTAGGGGTACTAGGCCGATATAGCACCGACACAATAATGGCTTAACTTAACCAGGTGTTCCATCCTTCCATCCAACCCAACAGTCATATTGACGTTAACACACATGATCAATTCTTTAGTGTGTAAGATACATATTGTGTGTGTGTGTGTGTGTGTGTGTGTGTGTGTGTGTGTGTGTGTGTGTGTGTGTGTGTGTGTGTGTGTGTGTGTGTGTGTGTGTGTGTGTGTGTGTGTAGGACTCCTTGCTGATGCCAACCTGTGCAGTGACTCTCCAATCAATGGACTGACAGCTCTCAGCAATGGGACCATTCTGATATTTAAAGGTCCGTCTCAGTGTGTGTCACCTCCAGTGGCTCTTATGGATAAATGTATCATATTGTATCGTTTCTTCATATATTAGTGTGTAATGACTGGCGGATAGAAGGATATTCATTTGAAGAGAGCTTCATCAGTTCTGTGTGTTTCAGGTGATCTGCTTTGGTCGGTGGACGCTGTGAGTCGCTCAGTGGGTCGTCCACAGAGCATCGCGGACGTCCTGGGCGTCCCCTCCCCCATCGACACCGTCTTCACGCGCTGCAACTGCCGCGCACACACCTACATCATCAAGGTACAGCGTCACTGCTGCTGGCAGCTCAACTACAGCCACTGGGTCGCTACTTCTACCGCTATTACTGCAACTACTGGCACTAATAGCAGCATCACTGCTACTACTGATAGTAGATTAGAAGTACTGCTACTACTACCATTAGTGGCTTTCCAAAAAAACAAAAAATTGTTTTGTGAGCAATTTCTGCTACTTTTATTGTAGCAGTGAATTACTCTGTTAGGGGCCCCATGAAACGTTTTCACATGCATTTTTGTAAAAAAAATAAATAATGAATAGATCACGTTCTAGTCTAACAAATCATGTACCATTTTAAATACCGTAATCAGAATCTGTGTTTATTTAGCCAATGTATGCACCGAGAGTGAAACACTACACCTCACACTAGATTTGTAGAGAGGTGTGTGTGTGTGTGTGTGTGTGTGTGTGTGTGTGTGCTGAAAACCACTGTGTTGTATTGGACATCATTCTGGACAGGTTATGTTTTTGGAAAGGCATTAGAATACTCTTCTGTGGACTACGGCTTTGTTCCATTTCTTTGTCTAACAGGTTCAAAGTTAATCTGTTGCCTCTCTATAACACAGCGTAGCACAATGGAGTACAAGTTGTGGTCCCCTTTATGCTACACAAGAAAAAACACAACAAGAAATAAGAAATTCTCAAATATCTGTTAAAAGCTGCCTTAGATGTAGGAGGAAAACATTTACAGCAGCATCAAATTAAACTCTGATATATTCTCAAACATAACAAAATCATTATTTCCCAAGTCTGGTTACTGACTACTGTATGTGTATGCCAAGAGGTGTTAAAGGCAATAGGAGTTCCACTAAGGGAGCTAGCAGTTATGCCTTTCTGTCACCATCTGTCCTCCTCGTCCCGCTCTAGGGAGACCAGTACTGGCGTCTAGACGGGAACATGGTGATGGAGCCGGGCTACCCCAAACCTCTGGTCTCTGAGTTCCCAGGTCTGACAGGAAGCATCAGCGCTGCACTGGCAGTAGCAGCCACCAGCAGCACAGCAGAGACTGTGTACTTCTTTAAGAGCGGTGAGGAACACAGACACTCAACTAAAACTGATGAACAGAGGCCCGATCTGGAGCCTGGTCTAAGCACACTTCACCAGGTATAAGTACAAGTTGCTGAATCGCCAGTTCCACGCATTAACAGCCACTATTCAAGAGTCCTTGAGCAAGGCACTCAAACTCACAATTGCCAAGTGGCCAAAAGAAGAGTGTGGCTGTGTGAGAAAAATAATCTCAACTCAAGGTCCACTCACCTGCCTTTTGGGGCTTCCGAGCAGAACTCACGGTCTTCATCAGTAAATGAAACCGGTGTCAACAGGTGACTAATGTTCAGGTCACAGTGGGTCAACACCTGAACCAGTTACATTCTCTGTTGATGAAAGACCACTAGATGCAGCTAGGAGGTCTGAAAAAAGCTACTAAGTGGACCTTTGAGTTAAGATTACTAGATATGTAAATGAACTAGTGCAGACCCCAGCCAGGTGTCTGCGAAGACCACTGCTGTGATACAAACCAGTTAGTTCCGTTAGCCGAACATCGACACAAGAAGATGCTCTCCGCTGTAGTCGGTGCTCCGTTCAGTTTGTCATCTGCTAAGCAATCGTCACACATACATACATTGTCTGGACGTCCGAATTCAGAGAAATCCCAAGTGGAAGCAAGAGTCCAGACTGAAGCGGTTGTTGATCTCTTGCGGTCTCTACAGTCCGGTTAAGAGGAGTGAGCGGTCTGCAGTCAATGTATAAAACTGTCTATAAAATAGGTTTTCAAAAAGTATGAATCACTGCAACCACTCGAGGTCCATGCATTCATAAACAAGCACAAAAAATATGCGCCCGATAGGTCCAGTAGTTTGCGAGATTAGCTTTGGACAGACAGACGGACACACGGATGAGCACTCGAGCATGCACGCACACGACTGACATAATCTCCTGCGAGGTAGCAAAACACATGCAGATAGACAGATATATACAGTGTCAATCTCTGAAAATGTCTACCCGTTTGTCCTCCAGGAGACATCATGCAGAGGTTCACCTTCCCACCAGGCAGCACTCCCCTCTGCAGCAAGACACCAAGGGGCTCCCGGAAGAGACTCGTCGCTCGCCAGGCTGGTCAGTAACCTAACAAAGCAATTTCCCCAAAATGTTGGACTGTCCCTTCAAAAAAGCCCAGGGAAATAGATTCAAATGAAATCCCAGCAGAGGTTTCTGCATTGGGACAAAACCCAAGAACATCCACTACAAAGAGGCAGCTTGGTCCTCAACCACTTAGTTATACTCGATTGTATTTTTCCTAATGAGCAGTTGGTTTGCAACAACATTAAAATCATTACATGCACTTGGAGAATGTACTTTAAATGCTCCCGTTTTTATTTCTCTCATCCATAATAAGTTCTTCTCAGTGGAGAGATCAACGTGTCTCTGATGGGATTCCCCACCCCGGTCACCTCGGCCCTGTCCATGCCCAGTCCTCAGAGGAGAGACCCGTACAAGCACTACGTCTTCTCTGGACGTAAGAACCGCCCCGTGTGCCTCGTCTTCAGAAAGCAATAGTATCGGAGGCAGTTAGCTCAACTATGAGGAAAAAGTAGTTCCCCATGTTGACTGAGCCAAACATACACGCTGTGTTTCTCTTGTGTTTCTGAGGTTGGTTGTCTTCCGTCTTCCCCGCAGCTCTCTTCTTCAGCGTCCACATTTCAGGAGACCTGCCAGTGCTGGCCAAACCGCACCCGTCTGCAGCCCTCAGCCCCGTCGCCGTGGCAACCAGCGTGGCCGCTCAAAATGCCAACGCTCCCCTGCCGCTCAACTCCATCAGAGTTTGGCTGCGCTGTCCCTAGGAACACCCTGACAAGAGCTTCTGGTGTTTTCTGTCTCAGTACTCAGTAAATCTGTCTACTGAGCAAGAAGCAACAACTTACTACTTTTCTGTTGTATTCATATCAGTTATAAATTCACAGAAGTAAATTTTTGGAACAATGTCAACTACCATCTCAAATTGTAGACAAATAAGAGACAGCTTCTGCTAGAGGAAAGACGTTTCACTTGCCATGGCTGTGTTTTGAAGATTTAAACAAATAACGTACAATAATATAAAATCTAACAATGGCTATAATGCAGCATCCTTGCACTGCGAATTGAAAAGCCCTGGCTGTTTGTCCTCTCTGTCCACTCACTGGACTACCACTCGAATTATACAAAGCACTCATATCGTTCAACTTTATTACTAAAACAAGTGTATTAACAGCACAAAGGTGGAGCAATATGAAGTTACTAACAAAATGACAACGCTCTCATGGATAAATGATAAACAAAAAAATGACAAAACAACTAAAAACTCTCAGAAACAACGTGTCTGTAGAACATCTCAGAGAGAGGAACACATACAAATATCGGGGTTATTGATTTTTGATTGAGCAGAAGATTTAATTCTGAATATCTCAAAATTCAACAACGGCAATAAAATAAGCGTCGTCTTTTCATTCGGCCGAGTTGATACTGGTGACATCATCATCAGGCGAAGCCCCCTCTGCCCATGGCTCCTCCCCTTCCTCCCCGAAAGAAGGTGCCTGAAAGCACAAAGTGAGGATACAGCCGATTAGCATTGATGACCGAGACGATCCGTCTGATTCCACTTCATCACTGCTCATGATGATATCCCCATCACTTCTGTGTGTGTGTGTGTGCTGCTCTCTGCCTATTGCACTTCAATAAACAGCTTCATCATTACCCTTTGAGTGACTGGAGTTTATTCTGGAAAGAGTGGGTCTTAACTCCTCCAGGGCTGTTTTAGTTTCTCACCTCTGCGGCTGAGAAACGTCCTGGCCTCCATCCTCCCTCCCCTGGTTCCTCTGCCCGGCAGGCTGCTCATCAGACTGGGCACGGTGCGCCGCTGGGTGGCACTGCTGGTGTCTGTGAATGAAGAATTTTAGACTTTCAGTGACAGAACACAAGCTCATCACACGAGGACATGCTCTACATAAGAACACACTGCTTACATCCGTCACGTCTACAAGGACAAAGAGTCAGAAAAACACAAATGTGACCGGCATGTCAGAAAGATAGACTGTAGTTACAATTCATTTTTGTGATGAAAACATATTTTAATACACAGAATATTTTCTGCAGCCCTATTTCACCACAGCCCTGTGACTACAGTCACCGACGGTCCGTCTACATGCCAGCTCGGTTGTTTGGGTTTAGGTCACGGTCAGTCAACAGAATCACTCACCAGGGTCCTGGCTGGTAGACGGCAGCGATGCATCATCACTCTGCTGTCCCGTCGGCTCCATGTCTGTTTGGCTCTCCAAAGAGGATTCAATACTAAGACTGGAAAACAGGAATATAGTGCTCGTAAAAAAGTGAAAAGAAGAAAACAAATCCAGTGATCCGTTTTCTAAATCTGATTTAAATGTTTTTTTTCTCCTGTGTTGACTTAAGAACAGATGTCTGGATCATTGTGGTGTTTGTTGTTGTAAATCTCATTTTGGCCACAAGGGGCTGAAGTGCACCTCTACTCCAAGCTCTAAATGCAACTAAAAGCATTCATGTTGTACTCAACGACAGATTAGTGCCAAATAAAATACATCAAGGCCAAAATGAACCCATGACAGAAACGTTACATAACTTGCTATCACATAATGTATGAATAATGTGTTTAGAGTGCATAGAGTGATTCAAACATGAATGATTTTAGTCCCATTTAGAACATGGAGTAGTGGTCCACTTCAGCCTTTTGTGGCTAAACACTAAAGTTACAACAAATACCCGATTCTTCCCGCTTTCACAGATTGAAAATAAAAAAATGAAGGAACTTAGAAAGAATATCGTGTCAAACAGGTTTTGTTCACCTTGTTCTTAAGTCAGACCAGACCTAGAAAATGGATCGCCAGAATTGTTTTCTCTCACTGACAGCTCAGGGCTTCCGTAGTTTACAGCCAAACGGTACAAAATCTTTTTACCACAATTACATCTGACCATTAGAAACAGGTCACACCTCTGCTCCTCTCATATCAGCTGTCTGAAATACATCTATGTCCCTTTGGTTTTTTTAGAAGACACCTCAGGTCCACACGTTAAGAAGCTGCTTACCCCTCCCCTTCCTGCTCCATGAAGACTTCATCTCCATCATCTGCAGCAGAGGCCATCCCTGTAGAGGTGGTTACCATGGGAACCGACTGGGACGCCATGTTGTCAGCACCGTCTGAGGGCAGAGACTCCGTGAAGACCGTCACTGACGGAGACGTAAAGTCGTGATGTAGCACTTTGACTTTAAAGCCATACACACGTTGAACTGTCATAATGTTCATATATATATATATATATATATATATATATATATATATATATATATATATATATATATATATATATATATATAGAGTGTGTGTGTGTGTGTGTCTCACCTGGTGCAGCCACTTGTAAGGGTGTGGTGGGGACACTCCTCCCTCCTCCGTCTTCATCGTGAGCCGCCAGGAACAGAGGGGACTCATACATCCCCAGACCTTCACACACAGCAGTAGGAAGACAGACAGGATGAAGTGTTAAAGAATGGATGTCACTGTTTGAGATTAGTTCAGGTGTGTGTGTGTGTGTGTGTGTGTGTGTGTGTGTGTGTGTGTGTGTGTGTGTGGTACCTCCTTGAGAGGCCAGCTGTCCCAGGTCAGAGTGTGAGGCTGATGTCTGAGGCAGCAGGTCTTCTGGAGGTCCAAACCGGAACCTGGTGGACAGACCTGCTACCTGAGGAGAACTGAGGAGGTGAAAGACAGACGTGTGAGAGTCACAGTTCATGCATTTGTCCACGATTATGCAAACAGTTTCAACCAAAACTCAACACAGAGCTCATTGGACGATAGTCACACACACGTACTGGTTTAGCTAACAATCTCAAATACGTGTGTATAAGCGCAGTCTCTAAATGTTTGCATCCAAAAGTTGTTGTTGGGATATGATAGATCATTAGAGTGTGTGTGTGTGTGTGTGTGTGTGTGTGTGTGTGTGTGTGTGTGTGTGTGTGTGTGTGTGTGTCTTACTGTATAGCCTCAGCAAAGCCATCAGTGCGGTGTGGGACCACCAGAGTGGGAGTACTGGGAACCATTCTGTCGTCATCATCAAAGAAATGTTGCTGCAACACACACAACACAAAGTCACTCCAGATCTACTGCACAGGCTTCACACACAGGGCATGATCCTTTTTAGACCAATGATACCTAGAGGAGATGTAACAGCACATGTAGTCCACACTCCATCTCTTACCATACTGCCTATTCCAGGGGTCAGTTGAGGTCCGCGTCCTACTGACGGTCTGCGCAGCTGAGAGGACTGTCTCTGAAGAACAAACACACGTCATCACTGTCAGAGGAGAAATCATCTTCCAGGACATTTTCAAGGCAGTGATCGAGACCAGTGGTTCCAACCTGGGGGGGGTGCCAAATATCACAGAGCACCAGGATTTGTGTGCTCTGAGGTTGTCAAAATTAGATTTGCACATGTTCATATATGATTAAAAAAAAATGTTTCCTCCTCACAGAAAAATAGAAGTAGGCCACATTCTGCTCAAAACTCATTTAATACACGGAATCACTTCATTCAAATTGAGGTTTTTGTTCATAGAGATGTCATTTTTTTTAGGGTGATATCAGAAAATAGAGGGGCGGGGACTTTTCTTCAATACAAGTAAGGGGAAAAAAACCTATTTTACAATATATGCAAAAAATAAATACATTTCCTTCCTGTAAAACTAAATATGAAGTGTGATTACGTGAGCTAGTTCCAACCAATTTCAACAAATAACATCATGACATTCATCAATCTGCAACTTTTAGCGACAAGGGAGTTGTGTGTGGAGTCACGGTCCTCTTTAGCTCTGTATAGCACTAAACTATAACCCCGCCCCCTTTTAGTGGTCCAATCAAATGCCAAGGTTTAGATTTAACTCCCTCTTAGAACTGTATTCTACTAAAATGTGTGTGTGTGTGTGTGTGTGTGTGTGTGTGTGTGTGTGTGTGTGTGTGTGTGTGTGTGTGTGTATACCTGTGTGTGCGGGGGTCCCAGCTCCGGAGCCGGCGGTTGGATGTAGAGCCGTGGTGGGAGGGGGTGCGGGGGCCTACGTGGGTGGGGGAGGCGGGGCGTGAGGGAGGGGGAGGGTGCAGAGGAGGTCGGGGGGAAGTGTACGTGGTCTCTGGGGGTGTCAGACTCCGACGTGGCGTCACTGCTGCCCTCATCTAGTAAGACAAGAGGGATTCACGTTAGAAGATTTCAAAAGGAGGAGGAGCTACATGAGTCAGAGGTCACAGGAAGAGCTCACTGCTGTGTGACGCCTCAGAGGGACGCTGCGAGTCTGAGGACGCTCCGCACGCAGTCTCCTCGGGGTTGGAGGCTTCCGACGGCTCTCCTTCCCCTCCCTCCTGTTCTGCCTCCGTGCTCTCCTCGTTGTCCTCCACTCCTCCCCTCATGCCGCTGTCGCCGGCATCATCCTCATCTTCATCGCCATCCACCTCCTCTTTGTACTGAGGCAGATACAGAATGCGAGGTTAATAACTCCAGACAATAGATGGGCTGAAAACATTTATATAATGCGTTAATAAGCAGAAGAGCACCCCGTCGTCGTCATCGTCGTCGTCTTCTTCCTCTTCCTCCTCCTCCTCATCTTCCTCTTCACCTTCGTCCTCCTGCTGCTCCTCCCCGTCTTTGCTCTCGTGGCTCTCACTGTCCGTGTCAATCACGATGACATCCCGAACGATGCTGGAGGCCTGACGGTAAATCAGATCAAAGGGGACAGACTGGGACACGACTTCTTCCTCGATGTCCTCGTCCTCTTCGGCCAACACAGGGAAACAATCCTCTGGGAGTTCCTGCAGCCCAAACGTGAACCCGTTATCGGTTATTGTCTTAAAATCCTCGGCACTACAATCTAATCTCAATCACTACAGCTACTGACTTACTGTAAATGTTTGTAGTACCGTCATCTGGTACTACATGGACTAAAATCATTTGTTTTACTGGCTTCATGATTCACGGCTTGTTACCAGATTCAATGCTGTCTGTTCTCTTAGTGTCAGTCATTAAAGACTAGATGATTACAGGCCCATCGTTTTGGCCAGCGTACTGTCAAAAGTCAGAGAAAGAATCCTGCTGGACAGATTATATGACTTTATTAACTCCACAAATAACCAGTTGGGCTTTAAAGCCAAACATTGTTGTTTATGTGTGTTTATGTAAAATGGGTCAAAAGTGTCTCAGCCCCATTTGGGGTTAGCAATGGTGTCCAACAAGTTATTTTTAATTTATATATTGATGATCTCTCCAATCAACTGAAAGCATGTAATACTGGGTGCATGCTTGGTAACCACATCATGTATGCAGATGATCTGGTGATTTTTAGTCCATGCTGCGCTGGTCTTCAGCAGCTCCTTACTATATGTACTGTGAATGGTGTCAAACATGACATCAAATACAATGCCAGTAAGAGTGCTATCTTGATCTGTCCAACCAAAGAGGACAAATGTTTAAACTTCCCTGACTTCAAATTGTCTGATAACAATCTTGGTGTCTGTGGTGAAGTGAAATATCTTGGTCATTTTATAACAGAACACATGACCGATGACAAGGACATTTTAGGCAGAGGATGTATGCACAAGCAAACAGCCTCACGTTAATTTAGTGTGTGTTTACTGTACACCACTCTACGACGCACACGTTTTTGCAACGGATTGTTGTTGTTGTATCAGACAGAGAAATACATTGGTTTTCTTAACCTTTTTCGCTTTTTGCTCGTTGTGTCTCACTCGAGAAGTGAAGAGGGGGACTTGTTGGAAGACAACGGTGGAAACGTGAGTGAGCGCTCGAGTGAGGAGCGCTGGTGTTGTCACAGTTTGTTGCTTCAAAGGACACAAATTGTGGCTTGGTGTTTTTATTTTTTTAAAGATTTTTAAAGTCATGGATAAATATTTAGCTGATTTTCGACAATGCGGATGCAACGGAAGATTTCAGAACGCGACTTCTCTGAACAGGACACCCAATAACAAACAGACTAGATCAAACATATTTCTCTGTAGGACTCTTTCCATAATGTTGTCAGACAAAAACAAGCACTTCGTAGTCGTATATATTGATGGTGAGGATTTGCACAATATGATTACATTACAGCCCGTTGCAGAGTTCTCCCTCAATACCGGACAAATAAAAACATGATGATGTTCCTTAGACACAAAAGCATGGGAATATAGGGTCCAGGTTAACCCTTTAAAGCTTGACATTTACTTCAAACGTTTGATAACACTATATTCCCAAAAGTAAGTATACGCTCCTTTTCTACATACTTTGTGTACTTCAGTCAGCCCAATGAATGTACATGTGCATCTGTTACATATGGAGCTTCAGTCTGGTAATCAGGAACACTTTTAGTGGAGTTTGTGGATTGCAAGTAAACAGGTAAGAAACACAACAGAGGAGTCAAATAAAAACTAGAATTGAAATCTTCAATCCTTCATTGGTGACTGACCTGACTGTCGTCTGGTGAATCCTGTCGTTCTCCCTGATCCCTCTGCTCTCCTTCAGTCTCCTCATCACCTTCCATCTGAAACGCATCAAATTACACAGTTTATACGTTAATAATGAATGAATTGGAAGACGCACACACAAAAAGCAGCTTCTTCAGTGATGCATCTTGACTTTCTTCCTGAGACAATATTATGAACATTTGTGTTACACTACTGCCATTCGTGGAACTGTTGAATTGAGCTTTTAGAGGCTAAAAGTCAGATGTATGCTTGATGCAAATGGGTTAAAGGAATAGTTTGGATGTTTAGTAGGCTGGTTGTGTGAGGTTCTTCTCCACAGTCAGTGTTCTACTACAGTAGATGGAGTTAGTAGAACCAGCACAGGAGCAGAGTAATGTACTGCTGTGGACGTATTCTAGACACCTGAAAACATCATTATCAGTGATAGTTTATGCTCTATCAAGAATATTTTCACTTCTTTACCTTGCTGTCACACAGCCTTTCTGATAGAGAACTGAAGCCGTTTTATTCATCCATACTCTCTTCAAAGACACAAGACTAATTTGTGATTTTAGCTGACAGTGCACATGTCTTGCTGGTCTACCGCTGCGTCCCTTGGTTGTCTGTGTTGACGTGTGACTTTGGTGTTTTAAAGAGTTAGTTTGGATTCACCAAAGTCACACAATAACACAAACTACCAGATGGAGGCAGCGGTAGACCAGAAACTCCTGTGCGCTGTTTTTTTGACAGAAAGGTCAAAAAAAAAAAAAGATTCATTCACAGCAGTACATTACTCTGCTCCTGTCTGTTTCTACCAACTCTATCTACTGTAGTAAAACACTGACTGTGGAAAAGAACCTCATACAACCACACTTAAAAAAAAATTATATATATATATATATATATAGAACATTAACAGGCAGTCTGTGTGTGTGTTTACCTGCAGTGCTATCGTTGGTTTTAGTCGTAGTTTTTTCGTGGTCGGTGGTGTGTGTGAACTCTCTGGTCTGCTCTCCTCTTCCTCTCTACCTCGCTTTGATCCTGTTTTTTTCACACACACACACACACACACACACACACACACACACACACACACACACACACACACACACACACACACACACACACACACACACACACACGTTAACAGAATTAAACTGTTCAGCTTTCCTGTGTATGTGATTAATGGTTATCTGTACAGTTGCAGGGTTGCTGGTGAGTTTGGGACGAGATCCTGCTCACCTGTTCCACTCAGGGACGACGACGACGACGTGGACGGTCGCTCCGCCTCCATACTGAGGCCTGCGTCCTGATTGGCTGCCTGCTGCTGGGTGGGCTGGACAAAAGCTGTGGCCTGGGTGCCGGTTGGCTGAGTTATTGACGTGTTCACCAGACTGGAGCTGGTGGAGTGTACAGAGGCTCCCGAACTCAGCGCTGTGGTGGGGGGGACGGGGACGTTTTATTACACTCTGACACATCACCATCATCAGATCTACTACCTTATACTATTATTTTCTATTTATTTTCATCTCTTGCCCTCTCACCCTCTTGGCTGTCAGTCTGTGTAGTCGGCATGACCGTGGCGGTAGGTGTTGGGACGGGGACGGTCGCCGGGGTAACCATTGGCCGGATGCTGGCCCGGGGTGTGGCCTTGTTCCCAGGGGAGGGGCTAGGCTTGCTGCTCGGAGACGGAGTGCTTGTGGTGGGGCGGATGTTGGCAGTGGGAGGGTCAGACAGGCTGGAGCTGACGGACAAGTTGGTTTTACCGTTTTCTATTTAGCTTTGAACAACTTTAAGCTCTTATAACTCATAATTGAGCCATTGTAATCTGGCTCTCTTTAAATAATGTCTGTGTTTAAAAAGTATTCAGAAGAGTTTCTGGTGTTTGAGCATGTGTGTATGTCTCCATTAGTTACCTTCCTCTGTCCTGGGCAGGACTCTTCAGAGATATCTGTCTCTGGTCTGCAGATCTGGCCTGATCACCCCCCTAAGTACAGATACAGGTTAGTAAAACTCAGGAGTGGACATGGTAACACAAAGGGCTATTAGAGTTACCGAATTAAGTCATGATATTACGAGCAAAAAGTAGTCATATTTAAAAAAAAATATTTAGAATTTTGTTAAACAATATTTTGAGAAAAGTCATAATTTTGGCAGAATAAAATCTAAATATTTTTGAGGAAAAAAACTCAATAAAAAGGAATAAAAGGAAAAAGAAAGTTGGAAAAAAATTCATAATATTGAAATAATTCTTCTCCAAAATAATTTGAAGAAAAAGAAAATCCTTCAACTAGAAAAAAGACATAATAGTTTGGAAAAGGTCATAATAACTTGTAAAATAGAAAAATGTAATGTAAAAGTGTATATCATGATTTGATTAGGTTGATTGGATAACATGTGTGTTTCCTCACAGTCCATACCATTTCTTTGTTGCTAAGGACTTGTGTTTGGCTTGAATGGACCAGAAACTGAATTCCTCTCTGTGTTTGGGGGTACAGACACACACACACACACACACACACACACACACACACACACACACACTGTTTTGGTGATACAAAGTGATCTGATGGAAAGCTCTGCAGCCTCAGAGTAAGGACCTTCATGTCCCCTACCTTAGCTCCACTCGGGTCCTGTGGCTCCTCTCTGGGCTCAGACTGTGCTTGGGTCTCTCTCAGCTCCCTCAGCTCTCTGTCCAGCCGAAGAAGTCGTCCTTCGTACTGAGACTTGAGGGCGCTCATTCTCACCTCCAGCTCCTCCTTGCTCTGTTTCACCTCCTCTATCTCCCGACTCAGCTGCTCCTTTGCACCTATGGGTTAAAATGCAAAACTCAAGTGACTCTTCGGCTCTTCGTAGCTTCTTTGTTCAGCTGTACTCCATCAGCATGTCTTTAATCTGCGTACATAAGTGATAAGTGAACTCACTGTTTAGTTGGTTGATTTTGGTCTTGGCTCCCATGAAGACCTTCTTAGTCTTCTCCTCTTTTTCAGCGATCTGCTTTCTGAGCTGCTCCTCTGTGTTCTTGCTCGCAGACAGCTGCAGGGGGAACAACAGAGTGTAAGAACAGACTCCACAGTACTGGCTTATCGCTCCTTACTGTTAAATAGCGAGAACGTAAGGGTGTCAATAGAGAAAATAAAAATACATTTAATTTGATTTGAAATGACTTCGGGATTTGGGAGCACCTCTTGTCTGAGTTTTGCCAGCTCCTCTTGGAGCGCCTGGTTAGCGTCACTAGCAGCGTTAGCGTCGCCGGGCTGGTTGGACTGGGAACTCTGGCTCTGGTTGGCAGGTGTGGCCCGGCTAGCTTCATTAGCCTCTGTTAGCTGCTCCTGCAGACGCTTGATGTCTGCTTCACGCTCGCCAACCAACTGACAAAGAGGATTTGTAGTGTAAGGCTTGATGCAGGAGGTATGGAATTAAAAAGGTCTTTAAATGCTACAGTACTGATTTATAAACACGTCTAACCAGAAATCATTGGACTGCTAGTTAAAACACTTTTCCTCACCTTCTGCTGGCTGTCCAGGCGGCCCTGAAGCTCAGCCACCTGTTATGAGGTAAGTACAGATGCACTGCTTATTAGTTTGAATATTACACACAAAAAAACAGGTTTAAATGAAACAGCACATTTTTTACAAAAAGAAAAGACATTTTTGTTCAGTAGCTTTCTTCTTATCGTGTGCAGCCGCATTATGACTTAAACAAGTATTTATTAAATGTGCTAGAAAGAAATGCAAACAGAATGTGTGCAGCTTAAATAACAAACAAAGTTTGCTGCTATGTTTGGGAACACAGTTAAAATCCCACACTGTCAACGGTCAATTTTTAACATAAGATAAGATAAAGACAAGGTGTGTAGAGATGTAAAGGCATAAAACTATTTTTAACTTTGATTAAAAGATGAATCTCCGCACATGCACTTTGCATCAGCGACTACATTTGAATGGCTGTATAGAAAGAGTCGCTCTTTACTGAAGGATGCTGAGGTAACTGCTGTCAAAACATGAGCAGTGCCTCCTACACTGTGTGTATGAGACAGAACTATAAATACCATCTAAATGCAGGAATGTATTCTAAATATGTATAAATATAAGTAAATATTCAAACAAAGATCCCAAAGACACTCACCTTGCTCTCTGATTGGCTGAGAGCCGTCTTGAGGTTGCTGACTTCCTGGTTGTGGCTCTGCTGACTGCTCTGCTGGGTCTGCTGTAGCTCTTTCTGATTCGTGAGGTTCTGCTGAAGGGCCTCTTTAGCCTGCTGGAGCTCCCTCTGGATCTGCTGAATCTGGTTCTGACGGGCCTGGGATTGAGACTGAGCTGATTTCAGCTGGTTCTGTACCTTTAAATCAGAGGAGGAGATTAGGCTGGTGGCGTGGGTCTGATGTCGCTACGACATTACAAATAAACAGAATGTATCTGTGTCAGGTGTTGCTGTGTCCTTGTTCTCCGCCTCTTCTTACCTGCTGGCTGTGGGTCTTGGCTTGCTGAAGCTCCTTCTGACTCTGGGTCAGCTGGTTCTGATTTTGCTGCAGTTGAGTCTGGACCTATAGAAGCAAAGATGTGTCAATGAACCCAGTGATTTCTGTATATTCCTTACTAAATGATGAGCTAGCTATATGTACCTTCTCCTTCCCCCTTTAACCCGCTATGAAACCTTCCACACTGCTCTTTTTGACACCTAAACCTCTTTAAATTCCTGGTAATATACAGACTTAATCATAGTTTAATAACTCTAATAAGCTGCAGGACCTGCGTCAGCTGGTTCTGTTTCTGCGTCAGCTGGTTTTGGACCTCCTGGAACTTTTCCTTGCTCTGCTGGATTTCCTTCTTGGCCTCCTCCAGCTCCTGCTGGGTCTTCTGGGCCTGTTTAAGAGGGAAACATCACAAAAATAAAATCTACTGACACTTTCTGACAGTTAAACTAAAGCCATGTTTGTATGTAGTTGATGTATTGTAGTTCAACAAAATCCTGAGATATGTGTAACAAAGTCCCTTTTCCACTGCAGGATCTTTCCCCAGGGACTAGGAAGCTTTTGAGGAACTCAATGCGTTTGGATTACAGGGAACAGGGTTGTAAAACAGAGAGTCTACATCAATGCTGACTGAACCAAAGAACCAAACGATGCTCTACATCAAACATGACGCATCACAAGCTCTGACAATGGTTTGAAATGGTGTACACATCCTGTCTCCTGAGTGGGCGTGGTCGCCTATTTATTTCTATTTTTTCTTATAATTTCTCCATGTTATATATTTCTATTCTAGAATGGGAGCAACTGTAATGTAACCCCATTTCCCCGTCGGGGATCAAGCTGTACTCATACCCTGCACCTTAAGGCCCCTTCATTCAGCTGTGAGTGTGTACAGACTTTTACACCGGCCTCATGGTGATCTAGCGTTCTATGTTGAAGGCCTAAAATGTCTTCCTGCTCACCTCCTCCAGCTTTTTCCGCGCCTCCTCTTTCAGTGCGCTCAGCTCCTCTATGGTCTTTTTGAGCTCCTCCTGGGCTTTAGTCACTTCCTGCTGCTCCTCCAGGCTCGGTCCCGCCTCACTTCCTGCTTTAGCAGCAGTTTCCTCAACTAACTGCAGCACACGACACACACACGACACACACACACACACACACACACACACACACACACATTATTACAGTTTTCCTCCCCACTAAACTTGTCTACTTTAAGTCTTTAAACATTTGTGGCTGCAGCCCCACCTTGTCGTGCTGGGCTTTGAGCTCGTCGTACTGAGTCTTGTAGCGTCGTCCGATCTTCTTAACCTGGGTGATGGTCTTGTTCTTCTCCAGAATGTCCTTGTTTTTTGTTTCTAAGTCTTTCTTCAGAGTGTCTCTCTCTGACGTCAGGCGGGCCACGGAGTCTCTGAAGGCCTGCAGCTGAGACTGAGCCGAGTTACTGCTGACGTTGGTTCTGATGCGCACACACAGCAGGTTTAGGTTAGGTACAAACCACCCAAATAAACACGGTGTATCGAGGCCATTGTAGGTAACAAAAAATATATAATCAGAATGATTTACTAATATTATTATTTAAAATAAATATGGCAGTGTTCTCTGTGGTGTGATGAGGTTGATCCAACCTTGCAACATTTTTTTTTTCCTCGTATATTTTTGACTTTGACCTCAGAGAATAATTTTTCTTTTTCAGATATTTTTCTGTGAACATTTCCCCCCCTCCATCACCATCATTTTTTTAATTTCATGTTTTAGCTACAATGCCCATATAGTGTTGTGACATAGTTACTTTTAAATGCCACACTTTGTGTTTTGGAAAAACTAGGGCTGCCCACTCCCAGTTGAATTATTAATATTTAATTAATTGATCAGTTGTTTTTTATACATTTTTCATGCTTAATGACTTATTTCCAAGAAACATGAGCACATCTCTGGTAAAGACAAGATTTGAAGTGGTGCTTTTATGCGATTCTTAGTGGAGAAACTCAGTTTGTCGACCAAATCAACTTATCAATTAGTCGATAGTGTTGTTCAACTAAGAGCTGATGGTGTGTGTGTGTGTGTGTGTGTGTGTGTGTGTGTGTGTGTGTGTGTGTGTGTGTGTGTGTGCTCTCAGTGGGCTGCTCTACCTCGCCAGCTCCGTCTTCAGCTTGGCCGTCTCTTCAGCCAGCTGTGTGATGCGTCTCTGCTGAGCTTCTCTCTCAGTGGTGACTTTCTGTCGCTCCTCAACGTCGCCGTCTTTCTGTTGGCTGACCAGTTGCTGTGGAGGGACAGTCAGTCGAGTTAAAGACAAACTAAAATAGTAACTGTAGAAATTTGTAAAGAAGACTGTGACAAAATGGTAAAGATGAGCTGTATTCAAAACAGCTCAGTGCCAAAACACTGCATTAGGCAAAATAATACTGCAGTTAATGAAAATACATGGGCTGTATATAAGAACTGTGCAATAAACAACACAACACGTGCAATAAAATGAAAAAAAATGTTGTAGTGTAAATGCTTCAACGCACATTACAGGTAAAAAAAAAATAGTAACTACAGAGCCAGAGGAGGGGGGGTAATATTCTTAGGAAAAAAAAGAAGAAAAAAAAAAGATCGCTTCACTTTGCAAAGTTGGATCAACGCCTTTACACCACAGTTAAACACCGTGAGCCCCAGAGTGCAAAATATATCAATTATATTAGTATTTATTTATAATAATAATAATAATAATAATAATAATAATAATAACTTTCAGTGTTTCCACGACCATTATATTAGGGGGTCGCCCCATCGCATTAACCAGCTGAAAAGCAGACAACAATATCTGCGTTTTTTTAAACGCTCCCATGTGGTGAAGACGGCAACACTCGCTCTCCTACGAGAAGCAGCCGGAGTAGCTCTCCTGCTCCGGGTCCAAGTACAGAAAAGAGCCCAAGTGCTGTGTCGGTGTCCGCCCCCTCACAAATATATGATCTCAGAGAAAAGATTTGTAAGCTGCAGTAGGAATAGGACGGACGTTAAAAGTACAGTTACCTGTGTTTTGGCCTTCCAACGTTTCAGGTCTTCCTCCAGTATCCTCTTATCAGCCTGCAGGGAGCCATTTTTCTCAGACAGCATGGACAGAGAGTGATGTAGTGGGCTGATGTCTGACTGGAGCTTAGTAACCTGACAGAGACAGAGAGATGTTGTGAGCAGCTACAGCTTCACCCAGTGGTGGAGGTGGTGTGATGTAGAAAAGAGAATAGCTCTCCAGATGAAAGACAAGATGACTGAGGAACTCGCTCTTCTACCGACACTAATAATGATGTGTTTTTGTCCAACCTGCCTTTTGAATAGACAACGCATCACTAGTCAGTAGTCTAGTCCTCGAGCAGATGCACGCTTCCTTCTTAATGGTGATACTATTTGCGGGTGTAGTTTGGTAGAAAGAAAATAGTTCCTGCATGAAACTGCTCACTACAAAGCTCTGTGGATTATCATGAGTAACCAGGTCATGATTTCTAGAAAGAGACATTGCTGTTGAGCTCTTCTTTTGGCGCTTTGAGCACCACAAGCTGAATGCCATCTAGTGCCATTATATTGGAGTTTTGGGGTGAACGGTCCCTTTAACATTATAGATTAAAAGGTTTGCTCGTCGAGCTCCAACCTTACAAACTGATACGAGCAAACACTCTTGCTCTTGATGGAACTTGAGCCAGAGAGACGCTCAGCATGGACAGATTCTCTGATAACCACAAAAGTAATACAAATGAAATCTAGCCACAGCTAACTACAAAAAGGGAGGCGCAGGACGAACCATGACGTGCAACACTTGATTCTTACTTTAGCCTGGGCTTGCTGCAGCTCCTGTTCCAGTTTGTCTCGGTCCATTTTCAGCATCTTGGAGGTTTCTTGCAGAATACCGATGGTCTCCATCTTCTTCAGCTGCTCCTCCTGCTGGGCCAGAGTCTTGGCTGTAGCCTGAGCCAAGGAAGGACGGGAACACACAGATGGATTATGATAAACAGTATTCCACAGCGCCACGTTTGCCCTTTTTAGCCTCAAGTTAGCACGATTCATTTGCCAAAGGCAATGCCCTCCGTCACAGCCTGAAAGAGCAAGTAGAGCTATTTGTTCAAATCCTTAATGACATATTTCAGATACATATTTTTCCTCTGCAAAAACAGAGTCCTCGCTGCTTATCATTTCATTATCCATCACCAGTCTTCCGTCCTCCATCACTTCGTTTCCTACCTGCATCTTCTCCCTCTCTGCGTTCAGGGCTTCCTGCAGCTCCTTCAGTTCTCTGTCTTGGTGCTCCACTCTCTGTTTGTAGCGAAGGGCTTCTCTGTCGGACGCCTCGCACTGAGCCAGGGCGATCTCTTTCTCACGCCGCACAAACCTACAACACACACACACACACACACACACACACACGCACACGCACACGCACACGCACACACACACACACACACTTCAAACTCAACCCGAAACTTGTAATGAGAGAGGGTTAATCTGCCTTCCATTTCTACAAAACTCAGTGTACTTATCTTAAGCCCTCCTCAAGTATTTAAGTTATAATATGCAACTTTTCTCTAAAAATTACTTGATCTATGTTCTATAATTTGTTGAGTTGTGTACTTAAATTATCCCAATATTCAAACCTGAGAAATCTGTATTTTGATTGGCGTCATATTCCCTTTTGTACATGCATCAATGTAGCAGCAGAAGCTGTCATGAATTCACTTTTTATCCAGTTTTAAGACACATTTTTACCAGATACTTTTTAGATATTTATATTTCTACCCAATGAAGGATTTAAGTCATCAGACGTCTGGATCTTAAGTTATCAGAGAAACTAGCTGAGCAAATGTTAGCGGCAGCTCGGCTCTCAGTCCCTCTGGGGCGTCCTGTGTCCTCCAGACAACGTCAAAGAAACTGAGCTTTTGAACGTGAAACGGCTTCATTCAGTGTTTGTTTTTTTAAATCAGCAGGTCTGTTTGTTATAGAGAGAAGGAATCCCATGATCCCCACGCTTTATCAAGATGCCACAAAACTCCGTCCTTAGTTATTGTTTTGATGGAGACACCAATGCTGTATTACCTAAGTATTTCTAGTATCTGCTCGGTGGTCTTCCCCTCCTCACTGAATGACAGGTCCAGCTGCTGCTGCTGGTTTTGCTGCTGGCGACTCTTGGAGGCCATTTCATCCATCTGTTGGTGCAGGAGAGAGTTCTGCTTCGCCAGCTCCACACAGCGACGGGTCTTATTGGTCAGATCCTCCTGAAGGAGAGAGTTATGAGCAATCAGAAACACTCAGGAGGCTTTTGCGACACACTTTGCAATCATTTGAGTTATTGATCATTTTCTGGACATGCTTGACAAACACCCGTCTTCCCACCTTCATCTGCCTCTCCGCCGTGTTCAACGCCACGGTTTTCTCCTGCAGGACGGACGAGGTCTTGTTCAGCTGCTCCTCCAGCTCCCTCCTACGCACTGCGTCTTGCTGTGATCTTTTCTTCAGCTCCTGCAGGGCCTCCACGTCTGCAGCATGAAGCATGAGCTCCCGCTCGTACTTGGCCTGCGCCTCTCCAGCTAGCTTTGTCTATGAGGACGGACGGGACACGGCTTCATATAGAGTGTGACGTGGTCACGATGTATAAGCTAACTGGTCATGACTGAGGTTATTAACCAGCATGAATGTGTGCGTGTGGTAATGCACCTGCAGCAGGCTGTCCTGTATGGCCTTCTGCTCCAGTGTGACAGCAGCGGCAGCTCTCTCCAGCGCCTCCTGCTGCTCTGCCTGGCTGGACTTCAGACTGCGCTGCAGCTCACACACCTGGACGACACAGCAGGGAAAGTAAATGCAGACACCGAAAGGTCAGGGCGTTACAAGCCGAATAATAGTCATACAATCTCTTTGACTGACTTATGAAGAGATTTAAAGTCAGTTAAACTATTCCTCCTGTGTCATACAGATGAATGGAGTCATGCCAAACAGGCGGATAAATAACAGTTATTTTAATTCTATAATCAGAATTCCTTCCCCATTTAACTGATTCATTGTTCAGTGCCCCGTGTCCTAGAGGTTGGCGTGTTGACCAGGAACCAGAACCTCCCCTGTTTGCGTTGGGTTGGGCCGGGGACTTTTGTTGCATCTTTTTCTCCCTCATTTCCTGTCATCCCACTGGTGCCGCTGTATACTCAATACATCAAACGCCCCCAAAGATGATATTAAAATCTAGTATATTTGTGAATATTATTATGATGTACCAACATGGAGTTCCTTAAGATTAAGAATTAATAGATTTATTGGTCAACCAAGACCTTAGAGACCAATTATCTGACTATTAGACGCAGAGGCACGGACTAATGGGATTTCTTATAATTAAAATAAACATATGACGATATATAACAGCCAGTCTTCTTTCCCCTATATTTCTTTTCTTAAATTGTGACCAAGATAAATACTGTACGGGACATTTTACAGTACAACAATAAACATATTAGTGCTGTCTTGTGGACAAACCCTGTAATGGTGACACCGTTTCTGAATTGCCTCATTGGTTTGGCATTTCAGAACAGCTAGTTTCCTTATTGGCAAGCATATACACAGATTCAGTTTGTGGACAACTGGCGAGTGGAAGTCCAGTATTCACTCTCTACTAGCTCCTGAGAAAAATATCCGGCTCTTTAGCTGCTCGGTGAAGCCGAGAAGGAGCTGCAGACCCGAGTGATCATTTTCTGTACGTCCATCCCATCGAACGACGCCTCACATTACACATGTTCATACATTGTTATCATCGCCTGGCTTACTTGTTTTTCCACTGCGTCCACGGCCTTCCTCCTCTCTTCTCGCTCCTGCTGCTTCATTTTCTCCCCCTCTAAAATCCTCTTCTCCAGCTGCTTCTGCACCTCCTCGGACTCCTTCAGCCGGAGCTCCAGAGGGCAGCGGGACTAAAGGACGGAGGAGGGTCGGTTTATATGCGTGAGCAGTATAAAAAGAGGGTAGGAGAAGACAAAGGAGACAGCGGAGAACAACGGAGTGAACGAATCAAAGAGCCGTACCTCCTTTTCTTTCTTCAGACTGTCTTCCAGACTCAGTACCACAGCCCTGTACTGCTCCACAGTAGCGTTAGCGTTCTTCAGCTGCTCCGCTAGTTCGCCCTTTTGTTCCTCGGCAGTACGCAGGAGGCCTTTCACCTCTGCAAGCTCATGCTCTGATTGGCTGAGCTGCTGGGAGGCTGCCGGCACTGGAGAGCGTACTGAAGGTAAGCAGAGAAAGAAAAAGAAAAAAAAGAGCTGTTAACACTCACAGTGACAGAAAGTGCGTTAGTTCCCGATACCTGTCCACAGGCGACAAACACGGTCCTCATGATGCCGTTTACCTCGGAGTGGTGCTCTGAGGGCTGCGGCTCTGGAGGCCGGGGTGGTGGTGGTGGTGGTGTTGCTGGAGGCAGCAACGGCCTCAGAGGATGAAGCGGAAGCCAGTTGGGCTTTCAGCGCTGCCACCTGCTGTTCAGCACCGCGCAGCAGCTCCCTGGTCTTCTGCTGCAAGGTGTTCTGGGTCTCCAGCTGTTTCTTCGCTTCTAACAACTGGGCCTGTCGAGGAGGTGGAGGTGATGGCAACAAGACAAGATTACATGCTGTGTTCAACAACACTTATTTAAGAGAAAGCATCATCGTTCAAAAGTTTAGAATCAGCTGTTGTATTAAAGTTGTTCTTCTCTTTCTTAAATAATGTCTGTTTAACAGAGATTTTTTATTTTTTTTAAACTGTATAAATCAGACACTAGATGTTTTATTGACTTCTAAAACAGTGCTAACCCTGGGCTAACCTTCTATTTCAGAAGCGAAGTTTGACGAAGCGCTTTGCTAAAGCAACATGTTGCCTTTTAATTCCAGCTTGTTCTAGGCTGCCTTTATTGTGAAACTCTTGACACTGAAACAGGAAGCCGTTCCTGTTTATTCCGCACACATCGATGCTACGCTTCCAGTTTCTTTTACTGATGACTGCTGATTTCTTCTCTTCTTATTCAACCGTTGCTCTTCGTCTCTTCCAGCCCTCTCAGCCGTCAGTGTGTTTAAACCATTGTACAAAACAAACCCTTTATACAAAACATCTATTTGTAGAGAGGACTTCCTACAACCTAAAGCATGAAAGATCTTTAAAACATATAGACGAGTCCTTTTAAGACATCCAACTGGACGTAATCAATTTTTTGTAGGGCGCTACTCGGTGGGTCGTCTTTTCACCACAAGGTTGGTGGTTTGATCCCGGCGCCTCCTACTGGCATGTCGAAGTGTCCTTGAGCAAGACACTGAACCCCAAGTTACTCTCTTACAGTAGCCCACTGCTCCTAAAATGCTATGGAGGGGTTAAATGCAGAGGACCAATTTTATGTATGTATGCAACAATTAAAATAATAATAAAAAAAATAAACTGTTTTAAGTTCAAGTCTTTTAAAAGTTCATTTTTATTTATTTTTTTGCATTTTCTATAGTTTTGTGGCAGGAGATTAAACATTTTTGTAGTAACGGTAGTGTTTGTGCAGAAATCATCAAATGTATATATTCTACATACGTCCATGGACCGCCCAAGAGCGTGTCTCTGTGCCACTTCCTGGTCCAGCCTGGTCTTCATTGAAACCACTTCTGCCTCCAGATGCTCGATCTTGTCGTTCAGCCGCTGGCGGGTCTGTGTCTCCGTCCGATCCATGGTCAACTGGACCGGTGTGAGAGAGGAGAGGAAACCGGTTCAGATCAGGAAGCTCACCGGGACGTTTATTAACAGAATAGAGTGGAGCGACTGTCACCGATGATTGTGTTCAATCTAAGTCACACAGTCCACACCGCTGCGTGATACGGTACCTGTATGGACTTGAGGTTGGTGAGCAGCAGGTTTTGGTTCCGTTGCTCAGCCAGCCCGGCTTCCTTCTCTCGACTGAGTCGACTCTCTGATCGCCTCAACATGTCTCTCTCTTTGGTCAAGTTCTCGACGCGCACCTGAAGACACAGAAGGGAAATAAACAAGTTTACACCGAGAGAGCGCTGGTGGTTCTGAATGGATCTGACCGGAGGGAGCGATCATCACTTTGAGTGGTGGGTGTTCACTAAAAGAGGTTTGAAATAGTTCACCTGTTTAGACAGACGTTACAATCATGGGATAACCTGCTAGAATGAATATCTCATGTCCTATTTCTGGTCCACTGACACTGATCGGCCGTGAACGATCTCTCGGTGCGTCTCCAATTTCCTAAAATATCCACAGAATAACTTTCTCTGCGACTCATTAGTTTAGGTTTTCGTAGTGTACTTCCAGTCAAAGATATTTGCGATTTAAGGCTAAAAATGTACTGAAGTTACAAAAGAAAGACCAAAAGTTTCTTTTCAACCTGAAAACAGCTACTCAAGCTAATCAATGTGTTCAACACCAATGCAGTCCATAATGAATATGTCATGAACATAAAACCAGCGGGACAAAGAATAACACGGTGTATCTGATTTCACCTCTCTTTAATCCAGCTTTGGTCAAAGTGTGACCCTGTCCCACAGCATTGCAAGTACCCTTAAGATAAAGCTTCTCTTCTTCCTCACCTCTTCCAGCGCCAGCTTCTCGCTGGCCTGCCGCAGGTCCTGGCTCATGGTGTGGATGATGTGCTCGTGTTGTTGGGCCGTTGCAGCCATCTTTTGGTTCCTGTCCTGCAGGGCGGAGATCTCTCTGCGGTAGGCGGACACAGTGTCCTGGAGCATCTCGTACCTGACGGAGAGACAAAAGACAAACGTGCTGTGTTAAAAAGAAAACCTCCAAGAGCTGAACCGTGAGGCAGGGTGCAGCAGCAGCGCTGGGCCGAGCAAACCTCTTGCTGCTGAACTCGAACTGCGAGGTGAGCTTGGCGTGGCTGGAGTTGAGATCCGTCAGCTGCCTCTGAAGCCGGTCGTTTGTTTCGTTCAACATCCGGTCGTTCTCCGCCTTCTCCTTCTTGTACAGAGTGAAGGAGTCGCTCAGCTGGAGGGGCACGGACACAAACGCATCCAGTCAGAACAGCTACTGAATTTAAACGTTTAGGATTTTTACCCTGTGGAGATGTGCAGATTGAAGTGAGCGTGTGCAAGTGTTCATACCTGTTTTAATGCGGCTTTAGCCTGAGTGGTTTGTGCTGACTCGGCAGCGGCGGCTCTCTGAGGAGCAGAGCGAGTAGCCGGCACCGACGGTCTAACGTGTGCAGGGTGAGATGGAGACTCGGAACCTGCGGACACATGTGAAAACGTTGTGCTATAAACGCCATTACACTGAATGTTAAATAAAGGCGGATTTGGAGTATTTTCAGCTCACCTTGAGGAGGCAGGCTGAAGCCGGTGCTCTGCGTCAGCAGGGCCTTGTACATGTCTCTCTGTCGGGCGCTGGAGTCGGCCAGCTGCTTCTGCTGGTTCCTCTGCTCCCTCAGCAGCTCCACCTCCTTCTGAAACTTGTCCACGCTGGCCTCCAACTCTGACACACTGAGAAGGAACCACAGAGACGGAGCTCATGTTTAGCTCCGCTGCTCACCAACGATACATTCCGCCTGATCCATGGATCCCATACCCTGCATCACTTACGTTTATATAACTGAACATGAACACATAGCGTTCTAGAATCTTCTCCTTTCTTACTTCTGATACCTTTTAACTGTTTAATTACAGTTAAAGATACCGGGCTGATGGCTGGTGTGTTGGTTGTAACTGGTTGTTGTAGCCGACGTCGGTTAATTGATTAAATCTGTCATATTATTTTGAATTGATTAAGTGCTGTGATGTTATTGTCTGTCCTAAATGTATAATCTTATTATCACTGCCAGGAAAGTATGTATTCAGTCATGTGCGCGAGTTTGTGTGCATCTCTGTGTCCGTCTGTCCACGGCTAATCTCACATACTACTGGACCCATCGGCCCAAACTGGTTTGTGCTCATTTATGACCGTATGCTCGAGGACCTCTCTTGGTTGCAGTGATTCACACTTTTTGAAAACTTTTATTGATGGTTTGAATTTTTCTGAACATTGTTAGATATAGACTGATCTAAGGTTATAGTTCTACTATTACTAATTGTAATTGCCTACGCACTTCATCACTTTCTTACTTCATGTACCTGCAAGCTTGTGGCGCTTGTGCCCCAGAAGATAGAGACTTTTGTACGTTGTTTTGCAGGAAAGCGACTGCCACTAGCGAAGTCCGTTGTTGCATCAGCAGAGGCACTTTAAAAATTAAGAATTTAGTTACAGCACTTATTACCGTGCGGATGTCACTTGGCTCTGCCGTCTGTCCTTCTCCTCCTCCAGCTCCCTCAGCCGTTTCAGCAGGCTTTGGTTCTGCCTCTGCAGCTCCTCCACACTGCGGAAGGACAGCTGGCGCGGACTGATGACCTCAGAGGTACTGGAAATGTTGGCGGAGCTGCCGTCCTCCCTGGTCACCTGATTACCTCTGGCTTCCTCCAGCTCCACCAGAAGAGCACACACCTGGACAAGAGACACACTTATGAATGAAGCAATCTGTACCAATCAGCAGGGATCTCCTTCTTATTCTCGTATCTGAAGTAATCAGAGCTACCGAAGCCCCGAGAAGTAGGTTAGTTGCTTTTTTTTTTCTTCTGTAAAAAAGGTTTTGGCAGGCGCATTTCTTTTTCTTTCAGGCGTTTGTTGTTGTTATACTCTTTTTGACCACAAGAGGCTGAAGTGCACCACTGCCCCAAGTCCTAAATAGGACTAAACCCATTCAAAAAAGTAACTTAGAAAAATTATACTGGCAAAGCTTTTTGAATTATTTTTAGATTGGAGTTTGAAAAGAGATCACCAGAAACAGATTCATTAACTGCATTTAGATTTATTTGAAAGCATGTATTGCTTGGTGTGTGTGTGTGTGTGTGTGTGTGTGTGTGTACCTGTGTAGATGTATCCTCTAGATGTCTCTCCGTCCTCAGTTTGTCTCTCTCCATGCTATCACAGCGCTGCTTGGCCTCCTCTTTCTCTTTCTGCAAACTGTAGATCTCCTAATGACAAAAAGTACACAAAACACACGTTCAACTCAACAGAATATGTAGTCAAAAGGCGAATAAACGCACTTGATAACACACTAGAATGTAAACTGTGACAAAAACAGCAGGAGCGTGGACGTATCGCGGACCGTTCGAGCCTGTTCCAGCTTGTTGCACAGGGAGGCCATGGATCTCTGCATGCTCTCGTACTCCTCTCTCTGACGCTTCAGGACAGGGGCCTTGGACTCCACCTCCAGGACGATCTCGTCCAGAACTCGGCTCACTCTCCTGGTCTCCTGCTTCTCGAGCTGAAGCTGCGTCTGACACTCTGCATACGCATTATACAGCTGAAACGCACAGGCGGATGAGTTAATACTTGCTACAACAAACACAAAACCACAGTGAGGTAGACTACAGTTACTTACCATTCATCATAAAAACACAAGTCTACACTTCTGTGGATAATAATATAATAAAGTAATTCTTTTCTCTTTACCGAATGCTATGAGGATGTCATATACCAGGGATTCCCAAAGTGTGGTGCGGAGAGGAAAAATGTAATGGTGGTCTAATGGTGTAATAATTCATATTAAATCTAATTTAAAAAAATTAAGACCGGGAAAGAAATTGAGCGGGAGTCAAAGAAAGATGAGACGGAGGAGACCAAAAAGGAGGAAGGAATAGCACAGACAAATCGGGAGCACATAGGCTTGAAGCCAGGGCTCCAGATTGAACACCTGGTATAATAGAATGTATGATTTATTTTTTTTTGCTGTAATGGCTGAAGGATCAAAAATGTGTGGTTTTAATGGGTTTCTATCGGGACATTTTTGTCCTTCGGGTTCTGAATGTGTCTGTATTTTGAGTAAACAGTTTATTATAGGAGCTGAGGTTGAACAAAACTCTAAAAGAAATAAGAAAACAACAACGACCCTCACACCATTGCCAATGTTTATGCCATTTGCATTGAGTGAAAATGATAAAAAAAAATGTAAAAAGCCAAAATTGTGTGGTAGTGAGGCACACGGTTCAGTAGGTTTGAGTGCTGCTAAAAGCTTTAAAGCCACAGTTAGGCACTATGATGACTTGTTGATGTTTGAAATGTGTTAAGAGTTTCGGTCTAACACGGTGTAAAACCGTGCAACACAACTAAATATCAATCTGAAAACTTGATCGGTTATTATGGAGCCGTGTGATATACTGCTGATACGAGTTCAACCATGTCATCCAGCCCTGGAGTGTCCTCTGAAACTCACATCAAAGAACTTCATGCTGGGCTTCACAATGGCCGCGATGGCAGCTGCCGACGGACACATGGCGTCCAACTGCTCCTCAGTCAGAGAGGGCGCACCTGGAGCAGAACACACACACACACACACACACACACACACACACACACACACACACACACACACACACACATAATGCACATGTGTACACACACACAGCACTGTGCAGATGGCCATTTGCACCATGACAAACACATTAATCTAGGTATAAAAGTTCAACATAAAACAACACGCGTGTTCTTACAGCAGTGTTTGCCAGAAGCCTTCACCATGGCGTTCTCCAGCTCTTTCTCCATTTTCTTGATCTTCTCTCGAAGCTCCGCCTCAAGCCGCGTCTTTAGCTCCGCCTCATCCGACGCCTTCTTTTCGAGGGTCTTATTGGCTGCAAAGACGGACAGCGTCATCGATCACACAGGTCACCATTGATACGTCACACGTAAAAACAAGGCTCTAGGTGGCTTTTGACTGATTCCTCGCCTACGCTGTTCACTACAGTCGGGTCATATAATCACGATGGTGAGGGTGGCACAGATTAAGTCAAGATCAGAGTTCTGTAGCAGACAATTTGCGTGTTGGAAGAAAACAAAAAACTGGTGCGATACCTTCCCCAGTGTCTTTAACCAGCTTGCTGAGCTCCTCCACTGCTCTGCTCAGTTCTTGATTCTTCGTCTCCATGTCTGTTGCTGCCCCCTACAGGGAGAACAAAGACACTGTGTACCGACTACATGCGGGGAACAACCAGACAGCCAAATGTAGAGCAGATGTCTTGTGTTATTTATTTTTTTCTCAAAATAAAGTGAATCTATTCATCCCAGGTGGCCTGCAGTGATTCTCACCTTGTAGAGGGAAGACAACTTGATGTGAGCGTTGAGCTCATTGCGGTATTTCTCCTCCATGGCACTCTGCTCGTCTTTAGCCTGGAGAGACATACGGACCATACAAACAATGAACACCACCACATATGACGAGCCCACTTTAATGTCATCTTATTTTGTTGTCCTGTATCCCCTCTATTCATTCTGCAGCGGCGCACCGTTCAAGTGTCTGGTTAGTTCACACGTCAACAATGCAAACAATGTGTTCATTTCTTTTTTCCCCGTTTGCCTGATCGGGGCAAGTGAGTTGCTAGATTTACAATTGAATTGATTGAATTAATGCTGATGTACAGAGTGGTTCATGTGGATTTAAAAAAGTATCTGATGAATATATAAAGAAACTGTAAATGTGTGAATGATATTTGGTGTGGCCCATTCACGGCCCCAAAGCAGTGGACCTAGAACCTGTTGGTCTTTACAGCGGCGTGGGGACCCTCAACCATCCAATACAGACGCAGACTTGCAACTTCAATAAGAAATGAATACTGTAATCCTACCACTGGTGTCTCCATGAAGTTCTCAGCTGTTTTCATTACCTGCTTCAGTTTGCTGTTGAGGTCCTCGGCTCGTTCACCCTGGCTTTCACTGGTTTGCTTCAGAGAGGACAGCTGTCCTTCCAGTCTGATCACCTGTTGAAGAGAAAAGTTATCTCAAGAAGGACATCAGCACTGTGGATAGGACTTCATGCCTCATGATGTCTGTATTTATAAGGAGACATTATGGTTAGAGGTTATGTGCAGCTTCCCAGGATGCTTTCTTCTTGCAAACGTTTTGTCCTTTAGGAATATATGTGAAACCACTAGAGAACAGCACACATACCTCAGCATCATATTCCACATGTTCTGGTATTACAGCAGATGAAAGCCAGTAGGGAAAGCATTGGTATATGCGAGTATAATACAACACAATCTGCTCAGTTTATGCTTTTCCACTGTGTCTGTGTGTGTGTGTGTGTGTGTGTGTGTGTGTGTGTGTGTGTGTGTGTGTTACCTGCTCCTTGCTGCTCTTCAGACCACCCTGAAGCTCCAGTATCTCCTTGCCTTTCTCTCTGTTGGTGTTCAACAGTTCTTCTGTTTTGGTCTTCAGTTCTGCCGTTAACCACTCGATCTTCTTCTCGTGCAGCTCTTTCTCCTGCTCCATGCGCTTCTCTCGGTGCTATGACGTGCACAAAAAGCACATTAGAAAATCAGAGCCATGTGGTTGCTACTTTAACTAACAATATGTGGTTCTAGTAAAAAAAAAAAAAAACAACACTCAGTGGTGTACTGAAGATTTGTGACCAATGGATGTTTTCCATGAAACCAGTGCGTACCTGTACAGAAGCCTCAGATGACTGTATGCCGTCCAGTTTGAGCTGCAGCTCCGTCTTCACTTTGCTGGTCTCTGTCAGCTTCTCATTCAGTCGCTTTACATCCTCTATACACACACACACACACACACACACACACACACACACACACACACCAACACAAATAAACTTCAGTTGGAACTCCTCTGGATTGAAGGTCTAAGGACAGATGGTGCCGTGTGCTGAACAGATTGTAACGCCCCTTCAGGCAAATGTGTGATATTGAGCTGTATAAAGAAAACTGACTTACACAAGAATAACTGTTGCCATTCTAACCAAATGTCAAAAAGAAAGATGTGTGTAAAGCTGATATCTTACCAGTGAGGTTTTCCACCTCCTGCGTCCTCTTCTCCAGCAGCCTCGCCAGCTCTCTCTTCTCGGCCTCAATCTCATACTTGGTCTGCCACACACACACACACACACACACACACACACACACACACACACACACACACACACACACACACACACACACACACACACACAGATTTAGATTTTTAAAATCCACTGACACCATGCATTCTATGTCTTACTTTCAACACGATACCAAAAATCTGTACTTCTCTCTTCAATCAAAAATGTGTTTCTGCTATATTACTTATTTACCCTGATATTAAATTGAAATACATTTGCTTACATTTCATCCAAAAACAAGCAGAAGCTGTTTCTGAAACTATAAAAAGTGACTGCAGACTATTTTGATGAACAGACGTATATTTGTGGGTGTTGTGTCCCATAAGCAGCAGGACGTCATTAACGCCACACACTCATGGGGGGGATGGGCATGCCTACCTGTTGTTGTTGTTGTTGTTGTTGTTGTGGGGGTTTATCTTCAGGGGTCTCTCCCTCTATTCCCTTCAGAGTGCTCAGCTCTTCATCTGCACAATAGAGAAGAAGACACCGCTCACACCGGGGATCATGGAGGCAAACATTTTAAATCAGGAAGTTGCGTCCAACGAGTGAAACCGGTGCACTTCAAGCACCGATCCCTTGATTAAACAAAAGGGAAGAAACCGTGTGTAAAAAGGGAAGAGCGTGACTACTCACTGAGTTTTTTATTCTCCTCCTTGAGCGTCTGCACGTCTCTGGTGGCAGACAGGATCTGCTCCTGGCTCTCCGCCAGTCTCCTGTCAATGTCAAAGTACTGCTGTTCTGTAGGGACGGAGGACATCAGACACAATACATGAGTACACCTGTCGTACAACGTAGTACCAGCACCACACACAATACACTAGCTTTATCACATCTGCCACAGACTACTTTTTAAAACAGTAAGAGATTTTATCAGCACTAGCTACTACTACTACTACTACATACTAAAATATATATTCAGAACTCACACAGGTATTAAACATGATGACCAATTTAAAAGGGTAGGATGTTTTCAATGGAAACCTCTAAAAACAGAATCGTATCTGTGTATTCTTCTCAGTATCGTGAAGAAAACAGAACAATGACAAACTTCACTTGAATCAATGCAAATGGGATGTTTCCCTCGGTTGATAGCAGAACATTTAAACACAACAGAACTTCACCAAACATTTGGGAATTGTTCTTAAAAGTCGGCATTAGTTGAACACACCAGACAGTCATTTCTTAAATAAAACGTCATGTCTAAGAGATGTCGGCTTAACGTATATTCCGCCAAAGTTAGCATTAACGTGACATCGCAGCTAACGTTAGCGGGCATTCGTAAGCAATGTGGATGAATCCCATCATTCACTGTATTGTTTGCCGGATGTACAGCTTCACCGTACACTGAGGTTTGACGTGAGGTTTCCATCATATCTCACGTGCTAACCGGTTAACTACGGTCTCCTCGGTAGGTGCTACTTACCGCTGTCCGCTTTGAACCGCTCGTGCTGCGTCCTGAGCTCCTCGTTAGCATGTTGCAGCTCCGTGACAAACTTCTCGAGCTTGTTCTGGGCGCCTTTCGGGAGTTTATTCAACTCCGTCCGCTCCAGAACCTGAAGCAGGACGGCCGCCATCTGCGCCTAACGCTACACCACTGGAAAAACAACAGTAAATGGACACCAAACTCTGGTAAAATATGAATGTTCTGCTGTCCACAAACCCGGGTCCGCTGAACTACGAACGTGTCAAGCCACGCTTGTGCAACAGGATGTCCACTCAAAACTTTCAAAATAAATCAATCATTGACAATCCTGTCGCTTGTGTGTCATAACGGATTTGCACTGAATGAACGAAAAAGCGCTGCTTTTTGTTGTAGTACACAATTAAGGATTAATTGAAAACCTTAGTTTAAACGATAGCTGTCATAAACACTTCTACCGCGACAGTAGCGCAAGTAACGGTACAAATATTACTAGTTCGATAGTTTTCATTGATGTAATGTGAAGAGCTACAATACTTGAATTATCTGTGCAGTTAGTTAGTTAGTTGAAGTTTAAAGGTCACTGCGAGTTTTATCTTTACAAAAAATAATGTTTCGTTAGCTGTTTGTCTTTCGTTGTGTAACTTGACCATTGACGATTTACGTCGAAGTTGTGCGACGGAAATACGTCATTGCGCAACGCATGTTGGTAAATTGAGTCTTGCCGCTCTGCTGACGAACCCGTGCAAGCTGTCAACATTTTAACAGCAAGTATCCTGCCTTGTGGTTCATAAGTGACCCTCTGTCTCGCTTCTGTCAGGTATTTCCTCCATGACACGTAGTTAGGCACCTGCAACTCAAGCTGTACGAACTCTACACAACGTTAGCTAGACGTAGTGAGTTAATGTCGGTTAGCTAAAGTTAGGGGTGCTGACAACCTTTATCCAACCACCGTTAAGTGTAAGTTTTACGTGGTTTAACTAATTACTTGTTTTTTTGTAGATAACCCTTTATTCTTCCACGTTTCTCCTTTCTCAACACTTTGTCACTGCAGACGTTACTTTTTTATCACCCCTCCATCTCTCTCCACACCTTCCTTCGGCAGTATGGGTCGCAGTTATATAGTAGAAGATGCTGTGGAGGGATACCTGACGAAACAGTGTGAACAAGCAGGTCCAGTCACAGGCCTGCTGATTGGACAGGTAAGGTGGTACACCTGAGCATAGCTTCAGACCAGCTGTCACAGTTTTGCAGAAGTCACCCACTGCAGTACCATTTTGGTACTAATGTAACTAGAACTATAGCCTCACCTGTAACACAGAACAACTCAATACAAACTGTAGAGCACCTGAGAAGCTCAGGATGTAAAACTGTGGAATACGTTTGTCAGTTGTTGTGTGGGGTTTGTTGGAGGTATTGGAGTGCTCTCATAATACGACATGATATGACGTGAAAGGGTATTTGCTGTACGTGTGGGTGATGACACCTCAATCGATATTGACGACTAAACATTTCAGAGCTCAACCCAGAGGGAGTTTGTGGTCACGGCAACTCGGACGCCCCAGAGGGAGGAGTCTGCTGCGGTGGCTGGAAACTCTCTGGACAAGGAGTGGGTGACTGAGCATGCTCGACAGGTGAGCAGAGAGCGACGAGGCTCGATCCCAACGCACACCCATGTGGTCTTGAGTATTTAAGTATGTATTAAAATGTACTGCATGATAAGAACACACTGGGACAAGCTCATCCAGTCAATGAAAGACGATGGATTAAAGAGACAATAACAGAAAGACTTTGAGCTTGTTGTAAACACATCTATAGCTCCATGTAATGAGGTCATTGTAGAATCAAATACACGTGTTTTATAATAAACAGTGTGGGTTATGTTCATTGGAGTTAGACGGCAAAGCTGAACAGCTGAAGTGGCAGCTGGAGAACTACGGTTGTCAATAACGGGTACGGAGTCTTTTACGGACAGTTTGCATTGCTGCTGTTCACAGGTGTCTCGGATGCTGCCCGGAGGCCTGTCCGTATTGGGAGTCTTCATAGTCGCTGATACTGACGCCAAGGACGCAGTGACCACACTCCGACAGGTGAGATTCATACAAATACATTGTACATGATGTACACATTATTACAACTGCATCAATCCATTTCTGGCCACTAGGGGGCAGACATGCATTCAAATCAGGGGACAGATTCCCCTTGGCTTATAATATTGTTGGGAGTTCATTTATAAAGCACCTTTCCACTGCAAAACTTCACAAAGTGCTTCACAATGAAAAACAAGTGAACAGCCTTAAAACACAGAATTAAAAAATAAAGACATTAAAACACCATAAAATGTGAATAAATCTAAACAGGTGAGCTGCTCTGAGAGGCCACAGATGTTGAAGGGTAACTTCAGTATTTTTCAACATGGACTTTCCGATGTTTTTGTGTCTAAGTGACTTATTTTGAAATTGGTCCACACTGCTGCATATCAAATCAAGCGCTTCTGTTAGAGAAATTCACTCGAAGCCGATGTAAAAGTAATAATCACAGGACATTTATTCTTGCAAGAAGGAGACAGGGTTGTACACATACAAGGTAATGTGTCAAGACTGCTCAGTTTCAACTCCAAGCCACTAGGTTATATAGTTGTAAACACACAAGTCGGCCCATAACAGGCTCCCTTCACATGAGATAACAAACAGGCTTTACATCAACACAGGGAAGAGAAGCGCATGGTATGTTGGACACTCTGTTCTCACACTAAGGTCACTCTTGGCGACAGTGGAAACAATGGTTGTAGTTTAGCAGGCAGAAGGGCAAGTTTAGCTTCTAGGGCAGAAGCTAAACTTACATTTCCCCCATGGCATGTTAATTCCCTGATCATGCGATCACCTGCCCTTCCTAAGTGTCAAAGGAAGTTCAACCAGTCAACCCACATGTGATAGGACCTCGTGTGCAGACCATATCTTCGATGTCAAATAGGAGAAAGATAATTAGACTTAAATTTTCCTCCAACAGCTTCCTAAACTGACAGCCAGCCAGCAGCGGGCGATGCAGATGTTTTGGCTTCTCTTTTCGGGAGCTGTCAGCCTGTGAAAAACTTTACTGAAGGTTGCGGCTGCTGTCAGAGTAAAAGAGTAATATACTGTGTATTGTCCTTTTAGCCGTCAGTGAGGAAGAACCTTGTTTTGAGTCTTGCAATTTAATGCAATAGATTTGTACATTAGCAGAAATGTAGTGCAGCATGGAAGTGAAAGACGTACTGTTTGTGTAAATGTGCAAGAATCAAAAATCAGTGGATAGTCATGATGCTTATGTGCTTGTACCTGTGTTCTCGCTGTCTGTGTGCAGCTGGTCTTTGCCGTGGAGAACCTGATCTCCTCGGAGCGTCTGTGGAACCTTGCAGATGATGACGTCACCGACCGTGTCGCGCTGCACGTCAACCCCAAAACCAGAAAGTATCCTTTTGCGCATCCTTCTCGTCGGATCAGTTGGCTACCAGATACCTGGATGTTCCTTAACCCCTCGTCTTAGAACCTTCTGCAGAACCTTCGATGTCAAAGACGCCAAGGTTGGTTTCCATCTTTCATTTTCATTCATTCATCTTTCACAAAAGCCACGGCTTCCATCTGCAGTCGTTACACTTAATCTGTTGCATTTTGCCTTCAAAAAGTACACGCAGCTTTGTGTTGTCATCAATCATCCCAATGTCCATTGGCTGTTGCAGAGCGTGGCCAATCCTGCAGACTGGAAGTACCAGTCAGGGTTGTGTTCCTCCTGGATCACGGTGTCCTGTTGTTTAAGCGTGGACCTGTTGGTGCCACTGCCAGACAACAGAACTGATACGGAGGACATGGATACGTGTCTAAAGGTTAGCGCGCAAACACACACAGTCACGCAAACGCCTGAATTCATTTTCAGGAACTTCAGTGGAACTGTTCTCAGGCCAAACTTCGTTTCAGGAGGGGCTCAAAGTGTGGGCGCACCAGCTGGAGAGCGGAGTTTGTCTGATGGATGGGAAAAAGCTGGCAGACGACACGGAGCTCGCAGGAGGACAGGTTGTATACATCTAACCAACACTAACAGAAATTCAATCTTTACGTCTGCTTTGGACCCTTGCTCAATGGCACTGTGGCAGTAATGCTGCCAACAAGAGCACAGCTGGTACTTATCAAGCGCCTCAGAGAAGGAAATCTCTTCTAAATGGCTGAAACGTTTCAGAGTGATGCGCTTTTGGTCCTCCTTTTTAGGACTAGAAGTAAAAGCATTTCTGAACATAGGAAATGACTCCTGTCTCCACGGGAGTCCTAAGCTGTTTGGAGTAGCCAGGAGACAATATTCAGGCCGAAATACCTCATGAGAAGAGAGATATTTTTGGAAACGCTCGATTACATTGAGCTTATTAAAAGATGGTTTATGTTCAGGATGCAGAGGAGAACACATGCTGTCTCTGCAGATACCCATGTCCTCGCATCGTGGCCCATCTTTGATCACGCTCACGGCTCCTTGTAAAGATGATAATGCGCACAAGGGTGCAGCGTGAGAGCAGACTTACACAATCATGTCCTTCTGGCTGGTTGTAAAGTACAGTGAAGGATATCTCAGGTTACATGACTGGGTGACATTACAGAAGTAGTGCTACTCTATTTGTCAACATCACAATACCGTTTTAGGCTATAGCCTCATTATAGTTGGAAGGACAGTAAGCCATATTTTATATACAATGTGTACTATAATGTGTACTATACTGTGTTATAGTGGAGTATGCACATAAACTGTGTATAGGAAGTGATAGTCGTCCTGACGTCACCCACTGGTTTGTGGACTGCTTGTTTGGCATTTTGGCCGTCGCCATCTTGTTTTTTTGCAACCTTTGAAAAGAAGTTACCATATTTGGACTGTGGAGGAATGACGTATACGGCTCTGTCAGTCACAAGGTGGCCCCGCCCTAAAGCACACCCTGCTTTATGGTCTGTTTGACTCTAAATGGACCATAATGTACTAAATGAACATCGTGCTGTATTGAAGAAGACTTAAACTAGAGATTGAGACCATAAACCCATGTTTACAATGTTTACTGAGGTAATAAATCAAGAGAGAAGTAGAGTCATTTTCTCATAGACTTCTATACAACCAGAGGAGTCGCCCCCTGATGGACACTAGAGAGAATGCAGCTTTTAAAACATGAAGAACTGACTTCACTTTCCAGAACTAGAGGTTGCCGATTATACACAGTTCAGTAATTTCGAGGTAATCTAAAAAAATTTGAAACGGCTGTTCTGTAATTAGAAACAGCCAATAAAATTCAGTAAATGATAAAGCTGTCCATGTCACTACTTTATATTCATGTAATAAATATACAAACATCAATTAGATGGTTGTCTGTGTGAGAAATGAAGAAAATACACTTGATTATGACGATCATCTATAGATAGGATCACGATCACAGATCTCCACTGTATTTTCCTTCAGTTTCTCTTTACTCACTTCAAATCTTAGTTTTAGGATCTATGACATCACAGTTAATGAGGAAGCCTTTGTGGAATCTTCCAGCGCATTAACACAGAGAATGGACTTTTCAGTGAAGTGTGAGATAGTCTGACTTTTAAAACAAAAGCTATTCATAGATTTAGTATTTTTCAATGAGTTACAAGTAGATGTGCTCTTAATCATTTCTGATTCTGAGACGCTTGATCGATGTGGGCCCTGACCCGGCCGATGAGAGGTTAAAACACCAGCTCACAATAATCGTACATATGATGTAACGATGATGATGAATCTAACTGTGTGTGATTGTGTCTGTTATTGCGTCTTTCTGCAGAAAAGGAATGTGAGACAGACGTACACGGCTCAGCTACTCATCACACCGGTAAGAGACAGGAACACGCTTATCATAGCAACTACATGTCACAAGAAGGAAGCGTCCTGCTTATCAAAATGTAAACATTATATCTAATAGTTCTGGTACAGACCTACATTTGTCATTAAAAATGTTTAATTTTTACTTAGAACATTGAATCTTAATATGAAAGGCCATCGTGCTGATGAGAGGGAAACAGACGAGATTGTTTATTATATTCCATATTATAGTCCATTATACTGGAGAGAAGGCAGACATCTCTACGGCCGATACCTCCAACACTAGGGAGCTCACACCAAAACTATCTAGAGTCTAGATATTCTAGTAGTCTATAATCTTTGGTGCTTTTTATCAGTCTAGATTCTAGACTGATAAATAGCACCAAATATTTACTTCTGATTTTGAGATGAACTGCCTCTTTTTAAGGTTTTTATTTAAACAGTATGGTAGGGACCAGAAGAAGCTGATTTTAAAGCATCGTTCATATATACAAACTATATCTAGCGCTTTGACTAATAAATCTAGGCCTAGTGTTTTATTTTGAAGCCACCTTGTTATTTATGAATGATGAGTTATCCTTTGTGTCATTACCACATCTCCTCCTCACTGTGACGATTTGACGGTGAGACTAGCAGTCGAATCCGGCTCCTTAGATCCGATAGTGGACTCTTCGGTGTCACCCCTCGTTTATTGTTTGGCTGAGGAGAGGAAATGAAAAGAATGAGATGAGCTGGTTAAATCCGCCTGAAATTATTCTTTAGTCTCATTTATAAAATATTGAACTAATATGTTTTCAGTAATGTTTTAATTTAGTTGTGATGTGGAAACTGCAGTAAAAATACGCACAAATTCACTCTTCTCTCGATTCTCTCGAGGAATATTGAGACGTGGTTTTGCGATGGTTTGTGATTTGTAAAAAGTGGGAAAAACGAGATAAATCCTGTATACACTTCTCCCATCTCTCCACTGTAAATGTGCTGTGTATAACAGAGAACCGTGATATCCTGTGTGTGTGCTAGGAGGAGCGGAGGTCAACAGATGTGGTCCAGCGGTGTGGAGGCAGCGTGTCGGTCAGAGGAGCGATCCACAGCAGAGCTTACCTGCACAGCAACAAACCCAAGGCCAAACTGGCCGAGAAGGTAATGCTGTGATTCTGTAGACAAGCTCAAATCAAAATCAGAAGCTTTCTGTCATTTTTTTGTTTTGTTTTTAAATTGTGAATCTCCGTCGTGGACAGCTGCTGAAGAGGGACGCGGTCTCTACGGTGGCCACGAGGGCTCAGATGCTGCTGGAGGAGCTGCTGACGACGTCACAAGGGGACAAACAGCAGAGAGGTACATGCACCGCTGTGCTCCACCAGTCATGAGCCTCTGTGTGCAGATAGTGGGAGTCAAGGTGAAGGTTGAGGTCAGAGTGGGGGGGCGGGTTTAGGGTCAACCAATCCCAGTGAAGAGGTAGCATGCAGGATGATATGCATCGGAAGCTCCACTGCGGGGAAATGATTAACCGACTTTACAAAACCCAATTCCGTAAGAGTTGAACACGGCGCGGGTTCAACGCTACACAAAGAGAAACGTGCGTCCTGATGGGGAAGGTTAAAGGGGAAGTAAAACTCCCACGTGTTGTTCATATGGTCCAACACAGTCCTAACATATTAGTTAACATGAGCAACTCTCCCAAATCCAAAAGGTAGAGTGCTAAAACCCAAATGTGTGATGTCATCAAGTATAAAGTGTGGAACTGCTCTATAGACAGTGAATTACAGATGTTATAGATGACACTGAGCACACAGTGAATGTTCTGAGTATATGGGAACATTTTCTGTTTCACAACTGAGAACGCTACAATAGAATAAAAAAAGAAAAGAAAATCAGGCTCCTGTTCTCAGTCTCCTGTTCATTGTCTGTGGAGAAGCTCCACTCTTCTTCTCTGGTTTCTGGCTGTGAGAGAGAGAAGCTCCACTCTTCTTCTCTGGTTTCTGGCTGTGAGAGAGAGAAGCTCCACTCTTCTTCTCTGGTTTCTGGCTGTGAGAGAGAGAAGCTCCACTCTTCTTCTCTGGTTTCTGGCTGTGAGAGAGAGAAGCTCCACTCTTCTTCTCTGGTTTCTGGCTGTGAGAGAGAGAGAAGCTCCACTCTTCTTCTCTGGTTTCTGGCTGTGAGAGAGAGAGAAGCTCCACTCTTCTTCTCTGGTTTCTGGCTGTGAGAGAGAGAGAAGCTCCACTCTTCTTCTCTGGTTTCTGGCTGTGAGAGAGAGAGAAGCTCCACTCTTCTTCTCTGGTTTCTGGCTGTCAGAGAGAGAGAAGCTCCACTCTTCTTCTCTGGTTTCTGGCTATGAGAGAGAGAGATTGCACACACTTGCCAAAACACGTGTATGCAATTTGTCTACAGTTTGCACAATAACCGCTTGCACGTAGTTTGATATTGTCCTAGTCTTCACAAATGCTAAAAATGATAGTTTTACCATTTGATCCAACACATGAAAAGTGATCCATTCAGTTATAAAACGCTGTCAGACATAAATGAATGCCCCATAAATATCTCTGACATTGTTGTGTTTTTTCATTGGTACAGGGTTTGTCTGGGCTTTTTCCATGAAAGATTAACTGTGACTTTTCTGTTTACAGTCAATGTAACACATTGCTTCCTAAATACATTTACTGTATACACACAAATGTGCATATCCTTTTTTTTTCTGTGTACTACAGCATGGTCCAGTATTGACTTCTCCCAGTAAGCTTGTACCTACAGTTGAACTGGGAGTGTAAAAAGATCCACAACAGCATTCAGCTGGACAAAACTGACGTTCCTTTATAGTACAGAGATTTGTATTTAAGGAACAATCCCATGGTTGTGTAAACTACTCCAGCTGTGACGTAGTATGTACTTACAGTTTAGAGAATGTTAAGACTGTTACCAACAATGAGCTCAGTCGATTGGGACAAAAAACTGAAAGTGGAATGTGCCCAATGTCCAAAATCCGCTGAAAATAAAAATAGTGTATCAATGTACTTTCAGCTGATGTTATAGTGAGACTGTATAAAGAAGAAATCCTCTATCAAAGTTGATTTAATCATTTATTAAATACACTCCGGGTTTTGGTGCTGCTGTGTTCGTTTGGTCCGGTCTGGTACGACCGGCAGCTGTTGCTGACTCGTGTCCTAAAACTTTCCATGACTTCTTCATAAAAACTAGATCTGTAAACAGGTTTCCTCACCCAACACAGTGCTTGTCCAGACACGATCAGACAGGACTCAGACACGCACCGGTACGGCTCGCTGCGGCGTCGTATCACACACCTTATTGTCATTACCGTCTTTACTGCTCGTATTATTTTGCCGTGAGTTTCTGTAATCAAGGTAAACGCTTTTGTTGAACTCTGGGTGATTGCTCTGTATGCATGTTTCATCCTATTGGATCAGAGCACTGTAAAAGGTCATTTGTTTGTATCATGCTGTTGTGAGACTCTGTTCTTTTGTTTGAGATGCTTTTTTAATTTATTTGTTTTAAGAAACTAATTAAAATTTCACCTGAAATTTTAAATATTTTCTTTAAATGAATAAATCAAATAGAGCTGTGAGTAAAGTGACCAATGCAACTGTAAATGTGGAACAATAGATCTGAATGCACCTTCAGTCCAGTCGACGATGTCTTCAAAGCAACTGACACAAGAGGTTGTTGGGTAATGAAGGACAATGTTATTGCCACTTGTGGCAGCAGTGGCTGCCGTTTTCTAAATTTACCTCGTCTCACTTTAGCGTCTTTATTAATAACCACACGTAACATTCAGCAGAAAATATGCTAAATGACTGTAATGTCTTTTCTTTCAGAGCAATTCTGTCTCCCTCATCGTGTCTTCTGTCCGGTGAAAGCGAGCGGGCCGGTGTGTGTGTGTGACTACCGCTTCAGTGACGAGGGCCTGTCTGAGGTGACTGACAGGCTGAAGGAGATGCTGGACATCGACGTAGCCGAGAAAGACCTGGACACCAGGCAGGAGACGCCCGCTGAAGTCCTGGAGAGAGATGCTGCAGCAGGTAGGAGGAGTGTGTGTGTGTCTCCACAGTGTCTGCTGCATCATGTGGGTCATGACTTTCACACCAAATCATGATTTTAATTTAGAGCACATTGGAATAAAAGCAAAGACTGGTAGACATTGGTTTGTAGACTGACGTTTAGAAGCCTTGAGTTCAGCATTATTGGCCGTCTCCATCTTGGTTTTAGGGCGTCATCATCTTGATATTTAGACGTCGCCATCTTGGTTTTTGGTCGCTAAAATCTTGGGTTTTTTTTGGAACCAGAAGCGACACTAGAGGTTGGGTACTAAATGAACATCATGCTGTATTGAAGAAGACTTGAAACTAGAGATTGAGACCATAAACTCATGTGTACAATGTTTACTGAGGGAATAAATCAAGAGAGAAGTAGAGTAATTTTCCCATAGACTTCGCCCTCGATGGCCAGTAGAAATAATGCAAGTTTAAATATTTCCGCATTGGCTTCACAATCCATTCTAGTGAATACAATTTCTCAGATAACGCCTGGAAGGAATTTCTTTAAATTTGGCGCAAACGTCCGGATGAACGTCGGATGAACTGATTTAAATGTGGTGGTCAAAAGTCACGGTGATGTTACAAAACACATTCTTGGCCTCAATTTAAAAATTCTTATGCTTATTATGACAATATTACACCAAAGGTCAAGTAGAATAAATTGAGGAAGTGACATTTTGGACAGGCATGGTGTAAACCGAAGCAACAACCGCGTGGCAGTACTTTGAGTTTCACCTGGCAAAAAGTGTTTTGTTTCTGGCCATGAAAAGATGGATCATTACCTCAGTTAGTATTCAGAAATCCATCCAAAGTCCAACAGAAACTGACATGAAGCATTTCCACAGGTGAGCAGTGAGTTGTTTATAAAGTACAAGCTGGCAGTGAAGACGAGCTCTCTGATTGCGAGCCTGTATGTAAAGCTCTGTTGAAATTAGGTTATCTCCGTTAAGGTAAAGGAATTCTCTGATTTCCATCCTTAACCTGATTCTTCCCCAAAAACCAGGTTTGAGTTGTTGAGATTTTGTATTATTGTAGTTTATTAAATGGTGTTTTTTCAGAGCCCACCGTGGAAACCGTTGAAGCGCTGGAGCCCAAGAGGAACAACTACATTGGTAAAACACTTTTCCCCCTACAAACATCTGTATAACATCACCACAACAGCCAAGTCAAAAACCACATGGACCTTCTGCCACCTCTCTACAACACACAACGGTGTTAGCTCACGCTAGTCACGAGACGAGTGGCACAAATGCGTTCCAGGAAGTTCTAATTGACAATATCATTGGTTCTCACGAGCAAACGGTGCACATATTTGCATAAAGAGTGCTTTTTTTTGTTCCCTGCCCCTTTTCCCAGCATGCACTGTGCAGGGGTTTGCTTTCTTCACAGAGGAAATGGAAGGTGGCAGAACTGCTGTTTTGTTAGCTTGTGTTTGGTGTAGTTTCATCATTACATTACATTACAGTCATTTAGCAGACGCTTTTATCCAAAGCGACTTACAATTCAGTATCTATCTACACACCGTTGTACACCCTGCTCTCCACTTAGCCACGGTCACCCCCATCATCACCGTCACATGTCAACACTCAACCTGCTATAACAGACCGGTCACACTTTTTAAATGTGGTACAAATGAAGACTTCTAGGTGTGGCGTCAGTGTGTCCTAATTCTGCTCTCTGTTGTTTAGGTGCTGCCATGGCTACTGCCGTCGCCCTTCTTGCCACCGCTGCCTCGATGCTCTATCTCAGTGATGTTTGATACACATGCACACACATGCACACGCCAAATAAAACGTTTGCTGTTAACATCTCTACAAAGTGTCTGTTGAATCAGAAAAATCAAAAGTAAAAATGTTGGTTCATGTTCATGACTTATTCCATAATTGTTTATTAGTGAGCTCATATATATATATATATATATATATATATATATATATATATATATATATATATATATATATATATATATATATATATATATATATATATATATATATATATATATATATATATATATATATATATATATATATATACACACACACACACACACACACACACACACACACACACACACACACACACACACACACACACACACACACACACACACACACACATATACACTTTCATATTAATGATTTTTATTATCAGTACTGGACCGAATAAAAAAAAATATATATAAAATTGTTGTCCCCAGTATTCACTTAGACACAAACATATGGGGAGATGAAGTAGTGCATGTCCGGGTGACCAAGCTAAGTGGAGAGCAGGGCCGCTTTTCAATCAGAGGGTCGGCGGTTCGACCCCCGGCTCCAGCTAGTCTCATGTCAATGTGTCTTTGAGCAAGACACTTGATAAAAGCGTCTGCTAAATAACTGTAATGTAATGTCCTGTTCAAACAGAGGAGACACTTGAGGCAGCGACGAGCTGTGCCTTACCTCAGATTGCGCAATCCCTCACAAACTGGGTTGAGCCTTTTGCTTTCTCATTGTTTGTCACCACTGTAATATTTGTAAAACATATTTAGTGTTGCTGATCTGACATTATACCGCAGTGAAAAAGCACAGAGAGGCAAACACTACTCTGCCTCAAAGAAGAGGGCGAGCGAGAGCCCCTGTGTCGGGTTCATGCTTGTTCTGTCGTTGCTCTTCTTCTACACTTTTCTTCTTCTTATATTTTGCTTTGACCACAAAAATGTAAGATTATGTATCCAAGCTTAAAAATGTCTCAAAAAACAAGGAAATATGAACAAATCAACAGCAATTCAACGTTGGACAGGTAAAGTAACCTTTTATGTGTTTGTTGTTCTCTTTATACATCCGGGGTTGTTACACAGATTATTGTGGAATCTCACGATTTTCGCGGGTGGTGCCCGCGAGCGCTCCGCTTCTGAAACTTCTGGGGCAGATCGCGGCGCACACGCTCCCGGTGGAATCAAATACAGTGACGTGCGGTGAGGTTCGTGTCTGGTGAGGCACTGACGTTACATAAGTCAGATTTACAAATATATGAACCCAATAGAGAAGCTTAAATCAGCATTCAGTTGGCAGCTTTCACATTGACTACTGGTTGTTTTTCATATCAGCATTATTTACACACACCCATAGGTAAGGTACATATTTGATTCAAATATGTACCTTCAACCTTTAGAACCACTGAATTCTTATTCTGAATAACTTACTCATTGCAGTCAGTACATGTGGCTTGATGTACACATATGACTTGTTATGATAAAATCACAGAATGAATCCCACACTTCTATTCATACTGTATTCAATAGGCCTTTATTCCCGGATGACATTTTGACATGTCACAGTAGAAAAACAATGGATTTAATGATGACTGAATTCTAGCGATGTGACGGACCGTAGTTGATCGAGAAGTGAACAAATCAGTGTTGAAATCTGGCAGGAGCTCGTACAATGTACTCCATTCACTTACATTATGATGCGTTCAGGCTCTGTTCAGTAAAATGGGTAATGGGTGAAGGTATATTATTTACAGTCTATGACTATGTTACCGTAACGTTATGTGTTCAAATGTAATCTTGTAAAATGGGTTTTTAATATATATATCATATAATATATATCATATAATATATATATATATATATATATATATATATATATATATATATATATATATATATATAATATATATGTTATATATACAGTATTCCTTGCCTACAACGAGGAAGTGAAAAGTGGAGTAATGCTGAGACAGGTAGGAAGAAGTTAAACATAAATACATATGCTCGGGTGGAGTTTGGACCTGACGGGGACTGTAGTTATTGTTTGATCTGTCCAGAGGCAGAGGCCGCCGTCCAGCTGTGCTGAACTTCGACCCCAGAGATATAGCCTATCAGATTGGTCCGTCGGTCTACCTTATCGACAGATTAGTTGGAGAAAAGACGACATTCTGTGGCTTTCACCGGTCAACTTGATGCGTAACTGTTAGTGAGAGGAGCGGCCCGATAAGGACGGATCCACTAAGGAGCAGAGAAGTCCCGGACAGTGCTTCGGACCTCTGATGCAGAAAGCCACGAGAATCTCCAGAAGATCTCCACAAAGCGTTTAGTCAAACCCTGACAGAAGCATCATGTTGAGTAAAGACCTTCCAGACATTGAGGTAAATTATTGTGTGTGTGTGTGTGTGTGTGTGTGTGTGTGTGTGTGTCTTGTTTTACCTCAACTCTTTACTTTAATACTTATATATCTGCTGGCAAACAGCCTTGTAGGGCTTGTAAATTGGAGAATGGGGACACATGTTTGCATCTCTCTCAGTATCTCAGAGACTATTCGGACTAGACCACGGGTCGCTAATATCCGGATCCGGACCCGCACGCACGTATATCTGGACACTGGACCTACAACCGATAGAGAATAGAGAACTAGTACATGTTGACGGAGCGCTTCTAGTTTTACCTGCGCAGCTCCTCGTTCAGCGGTGCAGGAAACACCGATCATTACCTGTGGAGCGACGCCAGTGGTATGGCACTTCTCTAACAGAACACCGTTTCCTGAAGGCATGGTGCCGCTTGAAAGTTCATATTAGTGATGCATGCAATTGAATCAGAATGGTGTATATACTGTGTATATATATATATATATATATACATATATATATATATAGTGCAGTAACACATCCCTGCAGTGTCCCTCGTAATGTCCTCCCATACACCTTGTGTCAGAAATGACCTCGCCTGGTTTGACTGTTATTTAAAGCATAAAATATAAATAAATTGTCAATCAATTCTTTTTTACACCTTTAGTCTTATTTCATTCCAGCACATTACCACACATTTTTCCCCTCGTTTTGGAATTTAGGACCAATAGACCTTGTTTACATAAAAGTATACCCTGTTTTTGAGGGAAAATGAAACAATGAATTGTTTTGACTTTATATTATTTTGACTATTTGACTGATCACAGAGAGGTATATATCAAAGTTTAGTGAGGATGCTGTTTTTGAATCATTTGAATTTTTCTAATGGCAGCACATAATCACACCTGTTGTCCTCTGGGGTCATTTTTAACCCCATCTGGTTTGACTGTTTACAAAGCATAAAGTATAAATTATCACCCGCCTCTGTGTTTCAACTCTTTAGTCAACTTCATTCCAACTCATTACTGACATATAAAACATGTCAACATTCATTTCTGAAACATTTAACCCTCCGGTTACCTTCAAATTTACCAACACCTTTTATCCTGGGGTCTGTTTTGACCCCAGCAATTTGAACCTCCAGAAAATGATTATAATTAAAATTGCTACCCAGGTTTATGTGTCAGGTACTTTGTTTTTTGTTGACTACCTAAACAGCCCTTTAAATAAAACAACCCCGCCACCACCCAACCCCTTATACATCCAGAACACCTGTTGCATACGACTATGGAGAAATATGCAGATCACCATAAAATCTCACTGATTGACCTAAAATTGGAAAGAGATATTTTTTGGGTGTTTTAATGGCTTTACATATCACTTTACATATCAACATGTTGAGTTTATGTTTACCCAGTTATCCCCAATTAGACTCCAGGACATTACAAGGGTAAAGTACATCTGAAACTCTGAATACAGGAGAGGTTGACATACTTTGTAGTGAACTAATAAGTCCTGTAACATAATTTCATCAAATTGCACAAAGGTGTGTTCCAACCTGGTTGATGTAAAGCTGACTAATGTTTATCAAAGGAACAAGAGAGACAGAAGAACGGTCCCAGTCTGTTAGTGACCACACGAACACATAAACAACCAAGATTATGAATTGGCTTTTTCTGAGATAAACAGCAGAGCTTGCATAAACTCATGCATATAAAAGTACTTCCACTTTTACAACCTCTCTTGTCCTCTCTGCTCTGTGTAAACAGCCTGTTTCCCAAAGAGTGTTTGTCACGTGACTGCTGGTCCAAGCTGAGTCATTCATGGCTTCCCCCCCCCATTCAATTTTGAGAAGCGCAGAATTTAATGGACTTCTTGCCTTTATTGGATGGAGGTAGTGATAGTCAGAAAAGGGGCAGAAGAATAGGGCCGCGGGCCGGGTGTGAACCGACTTGGTACATAGAATGTTTTTTACAGTATCTTTACCGACGTTTGTTTGTAGAATAAAGTGATTTTGAGGAAATGTCACAATTTTAAGGTTTGATTTTGTTGCGTTTCTTTTGGGATGCGTTTGTCACGCATGATGTGTTCATGGACCATCAGCAAGTTGAAAATCCGACATAAAGCCTAATTTATACAGCTTCTGGCTATGACAGATGGTGTAATTCTTTTTAAAGAAAAAAATATGCTTTGCAAACAGGCTTTTTGTGGTTCAGAGGGTTTAACAATAATTCTGCCACATGTCACAGCAGTGAGGATAAAAATAAAAAGATGAATATGGCCTTGTGGTTTTATGCAACAAACCATGTGTTCTGTTGTACAAGGTGTATGACGGTGAGGTGTGCACGTGTAGAGATGGGGCAATAATTTCAAGTCTATGTGTTTTGAAACTGAGATGAGTTGAGCAAACGATACTGTCATAACTGCCAGATAGCTTCACGCAATATTACAAACTCCCCCTCTCAATGGGTTAGAAGTGTAAAGAAACCTGGTTGGAAATGGATTATAATAAGTTGTTAAGGTCTGTCTCCTTATCTGACTGGTAGGGCTTTTAGGTAAGGCCTCAAACAGAGTAGAACATGTGCTGAGCATATTTAACGTTTGGATCTTGATTTCTTAATTGGACATATTTCCTGTTGTAATAAGACGTCAGTATGGGATATAAGTTATACCTTCTGCTCTTATGTATTTATAAAACATAAGCATAGTCACATAACCTCAGTGCACTGACCGTCATTATCTTATCATTCTGACCCCAACCATCCAAACAAGCAAACTTCCTAGAACTTTCAGTGTTTTTGTCAGCACTGTGTGTGTGTGTGTGTGTGTGTGTGTGTGTGTGTGTGTGTGTGTGTGTGTGTGTGTGTGTGTGTGTGTGTGCTATAAAGACAGATAACAGTGGTTTATGAGTAACAAGTGGAAAGCAACATTAAGACGTCTAAAACGTTTGGGTTTCCAGAAAAAGTGCTGGCATTGTACATTTCTGCACCACTGATAAGTTGAATACCTACGTATGTTTCATAAATGCATCTCTAATTAGCCTCATATCACACTTGCAGAAACGTACAATGACACAGGGTTGATGTTGGGAAACAATTAGTTAGGTTTAGGAAAAACATCATGATTTTTGTTCAAATATTAAAGTAACAACCGCAACAATGTAACTGGCGTAAACAGATAACAACCGCCCTTAGCAGACTTTCTTACATAACATTATGTAATGTTATGTTGTAAGCATAAAGTTAACATTAACAGCGGACTCCTGGGTAAAAGTCCTGTGGTTGTTTAACAATCCATAAACACATCCTTACCAAACAGTTATGATGATGCCAAACATTTTTGTTTCTCAATTAAATAAAAAAAAAAGAGAAAAAAAGATCACCAAAAACCTTTTCTGCCACTCTTAACAGAGACTAATAATATCATCTGGTTCTCTTTGTGTCAGTCACAATCTAATCATTATGGATGTGATGATCTATTTCCCTTCATTTGATACAGAGCATCCTGGCTCTGAATCCCAGGGTGAAGACTCACACTGAGGTTATGTCCACGGCGAGCAAGAAGAAAGAGAAGAAACACTGGAAGAGAAACCCGGAAAAGAGCTGTGATGTAAGACACACACACACACACACACACACACACACACACACACACACACACACACACACACACAACTCTGCTTTAGTCCATAGTATTTATTAAATATCTTTTTCCTCCACATCTGCCCACCCACACATTCTTTTTTCTCCTCTTTTCCGTGTTTCCGTGACATCGTTTTTCATGGTTCTATGTCGCCCACTCTTCAGTCTTGTGTGAAGTTGGAGAACAACTTTGACGATATCAAACACACGACGCTGAGCGAGCGCGGAGCTCTACGGGAAGCACTGAGGTGAGGATGAAATACTTTCAACTGACATCCAATCTCACAAACTCACTCGCATTGTGCAGACTAATGATTCTCTACAAGGATGAGCTGTGTGGGCATCAGCAGGCCAATTCTACACCTGTTAAATTGCTCCACCTATAGGACAAGACAGTAATAGCACATCAGATTAGAACTGCAGATGAGGATGTATCAATGTTGCCCAAGGGACGGTCTGTCGATTGGTTCACCACTTTGGTCAGAATTAAATATTATTATACCAACTACTACCAACTAATGGATAGATTGCCTAGAAATTTTACTCCGACATTCATGATCCCTATTGATGATCCTATGGTTTTTTGACTGGTGATATTTCTGGTGACTTGTACATTGTTGGATGTTGCTGACTTTGCGTTATTGTTGCCATGATGCTTGCTGCTTTCTTTGACAAGTCTGAAGCAAAGATTTTTCAAAACAAAGTAAACTGTCAAATAAAAGTAAAATCTGTCTTTAGGTGTCTAAAATGTGCAGATGCTCCCTGTCAGAAGAGCTGCCCTACTAACCTGGACATAAAGTCATTTATTACTAGCATCTCTAACAAGGTAATGCAAAATATATACACACCAACACATCCATGCACAAAGCAGATGCTTAAGAACAAACAATGAATGAGGAATTCTAAGTAGCAATACTAATGACACGATCTTACTGTTTGTGTCTGTGTGTGTACCAGAACTACTACGGGTCAGCACGGGCCATCCTGTCTGACAACCCGCTGGGTCTGACCTGTGGAATGGTGTGTCCCACGTCCGAGCTGTGTGTGGGGGGCTGCAATTTATTTGCTTCTGAGGAGGGACCCATTAACATCGGAGGGCTTCAGCAGTTTGCTACCGAGGTACAACATTTAAAGCTGTCAAGTTTTCTGTCCAAAACCATAGCCTATATAAAAGAAGCAGACGTAACCTCCGAGTCTGAAAAGTGAAGTGCAGAACCTGCATTCTCTCTAGTGTCCATCAGGGGGCGACTCCTCTGGATGTATAGAAGTCTATGAGAAAATGACTCTACTTCTCTCTTGATTTATTACCTCAGTAAACATTGTAACCATGAGTTTATGGTCTCAATCTCTAGTTTCAAGTCTTCTTCAATACAGCATGATGTTCATTTAGTACATTATGGTCCATTTAGAGTCAAACAGACCATAAAGCAGAGTATGATTTAGGGCGGGGCTACCACAGCAACCCTTCAATCAGGATAGAGGCGTAACCCTGCGCAGCTGGTTTATGACTAAAATAATGATTTGGTTTGCATTAAGGTAAATGTTAAAGCGACACTTTGTAACTTTTAAGTTACACATTAATTATTTTAAATGAAAATTAAATTCATATGCAATAAACAATTGCACACTCAGGAGTTTTGCAGATGCAGCCTTAATCGCGTGTGGTATGACCCTCATCTTAGAGTCGCTAATGTTAGCTAATGTTAGCTGGCCATTGCTGTGTAACTGTCATTATTGAGTCTGTGAGCTGATTATGTGATTCTTGAGAGTAAAAGTTCATTCTTGACCTTCTTAATTATAGTTTAACCAAATAATCTTAAATTATAGTCCACTTACTATCTTTTATCTCACATCAATAGATTGGATGTGAATGGATTTTGCTCAGTTATCAGTTGCTCAGGAACGGGCGATTCTCATAAATGGGCAACAAACTCTTTTCTACTTGTACAAGCATTACAATATATTATGAAATTAACAACACGTTGATTAAACCTTCTAATACGAACCACAGGTGGCAGGAGATCAACACGTCCTCATACCTCGACGTTGCAGTTTTAAACCTACGGTTAATATTTCCAATTTGTCACAGTTTGGTTAGGTTTGGGCAATAAAGTACATTTTGAGGTTTTGGCAACAAAACACTTTTGTTAGGTTTAGGAAAATATATTTGTTTTGGGTTAAAATAAGTAGACTATGTTTGTTATGTAATTTAAGTTAACCCAGGTTACGTACATGACATAAGTTAAATTGGTTTTGTGAGTTTACTTTTGTACGTAAGTTAAAGTAAGTCAACGTTTTCTTCCACACGAGAGACGAAGTGTCCTGGGTCAAAGTCCTGTTTGACCCCTCCATCCTCACCTTTGTCTCTCTTTATACTACGTCACCTGATGTCCTCCTTTGCGGCCATCATAATTACGACAGGTCACCGCCTAACAATATACATAAATAGGGTCTTTTAATAATTTGCTCATCTAAACGACTTACTGTATGGGCCCCCTTTTTAATGGGGGGGGGACAGTTTTAAAATGAAGCACGTCATTGTGGCCACAGTAGCCACTGTTCAGAAAATGCTACATAGGCTACTTTAAAGTCAGCCATGTTGTGTTGAGAGTTATACCAGTGTTATGGTATGAACAGTCTATTAATGGGCTTGATAGGTGTATTATTTTAAATATGGGGGTGTGTTATTTTCTTCCCAGGTGTTTAGCAAGATGGGCATCCCTCAGATCAGGAATCCTGAACTCCCACCAGCCAATGAGATGCCAGAGTCTTACCACGCCCCTATAGCTCTGATTGGTTGTGGCCCAGCGTCAGTCAGCTGTGCCTCCTTCCTGGCCCGTCTTGGATATGATGATATTACGATATTTGAGAAACAGAAGTACATTGGAGGGCTGAGGTAATGTATCATCATCATATTGTATTTCATACTGCGTCATATCAAAGATTGTTAAGCATAACATTAGTTGAAATTGTATATTCACATACACACACACACACACACACACACACATATATACTGTAGTACAGTTACAAAATTACTGATACATAATTGTACAAAGTAGGGCTTTAGATACAGCAAATTCAACAGTTCCCTCCATGCAGCACATCAGAAATCCCTCAGTTCCGGCTTCCCTATGAGGTGGTCCAGTTTGAAATACTCCTGATGAAGGACTTGGGAGTGAAGGTATGACTCATAGAAACTCTTATCATATACACACATATTTTTTTATTGTCCATACTGTGTCCATACTGTAAAATGCTAAAATACATACAACAATAGTTGTTTAGTCTTCTGTTGGTTGTTAGATGGATTTTTGGTCATCTTAATGGAGTCAGTGTGTACTAAGATATGATACCAATTCTTTTGAATATATTGTCAGTCCCATATTGGATAGAAAATGGACAAAGTTGATTTGTGATATTGGATATTCATGAACATTAAACTAATAATGATGATCATTTCAATCCCTAGACGGTGTTGTTTAATGTGTTTGTGTGTGTGTGTGTGTGTGTGTGTGTGTGTGTGTGTGTGTGTGTGTGTGTGTACGTGTGTACACGCCAGGTGGTGTGTGAGAAGGGTCTAGGTGTTGACGGAATGACTTTGACGTCCCTGAAAGAGGAAGGATTTAAGGCTGTCTTCATTGGAATTGGTAAGTGCGTCTTCTTTGCATTTGACCCAATGGATGTGCATTTTAAACATTCGTCCATTGGGTTTTTACACCTTTTAATCCATCTATAACAATGGTATACATATAGTGTGTGTGTGTGTGTGTGTGTGTGTGTGTGTGTGTGTGTGTGTGTGTGTGTGTGTGTGTGTGTGTGTGTGTGTGTGTGTGAGTGAGTGTGTGTGAGTGAGTGTAAGTGTGTGACATAGTGGAATTTTTGGACTGCTTCACTGACAATCATATCTGTTCAAGCGGTTTGACTGTTTTTTTGTCCAATGCGTGTGTGTGTGTGTGTGTGTGTGTGTGTGTGTGTGTGTGTGTGTGTGTGTGTGTGTGTGTGTGTGTGTTTGTCTGTCTCCAGGTCTCCCTCAGGCCAACAGAGCTAACATCTTCCAGGGTTTAATTATGGACCAAGGCTTCTTCACTTCCAAAGACTTTCTGCCCATGGTGGCCTCTGCCAGCAAGAAAGGTACTGCGGTGAATACACACACTTTCCTGTACTTCTATATTTGTGAGGACCCTCATCTACATAATGCATTCCCTAGCCCCTTACCGTACCGTCATGACTTAATGCCTGACCCCAACCCTTAGCATGAACATTTTTCTAGCCTGAAGCTTGAAAACAACTCCTAACCCTCAAACAGGCCTGGGCGGAGGTGAGGGTTGGCCATAATGTCCTCACTTTTCAAAAATGGCCTGGTTAAAAAGTCGGTCCTTATTATGTAACAAGTACAAGAACATACACACACACAAAGCATGGATATAGTGTACATCAACCATTTACAGGAAATATACAACACACACACACAACAGTTTTGTTGCTGACATAATTTCAATTAACAAATATTTGTAGGTATTGATAAGGAAATCAAACTAGTTCATATATAAAAATGTTTCAGCAGTGAAAGGTATATTTGCGCATCAGGGACAGTCTCATATTACTGTCTCTCTGTCTCCGTCTCACTCGGTCTAGGTATGTGTCAGTGTCGCTCCTCTCTGCCAGAGTTAAGAGGTATCGTGATAGTTTTGGGGGCCGGCGACACCGCGTTTGACTGCGCCACCTCGGCTCTACGCTGCGGAGCCAAGAGAGTCTACGTCTGCTTCAGGAAGGGATTCACTAACATCAGGGCTGTTCCTGAGGAGGTACGGATGAGGGATGGATGGACGGATATATACGCAGATGGAAACATAGAGAACGCTGAACATGTGTTTTTTTCCTGTCAGATGGAGTTGGCTAAGGAGGAGAAGTGTGAGTTCCTGCCCTTCCTGTCTCCTCGTGAGGTCATCATGAAGAACGGCCGGGTTGCCGGGTTACAGTTCTGTCGCACCGAGCAGACTGAGGAAGGTGATTGGCTGGAAGATGAAGAGCAAGTTGTCAGGCTGAAGGCTGATTACATCATCAGTGCCTTTGGTTCCATGCTCAACGAGCCGCAAGGTAATTGACCAATCAGACGGACTAGCTGACCAACAATTAGCCTCTTTGCTTTGCCCTAACAAATCAGTCAACTAATATGTGTTGAAAATGAGAAGATGTGTGTAAATCTCTGTATCTTTGTATTTTATGTGTGTTTTTCTATTTTGCTGTCTTTTGTATGTTTATATGTGGTATTGCATTTGTAGTTTTATAAATATAATAGAATTAATATAGGTATTTGAGGGGTAATTCATATAGCTGATTTGCATACCATCTCAATTTTATAAACCTACTTTTTTCAAATTGAATTTATTGAGCACAGGATGACCAGCATATGTAATCAACTCTTGGTCTCTTGGTCTGTGCGACTATGGAAAAGATCCTAAAAAATACATATTTGCATTGTTACACAACAGCTTTGAGCTTTTCAGAATTGTAGGAGTTGTTACTGAGTGATGCTGTAGCTGAATGCAGAATATTAAAGGTACTTCGAGGAACTTACATTTTGCGTTGATTGTGGTGGTCCCTGTGGACAAAAGCAGCAGTAGTGTTCCTTGCACCAGACTCCCTTTAGAAAACCTCTTATTTTTTTGCCGCACGGGTCTGATAGTCAGCCCCGCACAGTCCTGGTTCTGGTTCTCCCGTGCTTCCCCCCCCAGCGGGCTCAGCAATACGGTCTGGGTCCCCAGCAGCTTAATGTCAGTGTTGGTCTCATTTACTGATGAAGGTCATATAGAGGCCGTCATATAGAGGCATCGGTATTAAACTGAGGCTGTTTCACAACCAGTTGTAAGTTCCTCATAGTAACCTTAATTTAGTGATAACATGTTTTCATACATATTCCGTATGTGTCTGTGTGTAGTAAGTGAGGCCATGGCTCCTGTGAAGATGAACCGCTGGGGCACTCCAGAGGTGAACACCGACACCATGCAGACCAGTGAGCCCTGGGTGTTTGCAGGAGGAGACATCGCTGGTTTGGCAAACACCACAGTGGAATCGGTGAACGATGGCAAACAGGCTTCGTGGCACATTCACAGATACATGCAGGTAAATTGGTCTTAGCGAGAAGCCCCCCCCCCCTGTTTATTACTGAATTAAACACAGGCTGTAACACATTCGTCCCGTCTCCCTTGCTCCTGCAGTCTCTGCACGGACAGACAGTGGACCCAGTTCCGAAGCTGCCGCTGTTTTACAGCGCTATAGATCAGGTGGACATCAGCGTTGAGGTGTGTGGAATAAAGTTTCCCAACCCGTTTGGTCTGGCGTCTGCTCCTCCCACCACCAGCACTGCCATGATCAGGAGAGCTTTTGAGCAAGGATGGGGCTTCGCTCTGACCAAGACGTTTGGACTGAATAAGGTAGAGTAAACACACACACACACAGTATAAAGTACCACCAAGCAATCACTTAGAGTTTCACATTAGTATGCAAACATAAGGGATTCTGGAGCCCACTTTTATAACCATTTACCCACTTCACTTTGGTTATTTTGCAAAGTTTGTTCCGTTTCTTTTTTGTATAGTTCATTGGTCTAAATGGCAGTACTAACAGAGATGGTAACCAGCAAAATATTATAGGGCTGCACTCAACAATCATTTTAATTTTTGGATTAGTCTGCCAGTCATTTTTATTTGGGAGATCATGTGTTTGGTCATGTGTGCGTGTGTATCTGTCTGTCTGTCCACAGCTAGTCTCGCATACAACTGGACTCTACTGAGGGCATTTTTCTCACCTTAATTAGTCGTTTAATCTGTAAATTGACAGAAAATAAATGAAAAAATGTCCATCACAGTGTCATAAAGCCCAATTTAGCCCAATTCAGATTGCCTGTTTTGTCCAACCAAAAGTCCAAAGCCTTTTTATTTTCAGTATACTACTATGATACAATCATACATTCAGCAAGTTTTCATATTTAAGAAGCTGGAACCAGAAGTTTCGTTGGCATCACAATTGTTGCTAATTGAATTTTGTTCCACTGTTTCATCACCTGAATGTTTCAGCTCTGACGTTTTGCCATTATTGGAAGTATCGAAGTAAACATTGAGATTCTGTCAGTAAAAGCTCAAATAAATTAGTTTTAGCTTTTGTTTCAGGGAATACCGTGTGTTATTAGCTAATATGGTAATATGTCTGCATTAATGGAAACATGCACACACATGCATGACATGGAAGTGGATTCTGAGTCCATTTACCAATGGAAACCCAGTTACATAAAAACAACCACTCACACAGACACCACTGCCTCTGTGAATCTGTGTCTGCAGGATCTGGTGACCAACGTGTCTCCTCGCATTGTGCGCGGGACCACCTCAGGTCACATGTACGGACCGGGTCAGGGCTCCTTCCTCAACATCGAGCTCATCAGCGAGAAGACGGCCGCCTACTGGTGTCGGTCAGTCACAGAGCTGAAGAGGGACTTCCCTAACAATGTAAGTTTCCTCGTCACGGTCAGAGTCACCACTGTACTTTATTAACAAACATGAAAAGCGTTACTAACAGCAGTGTGGAGTGCGCTAGATTTTAAAAAGTATCCAACAGAAAAACTCAGCCCAGTGTTGCAACAACACTGACAGCCCGTCATTTTGGGCATCCCTCCAAAGCCACGACCCCCTAAATTACCATAATGAACGTAAACAAACATGGTTATTGTTAGTACTCACGGCTGTTAAGCTAGCAGCTTGTGGAAGACTCTGGTGGCGAGCATACATTCGGGCCAAATGAAATGATTGGAGGAGCTTAATAACGTCCTGTGACAGCCACAGATACCAGATCTTTTTCCTTTTTTTGTCAGAGCAATTGATTCATTGATTGCTGTCAGGATGTGATGATGATTTTCAACAAAAATATCTAAAATGTTTTTTAAGAAGATTACCAACAGACAGTGGCTATTTACATTGTCTGATCCAACACCACGGTGAGATTCATCTTCCACCCAAGTCACTGTGTGTCTGAAATATCAGATGCACGTGATTGAAGAACGGGCATTTGAAAACGAACCCTCTCCCTGTCTCTCTGTCAGGTGGTGATCTCCAGTATAATGTGCAGCTACAACAAGGAAGACTGGACAGAACTAGCCACGATGGCAGAGGTGAGGAAAACCACATGCCGGTTACAGAATCTATTGTGTAATTATTGAATGAGCATACACAGGTTGCAACTCTGTGGTTTGTGACAGTCTGAAATGGAAATGTGTGTGTGTGTGTGTGTGTGTGTGTGTGTGTGTGTGTGTGTGTGTGTGTGTGTGTGTGTTTAGGAATCAGGAGCGGATGCATTGGAGCTGAACCTGTCCTGTCCTCATGGGATGGGAGAGAGAGGCATGGGACTGGCCTGTGGACAGGTACACACACACACACACACACACACACACACTATTCCAATGTACAGTATATGCACATAGATTTACTCGTCATAAGCATACAGTTCATTCCGTTTTTTACAGCCTGCTCTGGCATATTATGGAGGATACCATCTAGTGTAATCTTTTAAAAATGTAGTATTTGATATGCTGAATGATTTGTGTGTTATTGACATGTTTGTGTTTTTATGTGTCTGTGGAATTAGGACCCGGTGTTGGTGCGTAACATCTGCCGCTGGGTGCGTGCTGCCACTTCCATTCCGTTCTTTGCCAAACTGACACCAAACGTTACCAATATAGTCGACATCGCCAAGGCTGCTCATGAAGGTGGACACACTTCACCGCACCACGCTCACTTCTTTTTCTTTCTTCCACTTCATTTCTGCTACTGGACGTCCTATTAATATATATATATATATACATATATATATATATATATATATATATATATATATAGATATAGAGAGAGAGAGAGAGAGAGAGAGAGAGAGAGAGAGAGAGAGAGCAAATTATCAACATTGAGGATTTGTAATGAATGTGTGTGATTGTTGTTATTGTTGTGCTGTGTTATAGGTGGAGCCGATGGAGTAACAGCCACCAACACAGTGTCAGGTATGATGGGACTGAAGGCCGACGGCTCCCCCTGGCCGAGTGTCGGGAAGGGCCAACGCACCACGTATGGAGGGGTCTCTGGTGAGGAAACGCACCAACATACAAACACGTACACAATCCCTTTAGCTGGTAGCTCCCGACACTGCTGTAATAAAAAGGTACTTGTAGAGATTATGTGTGGCACTTCTAATAAACCTTCAAAAAAGACAGATCAAAAAGAGTAAATTAAAGCAGCAGAGGCCACTATATCCAGATTTTGTGTCTGTAATAATGTGAAGCGAAGCTCCAGAAACACTGGATCCTACACTTCCCATTGGGCAACTTCATAGCGTCTTTCGTCAGAATCTCTCTGTTCGGTTAACACCTCCAGTTCATAACGCGGCTTTCTATTATAAATTTGTAGTCTCCACGCCCAAGTTGAGACTCAGATGATATCATTTGGGTCTTTTTTCAATTTTGGAACACTCTTTCCAGAGCCTACGGAATCCCTGAGAGGCAAATGAGAATAAATAATTCTGGTGATCCATTTTTTTGGGCTGATCTAAATTGTTTTCTCTCCTGTGTTTATGACTTAAAGGAACAGTGTATAGCATTTTGGGGGATCTATTGGCAGAAATGGAATATGATATTCATAAGTATGTTTTCTTGAATGTATAATCACCTGAAAATAAGAACTGTTGTGTTTTTGTTACCTTAGCATGAGCCGTTTATATCCACATACCGTGTCCTCTTCCATTATGTTTCTACAGTAGCACGGAACGGACAAACCAAACGTTGGTTCTAGAGATGGTATTCGCATTTTCGTTTTGGCCACCCTAGTTCTCCTACACCCTTGGCTCACGGGAGACCTTTCAATTGGTTGTAATCTGAAACCAAGATCCTAGAAAGTAGACCTTTAAGAACAGATGAAAAAAGTTTTGCCAGGGTCACTTTTTTGATTGGCTTTTTTCTCTTTTTTGTGTTTTCATTTCTCCATGCACTTTAAACATAAGGCACATAGAATGTGTGTTAGCAAGTTATGTACATTAAAACTCACTAGGAGGAAAACATAAATGCTATTCAGTCCTATTTAGAACAACAGCCTCTTGTGGCTGAAATTAGTACTACAACAACATAGACGTAGAAAAATGATCCTGACACAAAAACAAATCACCTGCCAATTTTTCTCCACCTGTTTCACAGATTTAAAAAAAAAAGAATACATTTAGGGAGATTCATCTGGCTTCCATAACAGCCACAGAAAACATTATAGAACCATTTTCATTGACTGAGTGTTACTCATTATTATGAACAAACTCAACTTACCGAGTAAACTGGTGAAGTCCATCTTTAATTAGGTACCATAGACAGGGACATGAATACAGATGGACAACAAACACACACAAATTAACATACAATGAAGGGAAGGGCTTCTGCCTTACAACCAGGCGGCAACCTCCAGTTCTGCTAACTGAAGCTGATGCGGACCAACATGGCGACTCCTACGGTTGCAAATAGAAGTCTGGTTGTATAGACGTCTATGAGAAAATGACTCCACTTCTCTCTTGATTTATTACCTCAGTAAACATTGTAAACATGAGTCAAATAGATCATAAAGCAGGGTATGCTGTAGGGCGGGGCTACACAGTGATTGACAGGTTGCTGACTCTACCAGAGCCGTATACGTCACTCCTCCGCATTCCAAATATGGTCACTTCCGTTCGATTGCGTGTCAGATTTGTAAATACAACAGCATTATCCTTTAAAAGATCCTGGGATGACTGAGTGAATTAAAGTGACACATGACATCCACACTGAACTAGCTCTTAATATGATTAACAATGTGTGCAGGTAATGCCATCAGACCCATCGCTCTCAGAGCAGTGTCAGCCATCGCCAGAGCAATTCCTGGTTTCCCCATCCTGGCCACCGGAGGTATCGACTCAGCAGAGAGTGGACTACAGTTTCTCCACGCCGGGGCCTCAGTGTTACAGGTGATGATACTACTGTGAAAATGAAATCCTACTTTCTATGGTTGTGATTATGTTTTGTTGACCTCTGTTTGTCTTCCTGTGTCTGACTCCCACAGGTGTGCAGTGCAGTACAGAACCAGGACTTCACAGTGATTGAGGATTACTGTGTGGGTGTGTAACTGTGTTTCTGTATTTATATATATATATATATTCTCCGTGGTGAAAAGACATGAAGCAGATCCAGCATATTGGACCCTGAAACAAGGAACAAGCAATAATGACAAACATCACTAGATGTTTTTTATGTCATGAACTGTAACGGTCTTTTTATTCCCTCGTTGCCGGCGTTAGCCATTGCTGGAGACATTCTTGTGTCTAATAGGATAAAACGATGAAGTGATGACGTTTTGGACTGACATTTGTTAAAACTGCAACATGACTAGTTGGCGAATACAACCAAGAGGCAGTTATTCTAGTTATAACAGTAAAATGCATGGGTTTAGCATTCAGCTGTGTTATTATTCACTAAAACAATGACCCATGGGGCCGGTTAACCTGTTGTTTATCTCAACAGGATGTACTCTAGGGTATTTTTAACTGAAGTCTGTCTGAACATGACAGATGTTTTGATTCAGGTCTGAAGAGTTCTGCATACCCACTTTGTATGTTCTCCTGAAATAACGACCAACCTAAGAATGGTCAAATGTGTCCAGATGCTTCTGCTTTCGGATGTTTAACCTGCATGATGATACCATCGTGGTGGATATGTGTGTTCAGGTCTGAAGGCCTTGTTGTACCTGAAGAGCCTGGAGCTGAAGGACTGGGACGGCCAGTCTCCTCCAACAGAGAGGCATCAGAAGGGGAAACCAGTTCCCAGACTGGAAGACCTGGTGGGAAAGGTACCACCACTTTCTACCAATACTACTACCACAGTATCAGTATATTAATTATGCTACTATATTACTACATCCATTGCCATCTGTGTGTGTGTGTGTGTGTGTGTGTGTGTGTGTGTGTGTGTGTGTGTGTGTGTGTGTGTGTGTGTGTGTGTGTGTGTGTGTGTGTGTAGAGTCTCCCTAGCTTTGGGCCGTACCTCCAGCAGAGGACAGATGCCATCGCAGAGTACAAGAAAAAGCTGAGAAACGCAAAAACTGATGTGAAGGAAGCCGACATCAGCCGGGGCAACGGGCCCAAAAGAACTGTCCCTGCAGTCAAGGTATGGCACACTGTGCACACTGTGCACACACTCTACTCCTTTGGATGTATTATTGTTGTATTATTGTGCTTTGGCCTGTGAAATATGTTTTTTAACCACTGTGGATACTGTGTATGTGTGTGTGTGTGTGTGTGTGTGTGTTTGGTCATGGGTGTGTGTAGGACGTGATAGCCAGAGCGCTGCGCCACATTGGAGCGTACCAGGAGCTTAACAACATGGAGCAGGTACGCATACTCTCACATATCATAGCTCTTTTATATTTTAAGAATTAAACATTTTAAGTGAGGTTGTTGCCACCAAAATGAACAGAAGCCCAACGACTATGGTAGGCAATACATTTTTTTACAACATTCTTGACATCTTGGCATAACCCAAACTGTCTTCTCATGATCATTAGAGGCCAAATGATCAAATGGGCCCAAAGTGTCAGGGCCCATGGGCCTTCACATACAAAATGTAATCTCCAAGTGTCAACAAGGAAGAGACTCAAAATGACCACAAAGAAACACAAAACAACTACCATGAGATACAAAGAGACACAAAACAACTATGATGAGACACAAAGAAACACAAAACAACTACCATGAGACACAAAGAGACACAAAACAACTACAATGAGACACAAAGAGACACAAAACAACTACAATGAGACACAAAGAGACACAAAACAACTACGATGAGACACAAAGAAACACAAAACAACTATGATGAGACACAAAGAAACACAAAACAACTACAATGAGACACAAAGAGACACAAAACAACTACGACGAGACACAAAGAGACACAAAACGCCTTCAAAGGGACACCAAGCAACTTTAAAGATATTGGGAGTGCAAATTGATTCCAAAGTTTTACGAGGGTAGGTATCACATGCAATGTATAATATACTGGACATAGATCTACCTCTGCACCCTAATTTGTTCATATTAGACGTATATATCCATCCATTATCTCTAACCACTTATCCTATTCAGAGTGCTGTGGACACATATATCCAGCTGATCCAATTTTCCGAAACACTTATTAACATGTGCTTGCTGTTAATGTTAAACACCTCATAGCTTTATCAGGGAAACATGTAAAGAGGCTGCATGTAAGTCAGTGGATCAGGGAGATGTCTTCCTGCCTCTCAATGGAGAGAATCACTTCTTTGACTCTATATGAGAAACTTTATGGAAAATATGGATATGTCTGAAACGCTTCAATGGACTGAGGAAACAAGAAACGTTGAAGTGATGAGAGGTTGGGTATAAATAGGCAGGAGAATATCACCTGTTCTAAATTTTATTAATTTATTCTACTTTTTCGTTTACTTTTTGACTATTATTTTCTGCATTTTTTTTTTACTTTTCATTTATTTACCTTTTCTCTTACAATAATGCTGTGTTATAAATATATGTGTTTGTGTGTGTGTGTGTGTGTGTGTGTGTGTGTGTGTGTGTGTGTGTATATATATATATATATATTTATGAAATAAATTGATCATGAATTGATCATGATCTTTCCCTGTGTTCTCAGGTCCAGGCTTTGATAGATGAAGAGATGTGTATCAACTGTGGAAAATGTTACATGACCTGCAACGACTCTGGATACCAGGTATGTCAGTCCGTCACAGAACGATAGTCGTCTCTCTCCCTGTTCTGAAGACTTAACTGCCTTAACTGTCTTCACAGGCCATAACGTTCGACCCAGAGACCCACCTTCCCAGGGTGACTGACAGCTGCACCGGCTGCACTCTGTGCCTCAGCGTCTGTCCAATCATAGACTGCATCAAGATGGTTACCATGACGAAACCCTATAAACCCAAGAGGGGTGTGCCCGTCAGTCCAGTCTGCTGAAGGGAGAGACCAACCAACACTGTCCACCTATTTAATCACGGTAATCAGATGTTATGAAGTTGGGTTTTATGATCAGATTAATCTGCCTCATGAGGTAATGTGTCCCATTAATGCTTGGAAGAATTCAAAAGTGATAGAAAAATTACATTTTATGTGTTTATCTGCTTGATAGAGAGTAATAGGTGGAGTTCATGAGAAATTATGATTTTAAGAAATGCCAACCTTTTTTAGATCAGGATTCATCAAAATGAATATGTCAATAATTTAATTGTAATTCTGACATGAATAATTGTGAATTCATCTTTATTGTTATCCCTCTGTAAACACTAAACATTTAAAATTAAACGTGAATGTATGTATTGTATGTTAATGTCCTAATGTAAAAATAAATCTTTGATATGGTCTGTGATTAAAATAAAAACACTGGAGCACAAACTAACATACACACACTGTATGAACTGTTACATATCTTATAAACCGTGGATCAACCTGGGATGAATCTCATAGACTTAGTAATTATATTGTCCTGACTGGTCTGGTGGAATAAGTATTCACATATTTACCTTGATTAAAAATGAGCAATGCCCCAATGAACAAATACCCCGTGGGTAAATATCTGCAATTAAAACTAAAGTTCATAAATATTATCAGCTGAATGCACTTAATGTACTATAATAAAGTATTAAAAGTAAAATAAACAATTGTTCAAAATGTGTGTTAAATTATATTGATGAATTGTGTTATTTCCAGTGTTGGAATGGTTATATATTGACTTGCGAATTGTCATTTTATGTTACTTTATATTTCTGCTACAATCAGAATGAAATGTACTTTTTTCTATTCTATATTTGCATATATAGAGTCAATAACATATGTGCATATATGTGTGTTATATTACACATTATAACATTAAAATGCTGGGCACCACTCTTGAATAGGTAACGTTGTAAAGGCTTTACAACGTGTAATACATGACTTTATTAATTATGTATTCAATAATTTAGACAGACCTAATAACATAATGTCTGACATCATAATGGTATGTGGTTTATTGTATTTGAGCATTTTAGGAGCTGAAGAACGTTATTATTCTAACAGGACATGAGCGAGACTTATTTATTATGTCCTTTCATTATGAATCAGCCGGTTGCCCTCCAGAGCAGAAGGTGGCGCTAATGCGCCTGATGCCACTGTTTGTCACCAGCAGCCGATAAAACAGCAGAAGAAGAAGAACGCCCATTTTGCTCACTCTGTCAAGGCGTCGAATTGTGCTGAAATATCAACAGACAGAAGAGGACAAAGAGCTACAATGGACGGGTAAATGAGTCAATATTACAAATAATGCTTCTAGTTGGACTTCCCACTGCTGTGCATGTGACGTGGACAGAATGAACCGTCCCCCGTGCTTAATTTAAGATATGCTAACTGTTAGCTCAGCTGCGATCCTTTATACTGTATATTACGAAGAACGTGATGCTAGCTAAACAACGGCACCAATTCCCCACTAAGCAATGAGGCGGTCCAACGCTGTCTTGCAAGTAGAAAAGCCTACATGCACAGGCAGGTAGAATATGACTCTAGTGCGCGTTTTACGCCTCACCTGGGTCTTCTAACTTCGGCAATGTCACAGCTAATTTTGGATTCATGTCGCTGACGTTACCAGTGGAACATATGAGGGATGAATGTTCGTATGAGTAAATGGCGACAGTTATTGTTGTTTAGCATTAGTGTAACAAGGTATTAGCCCCGTGCGTCCTATCCGACGTGGAGCGCGCACCTGTCAGTTCGGTCCTTTGTCTGCAGCTCGTGCATGCTTACACGCGACCTCCACGGGCTTATTGTATACAACGTTAGGTATTATATGAGAGAAGGTGAATGGGACATAAACATGACATAACATAATAATGTAATACAAAGTGAACAGCGTTAATTAGTTGAAAAGCCACTGAGCAGCTTAATTGTTACATTTGCGTGGGGAGGTTTCAAATATCTTCAGATTAAATTGTGATATTATTTAACTGGCCCGGGTGTATTGTGGGTGTGTGCCTCCATGGTGGTATGATGTCTTTGTGATGAACAATATGTGTGTGCGTGTGTGACAGGATTTTGTCCCAGTTTGTTAATGTGTGTTGTGGGCAACCGCATGCAATGATGCAAATGCGGGTAAAAATAGCCAATCAGTGTGTTGAACTAATTCAGTATTGACCCTCTAAAACTGTTCCATGGCTGCACGAGCTTCTCTGTGCATTAAGAACTAAGAGTTTTAAAAAAACAATACCATTTCAACCTCTGTTATTGCATGATTGTTCCTCTGTTACACATGTCAAAGAGATCTGCTACACACCATCACCCAGAGAACAGCAGCAGTCTCCCCTTCACTCTAAATTATACGGGTTCTTTTCCTTGACCATTTGAAGTAACATTATTTGCTGTTGTTTCTTTCTCCGTTGACAGTGATGTTGCAGTTGGTGTGAAGGCAAGCGCATTTACTTTTTACTTTTGAACACTCTTGCATTTTATTAGGTCTACATGATTTTGTTCACAAATTGACTGGATGTCATTGTATTTTGTATTTTAGATTGTTAGTACAGGGGCGGGTGAATAGAGCTAATACCTTTTTTGTATTAGTATTGGCTGTGATGTAATGAGACGACATACTATAAAGATGTGTGTTATCCTTTGAGTTAAATGACAACTGGTGTAATATCATTGAGATAAATGTAAAGCCATTAAAGTAATGTTGTCATATATATATATATATATATATATATATATATATATAGTTCAGGAGGGCAGACAGAGATTATACCGTATATGTTTAGTTATAATGTTTAGTATGTTTGTTACTCCTATAATACTGATATGTTTGGTTGTAAATGAAATGGGATGTAAATGAAAGTTACATTTCTTTTCCTTTTCTCTTGTTTTCCCAGAGAGGCTCAGATGAGCTCAACATGTACAGCAGCAGCCCCACCCCTTTGACCGGTAAGCACCAACATGCTCACACATGGACTGCAATGGTGAAGAAGACAGACCAGTAGTGCTTTTTAGTAGAAACAAAACGTGTATTAAATGAAGAACTTAGCTTGAGGAAAGACCATTTTAACACATTTTAATAAAATGGGTGAGTGAAGTTGTGCTAGTAATTGAGAATTTATTATGAATCTGTGAATACATTTTACTTTCTGTATCTGTTAGTTTACAAATTGCATCTCGAGGGCTTCAAACTATTATTTTCAGTATTTACCCACGTGTGTATGGGTAAATAATACTATTTAGTATGATAAGGAAAAATGTCACATTTGTTCTGATTGGTCTAAATTCTTTAAATCTGGTACCATCATATTTTGTACAACTTTGAAATTGTAGATCACATGAAAAGTATAATAAATTATCAAATAGTCAAAAGTCAGAATTTTTGAGAAATGAAGATACAGTTTTTTCCTACTAAAGTATAATGAAATATATAGAAAAAAGGCAGTACTGATGTTCCCAAAGACTGACCATAGTATGAGAAGAAAAACTCCCGTCTCAACAGTTTGACCGGATTAGAACATGTCTTCAGCCTAGAGAACACTTCCACCATTTCTAAAGTGGAAATGAAAGTCAATATTTCAGTTGCCTGCAAACTATGATGTACAAAATGTCAGAATATATACCCAAAAGCAAAAGTGATATCATCACATTTCTTTTTCTGTCTGATTCTGAATGAAATACCAGAAGACAAAAAAACTAAATATTACAACCAGACAGTTGAGTAGTCGGGGTCTAGGAGCTATTTGGCATTTTTGCTTGAAACATAAATTGAGTATTAGGATTATTCAGTCGACAGATATAATTATCCACTTAAAGGCTGTTTTGACTGGTCCTAGCAGTAAAAACATGTGTTACTAATAACATTAATGATGGCTCTGTTCTACTGACAGTGAGCCAGCATGCACAGTACCAGTGTTCTGGAAGTGAAGCAGCTAATTGGAGCTTAGTCATCATCTATTTTAGTATTTACGCTGGTGCTGTACTCTGACTTGAGCTTTAATCTCTAGAGTCATGGTACCGTGTGATTATTTGTGTTCATGTTCAGCGAACGGCAGTGACAGTAAGAAACAGCGCCTGGACGAATCCCCTCCCTCTAGAGTTCTCCACATCAGGAAACTTCCCAACGAAGTGTCAGAGACTGAAGTCATTGCCTTGGGGCTGCCCTTTGGAAAGGTCACCAATATACTGATGCTGAAGGGGAAGAACCAGGTAAACTACAGCAGAACTCCATACCATCAGCCAGTACGTTGACGTGAAGGCTGAACAGGAGCGGCGTTTTCCACACAGTGACACATTGTCCTGGAGGGGATTTGTTACTGTAGAAAGCTCACTGTTGCTGTGTTTTTCCAGGCGTTCCTGGAGTTGGGCACAGAAGAAGCAGCCATTACCATGGTGAACTACTACACAGCTGTCACGCCACAGGTCTGAAATACATCAGTGTCACTGTTACACATTATTCATCCTTTCTGTTCATGTTGTGAGTGCTACTAACTGAACTGTGTCTTCCTCGGATCGTATTCTATTTAGGTCAGAAACACTCCCGTCTTCATCCAGTACTCCAACCATAAGGAGCTGAAAACCGACTCGGCTCTGAACCAGGTATACTAACCCACCAAACGCCGTCCTTCAACCACACCAGGGTTACACTGATGTGGGACCCGATGCCCTCCCATGCGTGATGTATCTTTTCCTTTCCACCCAGAGGGCCCAGGCGGTGTTGCAGGCAGTGTCAGCGGTTCAGGATGGAAGCTCTCCATCCTCTGACCCTGGAGTGTTGGACCTAGCTCCACCCCCCAGCCCCGTCCTGCGAATTATCATTGACAACATGTTTTATCCTGTGACGCTGGACGTTCTACAGCAGGTAAAACCAAACCCCCGTTCAGGATGGTACACACACAGTCCAATAGCCACGTTTTCATTTCCCCTAATGTTTGGATATTCTTGGTGTGAAAAAAAAGAGATGAGATATCTACTTTAGCATGAGGCCTTTTCAAAGCTCATTCTGGTTGACTGAATCATGATTTGTCTGCGAGGGCTTTTTTTTAATTCAAAGGTTCTGTTGAGGTTTTTGAATGTCTGTCATCATAGTTTAAGAGAAACTTAAGTTATTTTAAGTGTTTGGATCCCACGAGTCAGAAACAATCCTACATCACTAGAATCTAATTCTGTCAATAGTATTATTTTAATGATATTAGCGTAGCCTGCTTTGACCTTTTTGGTACAGCCCTAGTGTCTGCGTAGCTTTAGGTTTGTTATTTAAATCAAGCACAGTCATGTTTCCTAGTTATTTCCTATGAATTTGTTGATTCTTCCAGATCTTCAGTAAGTTCGGGACCGTAATGAAGATTATAACCTTCACCAAGAACAACCAGTTTCAGGCTCTTCTGCAGTTCAGCGACCCCGTCAATGCACAGCAGGCTAAACTGGTAGGATCACACGCATGGGCAAAGTCTGGCCGTCACAGCAGCAACCTTACTTCCTGTTTTATATTAAAATCCCTTGTTGAATGTCTAAACAACAAATTTAGATTCAAAGGGAGGTTGTGATGGACTCATGGCCACTGCTAAGTACATGTCCAGTGTTGAGTGTTCACTCATGTGTAAAATGAATCACATTTCAGGTTGAATCTCAGTGATTTAACAGAAGTCTTCATTCTGCCTGTTAGTGCCCAACACTCAAACCAGGCAGTCTAACTTTCAGCCCTTTAACATTCTCTGCATTACATCAGCCTGGCTGATTCATAACTGTAAAATGTCCTTAGTATGAATCATTATCACACTATTTAAACACTATTATGATCCTTTCTCCCTCTTCCACTACCTCTACTCCAGTCTTTGGATGGACAGAACATCTATAATTCATGCTGTACTCTGCGGATAGACTTCAGTAAACTGGTCAACCTCAACGTCAAATACAACAACGACAAGAGTCGAGATTACACCAGACCCGACCTCCCTACCGGGGACGGAGAGTCGGTCAACAAGGATCATTCTTTATTGGGTAAATACACCTCTATCGTCATCTGTCTACGCCACATCCATTCAAATCTCAAACACAAACGGGATTTCTATATCAAAGCGATCAGCGATACCCTCGCAGAGGTGTCGTGATAGCTAAATAAAGCATTTTGCTGGAATCCAGTAAAATTACAGGTTGCAGGTAAATGTGGAATTTGTTGTGGTGAGACACGTGGGCAACAGTGGAAACGGCAGCGAGCAGAAATACCAACGCAGAGAAGCTAGATGTGTGCACGGACGTACCGGTCTCGGACTTGTTTCCCTTTTTGTTATTGCAGGTTTTAAAATGGTACTGGTCCGTCTCTAGCTATTTTGTCGAGCATATTGCACAGATGCGGGTGATTGCGGCCGTACTCTTTTAACCCGTCTTCAAAACTCTCCGGCATTGTGGTCGCTGCTGGCGTGCCCACCGACCCCTGACCCTGTCCAATCACCTGCCCCTACCGTTCTCGTGCTCGTTGCATATTGTGAATGCAGAGCGTTCATTTCTAAGGGACGTGGGTATCCACGTCAGCCATCATCTACACACAAACGAGTAGTTAAAAGCAAGTGTAGCTCCGGCTTTGTATCCACGTTTTAATGCCGTTGTTCATTATTTGACAATGAGAGAAGAAGTCCTGGTCAGCTTTTTTTTTTTAAATCTTGGCAC